>NW_026529967.1:327623-655246 GCF_028500815.1 Rissa tridactyla
TCCCAGGATTTACCTTTTTTGAGCAAACAATAAAGGGGGCGAGCAATGATGGAAAAGCCAGGGATGTGTTTACGCTAATAACTTAAAGTTCCCAGGACTTGCTGTAACTCCTTCGTGCTGGAAGGATTCTGTCCATGTTCTATTTTTTCAGGGTATCCTGAGGGACAGAAGCAGCTCCCTTAATCCACCAGACCCCCAGGAATTTAACTTCCTGTGCGGGTCCCTGACACTTTGAGTCGGGAATTTCCAATCCCAAATCTGATAATGTTTTTCGGATGTTTTCCATCATGTCTTGTACACTTTCTTGGTTCTCTCCCCTATTAAGATGTCATCAATAATATATTGGTATATTGTACATCCCTGTGAAACAGGAATCTCTGATAGCACTTTAGCCAAAGCATTATGGGCAATAGTGGGGGAATGTTTGTATCCTTGTGGAAAGCGGTTAAAGGTATATTGGACTCCTTTCCATGTGAATGCAAACTGCGCTTTGTCCTGCTCAAGGAGGAGAATCATAAAAAAATATGTCTTTAAAATCTAAGGCAACCCTGCAAGGATGGGCAGCTCCTTTTATCATTGTCACAATTTCCGCGATATTCGGAACAGCAGCGGTCAGAGGTGCAGTGTTGGCGTTTAATTTTCCGTAATCTACTGTGAAACGCCATTGCCTTTTTGGTTTCTTTACTGGCCACACCGGTGAAAAATAAGGCGAGTGAATCCTCTTAATGATGTCCCTTTTTTCTAAATTTGATACCAATCTGTCTGCTCCTGCAACAGCAGTTGCAGGCAGTGGATACTACAGGACAGCAGAGATTTTAGAGGGAGGGAAAAGTATGGAAGTTTCCAATAGACTCAATTTCACTGTGTCTATTACTTTTTCAAATCCTGCAAAACGTCACACTGTGGAGACATCATTAAGAAAAGGCATTAAGAAACCCTCGGACGGCAGGCTTTCCTGCTGCCTTCAGCCTCAAAACCACCCTTTCCCACGACGCACCGCGCCAGGCACAAAAATGGCCATACGGCTGGAGATGGGTCCCCCGCCCAAAGAGCCAGCAGGGAAAACTATGCCTTGTTCTAAAGCTCTTTGGGAACCGCTTGCGTAGCCCCACAGACCTGGGGGCTGCGGGCTCTCCTGCTGCCTTCAGCCTCAAAGCCACCCTTTCCCGCTTGGCGCCGGGCCAGGCACAAAAATGGCCATACGGCTGGAGATGGGTCCCCCGCCCAAAGAGCCAGCAGGGAAAACTATGCCTTGTTCTAAAGCTCTTTGGGAACCGCTTGCGTAGCCCCACAGACCTGGGGGCTGCAGGCTTTCCTGCTGCCTTCAGCCTCGACACCACCCTTTCCCACTTGGCGCTTCGCCAGGCATAAAAATGGCCATATGGCTGGATATGGGTCCCCCGCCCAAAGAGCCAGCAGGGAAAACTATGCCTTGTTCTAAAGCTCTTTGGGAACCGCTTGCGTAGCCCCACAGACCTGGGGGCTGCGGGCTTTCCTGCTGCCTTCAGCCTCAAAGCCACCCTTTCCCACTTGGCGCCGCGCCAGGCACAAAAATGGCCATACGGCTGGAGATGGGTCTCCAGCCCAAGGAGCCAGCAGGGAAAACTATGCCTTGTTCTAAAGCTCTTTGGGAACCGCTTCCATAGCCCCACAGACCTGGGGGCTGCAGGCTTTCCTGCTGCCTTCAGCCTCAAAGCCACCCTTTCCCACTAGGCGCTGCATCAGGCACAAAAATGGCCTATGGCTGGAGATGGGTCCCATGCCCTAAGAGCCAGCTGGGAAAACTATGACTTGTTCTAAAGCTCTTTGGGAACCGCTTGCGTAGCCCCACAGACCTGGGGGCTGCAGGCTTTGCTCCTGCCTTCAGCCTCAAAGACACCCTTTCCCACCTGGCGCCGCGCCAGGCTCAAAAATGGCCATACGGCTGGAGATGGGTCCCCCGCCCAAGGAGCCAGCAGGGAAAACTATGCCTTGTTCTAAAGCTCTTTGGGAACCGCTTGCGTAGCCCCACAGACCTGGGGGCTGCAGGCTTTCCTGCTGTCTTCAGCCTCAAAGCCACCCTTTCCCACTTGGCGTCGCGCCAGGCACAAAAATGGCCTATGGCTGGAGATGGGTCCCATGCCCAAAGAGCCAGCAGGGAAAACTATGCCTTGTTCTAAAGCTCTTTGGGAACCGCTTGCTTGGCCCCACAGACCTTGGGGCTGCGGGCTTTCCTGCTGCCTTCAGCCTCGACACCACCCTTTCCCACTTGGCGCCGCATCAGGCACAAAAATGGCCTATGGCTGGAGATGGGTCCCATGCCCAAAGAGCCAGCAGGGAAAACTATGCCTTGTTCTAAAGCTCTTTGGGAACCGCTTGCGTAGCCCCACAGACCTGGGGGCTGCGGGCTTTCCTGCTGCCTTCAAGCCTCAAAGCCACCCTTTCCCACTGGGCGCCGGGCCAGGCACAAAAATGGCCATACGGCTGGAGATGGTTCCCCCGCCCAAAGAGCCAGCAGGGAAAACTATGCCTTGTTCTAAAGCTCTTTGGGAACCGCTTGCTTGGCCCCACAGACCTGGGGGCTGCGGGCTTTCCTGCTGCCTTCAGCGTCAAAACCACCCTTTCCCATTTGGCGCCGCGCTAGGCACAAAAATGGCCATACGGCTGGAGATGGGCCCCCCGCCCAAAGAGCCAGCAGGGAAAACTATGCCTTGTTCTAAAGCTCTTTGGGAACCGCTTGCTTGGCCCCACAGACCTGGGGGCTGCAGGCTTTGCTGCTGCCTTCAGCCTCGACACCACCCTTTCCCACTTGGCGCCGGGCCAGGGACAAAAATGGCCTATGGCTGGAGATGGGCCCCCTGCCAAAAGAGCCAGCAGGGAAAACTATGCCTTGTTCTAAAGCTCTTTGGGAACCGCTTGTGTAGCCCCACACACCTGGGGGCTGCAGGCTTTCCTGCTGCCTTCAGCCTCAAAGCCACCCTTTCCCACTTGGCGCCGGGCCAGGCACAAAAATGGCCATACGGCTGGAGATGGGTCCCCCGCCCAAAGAGCCAGCAGGGAAAACTATGCCTTGTTCTAAAGCTCTTTGGGAACCGCTTGCGTAGCCCCACAGACCTGGGGCTGCAGGGTTTGTGCTGCCTTCAGCGTCAAAGCCACCCTTTCCCACTTGGCGCTGCGCCATGCACAAAAATGGCCGTACGGCTGGAGATGGGTCCCCCGCCCAAAGAGCCAGCAGGGAAAACTATGCCTTGTTCTAAAGCTCTTTGGGAACCGCTTGCGTAGCCGCACAGACCTGGGGGCTGCGGGCTTTCCTGCTGCCTTCAGCCTCAAAGCCACCCTTTCCCACTTGGCGCCGGGCCAGGCGCAAAAATGGCCATACGGCTGGAGATGGGTCCCCCGCCCAAAGAGCCAGCAGGGAAAACTATGCCTTGTTCTAAAGCTCTTTGTGATCCGCTTGTGTAGCCGCACAGACCTGGGGGCTGCAGGCTTTCCTGCTGCCTTCAGCCTCAAAACCATCCTATGCCACTACGCACCGCGCCAGGCACAAAAATAGCCATACGGCTGGAGATGGGTCCCCCGCCCAAAGAGCCAGCAGGGAAAACTATGCCTTGTTCTAAAGCTCTTTGGGAACCGCTTGCGTAGCCCCACAGACCTGGGGGCTGCGGGCTCTCCTGCTGCCTTCAGCCTCAAAGCCACCCTTTCCCGCTTGGCGCCGGGCCAGGCACAAAAATGGCCATACGGCTGGAGATGGGTCCCATGCCCAAAGAGCCAGCAGGGAAAACTATGCCTTGTTCTAAAGCTCTTTGGGAACCGCTTGCGTAGCCCCACAGACCTGGGGGCTGCAGGCTTTCCTGCTGCCTTCAGCCTCGACACCACCCTTTCCCACTTGGCGCTTCGCCAGGCATAAAAATGGCCATATGGCTGGATATGGGTCCCCCGCCCAAAGAGCCAGCAGGGAAAACTATGCCTTGTTCTAAAGCTCTTTGGGAACCGCTTGCGTAGCCCCACAGACCTGGGGGCTGCGGGCTTTCCTGCTGCCTTCAGCCTCAAAGCCACCCTTTCCCACTTGGCGCCGCGCCAGGCACAAAAATGGCCATACGGCTGGAGATGGGTCTCCAGCCCAAGGAGCCAGCAGGGAAAACTATGCCTTGTTCTAAAGCTCTTTGGGAACCGCTTCCATAGCCCCACAGACCTGGGGGCTGCAGGCTTTCCTGCTGCCTTCAGCCTCAAAGCCACCCTTTCCCACTAGGCGCTGCATCAGGCACAAAAATGGCCTATGGCTGGAGATGGGTCCCATGCCCTAAGAGCCAGCTGGGAAAACTATGACTTGTTCTAAAGCTCTTTGGGAACCGCTTGCGTAGCCCCACAGACCTGGGGGCTGCAGGCTTTGCTCCTGCCTTCAGCCTCAAAGACACCCTTTCCCACCTGGCGCCGCGCCAGGCTCAAAAATGGCCATACGGCTGGAGATGGGTCCCCCGCCCAAGGAGCCAGCAGGGAAAACTATGCCTTGTTCTAAAGCTCTTTGGGAACCGCTTGCGTAGCCCCACAGACCTGGGGGCTGCAGGCTTTCCTGCTGTCTTCAGCCTCAAAGCCACCCTTTCCCACTTGGCGTCGCGCCAGGCACAAAAATGGCCTATGGCTGGAGATGGGTCCCCCGCCCAAAGAGCCAGCAGGGAAAACTATGCCTTGTTCTAAAGCTCTTTGGGAACCGCTTGCTTGGCCCCACAGACCTTGGGGCTGCGGGCTTTCCTGCTGCCTTCAGCCTCGACACCACCCTTTCCCACTTGGCGCCGCATCAGGCACAAAAATGGCCTATGGCTGGAGATGGGTCCCATGCCCAAAGAGCCAGCAGGGAAAACTATGCCTTGTTCTAAAGCTCTTTGGGAACCGCTTGCGTAGCCCCACAGACCTGGGGGCTGCGGGCTTTCCTGCTGCCTTTAGCCTCGACACCACCCTTTCCCACTTGGCGCCGCGCCAGGCACAAAAATGGCCATACGGCTGGAGATGGGTCCCCCGCCCAGAGAGCCAGCAGGGAAAACTATGCCTTGTTCTAAAGCTCTTTGGGAACCGCTTGCGTAGCCCCACAGACCTGGGGGCTGCGGGCTTTCCTGCTGCCTTCAAGCCTCAAAGCCACCCTTTCCCACTGGGCGCCGGGCCAGGCACAAAAATGGCCATACGGCTGGAGATGGTTCCCCCGCCCAAAGAGCCAGCAGGGAAAACTATGCCTTGTTCTAAAGCTCTTTGGGAACTGCTTGCGTAGCCCCACAGACCTGGGGGCTGCGGGCTTTCCTGCTGCCTTCAGCCTCAAAACCACCCTTTCCCACTTGGCGCCGCGCCAGGCACAAAAATGGCCTATGGCTGGAGATGGGTCCCCCGCCCAAAGAGCCAGCAGGGAAAACTATGCCTTGTTCTAAAGCTCTTTGGGAACCGCTTGCTTGGCCCCACAGACCTGGGGGCTGCGGGCTTTCCTGCTGCCTTCAGCGTCAAAACCACCCTTTCCCATTTGGCGCCGCGCTAGGCACAAAAATGGCCATACGGCTGGAGATGGGCCCCCCGCCCAAAGAGCCAGCAGGGAAAACTATGCCTTGTTCTAAAGCTCTTTGGGAACCGCTTGCTTGGCCCCACAGACCTGGGGGCTGCAGGCTTTGCTGCTGCCTTCAGCCTCGACACCACCCTTTCCCACTTGGCGCCGGGCCAGGGACAAAAATGGCCTATGGCTGGAGACGGGCCCCCTGCCAAAAGAGCCAGCAGGGAAAACTATGCCTTGTTCTAAAGCTCTTTGGGAACCGCTTGTGTAGCCCCACACACCTGGGGGCTGCAGGCTTTCCTGCTGCCTTCAGCCTCAAAGCCACCCTTTCCCACTTGGCGCCGGGCCAGGCACAAAAATGGCCATACGGCTGGAGATGGGTCCCCCGCCCAAAGAGCCAGCAGGGAAAACTATGCCTTGTTCTAAAGCTCTTTGGGAACCGCTTGCGTAGCCCCACAGACCTGGGGCTGCAGGGTTTGTGCTGCCTTCAGCGTCAAAGCCACCCTTTCCCACTTGGCGCTGCGCCATGCACAAAAATGGCCGTACGGCTGGAGATGGGTCCCCCGCCCAAAGAGCCAGCAGGGAAAACTATGCCTTGTTCTAAAGCTCTTTGGGAACCGCTTGCGTAGCCGCACAGACCTGGGGGCTGCGGGCTTTGCTGCTGCCTTCAGCCTCAAAGCCACCCTTTCCCACTTGGCGCCGGGCCAGGCGCAAAAATGGCCATACGGCTGGAGATGGGTCCCCCGCCCAAAGAGCCAGCAGGGAAAACTATGCCTTGTTCTAAAGCTCTTTGTGATCCGCTTGTGTAGCCGCACAGACCTGGGGGCTGCAGGCTTTCCTGCTGCCTTCAGCCTCAAAACCATCCTATGCCACTACGCACCGCGCCAGGCACAAAAATAGCCATACGGCTGGAGATGGGTCCCCCGCCCAAAGAGCCAGCAGGGAAAACTATGCCTTGTTCTAAAGCTCTTTGGGAACCGCTTGCGTAGCCCCACAGACCTGGGGGCTGCGGGCTCTCCTGCTGCCTTCAGCCTCAAAGCCACCCTTTCCCGCTTGGCGCCGGGCCAGGCACAAAAATGGCCATACGGCTGGAGATGGGTCCCATGCCCAAAGAGCCAGCAGGGAAAACTATGCCTTGTTCTAAAGCTCTTTGGGAACCGCTTGCGTAGCCCCACAGACCTGGGGGCTGCAGGCTTTCCTGCTGCCTTCAGCCTCGACACCACCCTTTCCCACTTGGCGCTTCGCCAGGCATAAAAATGGCCATATGGCTGGATATGGGTCCCCCGCCCAAAGAGCCAGCAGGGAAAACTATGCCTTGTTCTAAAGCTCTTTGGGAACCGCTTGCGTAGCCCCACAGACCTGGGGGCTGCAGGCTTTGCTCCTGCCTTCAGCCTCAAAGACACCCTTTCCCACCTGGCGCCGCTCCAGGCTCAAAAATGGCCATACGGCTGGAGATGGGTCCCCCGCCCAAGGAGCCAGCAGGGAAAACTATGCCTTGTTCTAAAGCTCTTTGGGAACCGCTTGCGTAGCCCCACAGACCTGGGGGCTGCAGGCTTTCCTGCTGTCTTCAGCCTCAAAGCCACCCTTTCCCACTTGGCGTCGCGCCAGGCACAAAAATGGCCTATGGCTGGAGATGGGTCCCCCGCCCAAAGAGCCAGCAGGGAAAACTATGCCTTGTTCTAAAGCTCTTTGGGAACCGCTTGCTTGGCCCCACAGACCTTGGGGCTGCGGGCTTTCCTGCTGCCTTCAGCCTCGACACCACCCTTTCCCACTTGGCGCCGCATCAGGCACAAAAATGGCCTATGGCTGGAGATGGGTCCCATGCCCAAAGAGCCAGCAGGGAAAACTATGCCTTGTTCTAAAGCTCTTTGGGAACCGCTTGCGTAGCCCCACAGACCTGGGGGCTGCGGGCTTTCCTGCTGCCTTTAGCCTCGACACCACCCTTTCCCACTTGGCGCCGCGCCAGGCACAAAAATGGCCATACGGCTGGAGATGGGTCCCCCGCCCAGAGAGCCAGCAGGGAAAACTATGCCTTGTTCTAAAGCTCTTTGGGAACCGCTTGCGTAGCCCCACAGACCTGGGGGCTGCGGGCTTTCCTGCTGCCTTCAAGCCTCAAAGCCACCCTTTCCCACTGGGCGCCGGGCCAGGCACAAAAATGGCCATACGGCTGGAGATGGTTCCCCCGCCCAAAGAGCCAGCAGGGAAAACTATGCCTTGTTCTAAAGCTCTTTGGGAACTGCTTGCGTAGCCCCACAGACCTGGGGGCTGCGGGCTTTCCTGCTGCCTTCAGCCTCAAAACCACCCTTTCCCACTTGGCGCCGCGCCAGGCACAAAAATGGCCTATGGCTGGAGATGGGTCCCCCGCCCAAAGAGCCAGCAGGGAAAACTATGCCTTGTTCTAAAGCTCTTTGGGAACCGCTTGCTTGGCCCCACAGACCTGGGGGCTGCGGGCTTTCCTGCTGCCTTCAGCGTCAAAACCACCCTTTCCCATTTGGCGCCGCGCTAGGCACAAAAATGGCCATACGGCTGGAGATGGGCCCCCCGCCCAAAGAGCCAGCAGGGAAAACTATGCCTTGTTCTAAAGCTCTTTGGGAACCGCTTGCTTGGCCCCACAGACCTGGGGGCTGCAGGCTTTGCTGCTGCCTTCAGCCTCGACACCACCCTTTCCCACTTGGCGCCGGGCCAGGGACAAAAATGGCCTATGGCTGGAGATGGGCCCCCTGCCAAAAGAGCCAGCAGGGAAAACTATGCCTTGTTCTAAAGCTCTTTGGGAACCGCTTGTGTAGCCCCACACACCTGGGGGCTGCAGGCTTTCCTGCTGCCTTCAGCCTCAAAGCCACCCTTTCCCACTTGGCGCCGGGCCAGGCACAAAAATGGCCATACGGCTGGAGATGGGTCCCCCGCCCAAAGAGCCAGCAGGGAAAACTATGCCTTGTTCTAAAGCTCTTTGGGAACCGCTTGCGTAGCCCCACAGACCTGGGGCTGCAGGGTTTGTGCTGCCTTCAGCGTCAAAGCCACCCTTTCCCACTTGGCGCTGCGCCATGCACAAAAATGGCCGTACGGCTGGAGATGGGTCCCCCGCCCAAAGAGCCAGCAGGGAAAACTATGCCTTGTTCTAAAGCTCTTTGGGAACCGCTTGCGTAGCCGCACAGACCTGGGGGCTGCGGGCTTTGCTGCTGCCTTCAGCCTCAAAGCCACCCTTTCCCACTTGGCGCCGGGCCAGGCGCAAAAATGGCCATACGGCTGGAGATGGGTCCCCCGCCCAAAGAGCCAGCAGGGAAAACTATGCCTTGTTCTAAAGCTCTTTGTGATCCGCTTGTGTAGCCGCACAGACCTGGGGGCTGCAGGCTTTCCTGCTGCCTTCAGCCTCAAAACCATCCTATGCCACTACGCACCGCGCCAGGCACAAAAATAGCCATACGGCTGGAGATGGGTCCCCCGCCCAAAGAGCCAGCAGGGAAAACTATGCCTTGTTCTAAAGCTCTTTGGGAACCGCTTGCGTAGCCCCACAGACCTGGGGGCTGCGGGCTCTCCTGCTGCCTTCAGCCTCAAAGCCACCCTTTCCCGCTTGGCGCCGGGCCAGGCACAAAAATGGCCATACGGCTGGAGATGGGTCCCATGCCCAAAGAGCCAGCAGGGAAAACTATGCCTTGTTCTAAAGCTCTTTGGGAACCGCTTGCGTAGCCCCACAGACCTGGGGGCTGCAGGCTTTCCTGCTGCCTTCAGCCTCGACACCACCCTTTCCCACTTGGCGCTTCGCCAGGCATAAAAATGGCCATATGGCTGGATATGGGTCCCCCGCCCAAAGAGCCAGCAGGGAAAACTATGCCTTGTTCTAAAGCTCTTTGGGAACCGCTTGCGTAGCCCCACAGACCTGGGGGCTGCGGGCTTTCCTGCTGCCTTCAGCCTCAAAGCCACCCTTTCCCACTTGGCGCCGCGCCAGGCACAAAAATGGCCATACGGCTGGAGATGGGTCTCCAGCCCAAGGAGCCAGCAGGGAAAACTATGCCTTGTTCTAAAGCTCTTTGGGAACCGCTTCCATAGCCCCACAGACCTGGGGGCTGCAGGCTTTCCTGCTGCCTTCAGCCTCAAAGCCACCCTTTCCCACTAGGCGCTGCATCAGGCACAAAAATGGCCTATGGCTGGAGATGGGTCCCATGCCCTAAGAGCCAGCTGGGAAAACTATGACTTGTTCTAAAGCTCTTTGGGAACCGCTTGCGTAGCCCCACAGACCTGGGGGCTGCAGGCTTTGCTCCTGCCTTCAGCCTCAAAGACACCCTTTCCCACCTGGCGCCGCGCCAGGCTCAAAAATGGCCATACGGCTGGAGATGGGTCCCCCGCCCAAGGAGCCAGCAGGGAAAACTATGCCTTGTTCTAAAGCTCTTTGGGAACCGCTTGCGTAGCCCCACAGACCTGGGGGCTGCAGGCTTTCCTGCTGTCTTCAGCCTCAAAGCCACCCTTTCCCACTTCGCGTCGCGCCAGGCACAAAAATGGCCTATGGCTGGAGATGGGTCCCCCGCCCAAAGAGCCAGCAGGGAAAACTATGCCTTGTTCTAAAGCTCTTTGGGAACCGCTTGCTTGGCCCCACAGACCTTGGGGCTGCGGGCTTTCCTGCTGCCTTCAGCCTCGACACCACCCTTTCCCACTTGGCGCCGCATCAGGCACAAAAATGGCCTATGGCTGGAGATGGGTCCCATGCCCAAAGAGGCAGCAGGGAAAACTATGCCTTGTTCTAAAGCTCTTTGGGAACCGCTTGCGTAGCCCCACAGACCTGGGGGCTGCGGGCTTTCCTGCTGCCTTTAGCCTCGACACCACCCTTTCCCACTTGGCGCCGCGCCAGGCACAAAAATGGCCATACGGCTGGAGATGGGTCCCCCGCCCAGAGAGCCAGCAGGGAAAACTATGCCTTGTTCTAAAGCTCTTTGGGAACCGCTTGCGTAGCCCCACAGACCTGGGGGCTGCGGGCTTTCCTGCTGCCTTCAAGCCTCAAAGCCACCCTTTCCCACTGGGCGCCGGGCCAGGCACAAAAATGGCCATACGGCTGGAGATGGTTCCCCCGCCCAAAGAGCCAGCAGGGAAAACTATGCCTTGTTCTAAAGCTCTTTGGGAACTGCTTGCGTAGCCCCACAGACCTGGGGGCTGCGGGCTTTCCTGCTGCCTTCAGCCTCAAAACCACCCTTTCCCACTTGGCGCCGCGCCAGGCACAAAAATGGCCTATGGCTGGAGATGGGTCCCCCGCCCAAAGAGCCAGCAGGGAAAACTATGCCTTGTTCTAAAGCTCTTTGGGAACCGCTTGCTTGGCCCCACAGACCTGGGGGCTGCGGGCTTTCCTGCTGCCTTCAGCGTCAAAACCACCCTTTCCCATTTGGCGCCGCGCTAGGCACAAAAATGGCCATACGGCTGGAGATGGGCCCCCCGCCCAAAGAGCCAGCAGGGAAAACTATGCCTTGTTCTAAAGCTCTTTGGGAACCGCTTGCTTGGCCCCACAGACCTGGGGGCTGCAGGCTTTGCTGCTGCCTTCAGCCTCGACACCACCCTTTCCCACTTGGCGCCGGGCCAGGGACAAAAATGGCCTATGGCTGGAGATGGGCCCCCTGCCAAAAGAGCCAGCAGGGAAAACTATGCCTTGTTCTAAAGCTCTTTGGGAACCGCTTGTGTAGCCCCACACACCTGGGGGCTGCAGGCTTTCCTGCTGCCTTCAGCCTCAAAGCCACCCTTTCCCACTTGGCGCCGGGCCAGGCACAAAAATGGCCATACGGCTGGAGATGGGTCCCCCGCCCAAAGAGCCAGCAGGGAAAACTATGCCTTGTTCTAAAGCTCTTTGGGAACCGCTTGCGTAGCCCCACAGACCTGGGGCTGCAGGGTTTGTGCTGCCTTCAGCGTCAAAGCCACCCTTTCCCACTTGGCGCTGCGCCATGCACAAAAATGGCCGTACGGCTGGAGATGGGTCCCCCGCCCAAAGAGCCAGCAGGGAAAACTATGCCTTGTTCTAAAGCTCTTTGGGAACCGCTTGCGTAGCCGCACAGACCTGGGGGCTGCGGGCTTTGCTGCTGCCTTCAGCCTCAAAGCCACCCTTTCCCACTTGGCGCCGGGCCAGGCGCAAAAATGGCCATACGGCTGGAGATGGGTCCCCCGCCCAAAGAGCCAGCAGGGAAAACTATGCCTTGTTCTAAAGCTCTTTGTGATCCGCTTGTGTAGCCGCACAGACCTGGGGGCTGCAGGCTTTCCTGCTGCCTTCAGCCTCAAAACCATCCTATGCCACTACGCACCGCGCCAGGCACAAAAATAGCCATACGGCTGGAGATGGGTCCCCCGCCCAAAGAGCCAGCAGGGAAAACTATGCCTTGTTCTAAAGCTCTTTGTGATCCGCTTGTGTAGCCCCACAGACCTGGGGGCTGCAGGCTTTCCTGCTGCCTTCAGCCTCAAAACCATCCTATGCCACTACGCACCGCGCCAGGCACAAAAATAGCAATACGGCTGGAGATGGGTCCCCCGCCCAAAGAGCCAGCAGGGAAAATTATGCCTTGTTCTAAAGCTCTTTGGGAACCGCTTGCGTAGCCCCACACACCTGGGGGCTGCAGGCTTTCCTGCTGCCTTCAGCCTCGACAGCACCCTTTCCCACTTGGCTTCGCGCCAGGCACAAAAATGGCCTATGGCTGGAGATGGGTCCCATGCCCTAAGAGCCAGCTGGGAAAACTATGCCTTGTTCTAAAGCTCTTTGGGAACCGCTTGCGTAGCACCACAAACCTGGGGGCTGCAGGCTTTGCTCCTGCCTTCAGCCTCAAAGCCACCCTTTCCCACCTGGCGCCGCGCCAGGCTCAAAAATGGCCATACGGCTGGAGATGGGTCCCCCGCCCAGAGAGCCAGCAGGGAAAACTATGCCTTGTTCTAAAGCTCTTTGGGAACCGCTTGCGTAGCCCCACAGACCTGGGGGCTGCGGGCTTTCCTGCTGCCTTCAGCCTCGACACCACCCTTTCCCACTTGGCGCCCTATCAAGCACAAAAATGGCCTATGGCTGGAGATGGGTCCCATGCCCAAAGAGCCAGCAGGGAAAACTATGCCTTGTTCTAAAGCTCTTTGGGAACCGCTTGCGTAGCCCCACACACCTGGGGGCTGCGGGCTTTCCTGCTGCCTTCAGCCTCAAAACCACCCTTTCCAACTTGGCCCCCGGCCAGGCACAAAAATGGCCATACGGCTGGAGATGGGTCCCCCGCCCAAAGAGCCAGCAGGGAAAATTATGCCTTGTTTTAAAGCTCTTTGGGAACCGCTTGCGTAGACCTACAGACCTGGGGGCTGCGGGCTTTCCTGCTGCATTCAAGCCTCAAAGCCACCCTTTCCCACTGGGCGCCGGGCCAGGCACAAAAATGGCCTGTGGCTGGAGATGGGTCCCCCGCCCAAAGAGACAGCAGGGAAAACTATGCCTTGTTCTAAAGCTCTTTGGGAACCGCTTGCTTGGCCCCACAGACCTGGGGGCTGCAGGCTTTGCTGCTGCCTTCAGCCTCAAAGCCACCCTTTCCCACTTGGCGCCCTATCAAGCACAAAAATGGCCTATGGCTGGAGATTGGTCCCATGCCCAAAGAGCCAGCAGGGAAAACTATGCCTTGTTCTAAAGCTCTTTGGGAACCGCTTGCTTGGCCCCACAGACCTGGGGGCTGCGGGCTTTCCTGCTGCCTTCAGCCTCGACACCACCCTTTCCCACTTGGCGCCGCGCCAGGCACAAAAATGGCCATACGGCTGGAGATGGGTCCCCCGCCCAAAGAGCCAGCAGGGAAAACTATGCCTTGTTCTAAAGCTCTTTGGGAACCGCTTGCGTAGCCCCACAGACCTGGGGGCTGCGGGCTTTGCTGCTGCCTTCAGCCTCGACACCACCCTTTCCCACTTGGCACTGCTCCAGGCACAAAAATGGCCATACGGCTGGAGATGGGTCCCCCGCCCAGAGAGCCAGCAGGGAAAACTATGCCTTGTTCTAAAGCTCTTTGGGAACCGCTTGCGTAGCCCCACAGACCTGGGGGCTGCGGGCTTTCCTGCTGCCTTCAGCCTCAAAGCCACCCTTTCCCTCTTGGCGCCGCGCCAGGCACAAAAATGGCCATACGGCTGGAGATGGGTCCCCCGCCCAAAGAGCCAGCAGGGAAAACTATGCCTTGTTCTAAAGCTCTTTGGGAACCGCTTGCGTAGCCCCACAGACCTGGGGCTGCAGGGTTTGTGCTGCCTTCAGCGTCAAAGCCACCCTTTCCCACTTGGCGCTGCGCCATGCACAAAAATGGCCGTACGGCTGGAGATGGGTCCCCCGCCCAAAGAGCCAGCAGGGAAAACTATGCCTTGTTCTAAAGCTCTTTGGGAACCGCTTGCGTAGCCCCACAGACCTGGGGGCTGCGGGCTTTGCTGCTGCCTTCAGCCTCAAAGCCACCCTTTCCCACTTGGCGCCGGGCCAGGCGCAAAAATGGCCATACGGCTGGAGATGGGTCCCCCGCCCAAAGAGCCAGCAGGGAAAACTATGCCTTGTTCTAAAGCTCTTTGTGATCCGCTTGTGTAGCCGCACAGACCTGGGGGCTGCAGGCTTTCCTGCTGCCTTCAGCCTCAAAACCATCCTATGCCACTACGCACCGCGCCAGGCACAAAAATAGCCATACGGCTGGAGATGTGTCCCCCACCCAAAGAGCCAGCAGGGAAAATTATGCCTTGTTCTAAAACTCTTTGGGAACCGCTTGCGTAGCCCCACACACCTGGGGGCTGCAGGCTTTCCTGCTGCCTTCAGCCTCGACAGCACCCTTTCCCACTTGGCTTCGCGCCAGGCACAAAAATGGCCTATGGCTGGAGATGGGTCCCATGCCCTAAGAGCCAGCTGGGAAAACTATGCCTTGTTCTAAAGCTCTTTGGGAACCGCTTGCGTAGCACCACAAACCTAGGGGCTGCAGGCTTTGCTCCTGCCTTCAGCCTCAAAGCCACCCTTTCCCACCTGGCGCCGCGCCAGGCTCAAAAATGGCCATACGGCTGGAGATGGGTCAACCGCCCAGAGAGCCAGCAGGGAAAACTATGCCTTGTTCTAAAGCTCTTTGGGAACCGCTTGCGTAGCCCCACAGACCTGGGGGCTGCGGGCTTTCCTGCTGCCTTCAGCCTCAAAGCCACCCTTTCCCACTTGGCGCCGGGCCAGGCACAAAAATGGCCATATGGCTGGAGATGGGTCCCATGCCCAAAGAGCCAGCAGGGAAAAATATGCCTTGTTCTAAAGCTCTTTGGGAACCGCTTGCGTAGCCCCACAGACCTGGGGGCTGCGGGCTTTGCTGCTGCCTTCAGCCTCGACACCACCCTTTCCCACTTGGCGCCGCGCCAGGCACAAAAATGGCCATACGGCTGGAGATGGGTCCCCCGCCCAAAGAGCCAGCAGGGAAAACTATGCCTTGTTCTAAAGCTCTTTGGGAACCGCTTGCTTGGCCCCACAGACCTGGGGGCTGCAGTCTTTGCTGCTGCCTTCAGCGTCAAAACCACCCTTTCCCACTACGCACCGCGCCAGGCACAAAAATGGCCATACGGCTGGAGATGGGTCCCCCGCCCAAAGAGCCAGCAGGGAAAACTATGCCTTGTTCTAAAGCTCTTTGGGAACCGCTTGCTTGGCCCCACAGACGTGGGGGCTGCGGGCTTTCCTGCTGCCTTCAGCCTCAAAACCACCCTATGCCACTACGCACCGCGTCAGGCACAAAAATAGCCATACGGCTGGAGATGGGTCCCCCACCCAAAGAGCCAGCAGGGAAAATTATGCCTTGTTCTAAAGCTCTTTGGGAACCGCTTGCGTAGCCCCACAGACCTGGGGGCTGCGGGCTTTCCTGCTGCCTTCAGCCTCGACACCACCCTTTCCCACTTGCCGCCCTATCAAGCACAAAAATGGCCTATGGCTGGAGATGGGTCCCATGCCCAAAGAGCCAGCAGGGAAAACTATGCCTTGATCTAAAGCTCTTTGGGAACCGCTTGCGTAGCCCCACACACGTGGGGGCTGCGGGCTTTCCTGCTGCCTTCAGCCTCAAAACCACCCTTTCCCACTTGGCCCCCGGCCAGGCACAAAAATGGCCATACGGCTGGAGATGGGTCCCCCGCCCAAAGAGCCAGCAGGGAAAACTATGCCTTGTTCTAAAGCTCTTTGGGAACCGCTTGCGTAGCCCCACAGACCTGGGGGCTGCAGGCTTTCCTGCTGTCTTCAGCCTCAAAGCCACCCTTTCCCACTTGGCACTGCTCCAGGCTCAAAAATGGCCATACGGCTGGAGATGGGTCCCCCGCCCAGAGAGCCAGCAGGGAAAACTATGCCTTGTTCTAAAGCTCTTTGGGAACCGCTTGCGTAGCCCCACAGACCTGGGGGCTGCGGGCTTTCCTGCTGCCTTCAGCCTCAAAGCCACCTTTTCGCACTTGGGGCTTCGCCAGGCACAAAAATGGCCATATGGCTGGAGATGGGTCCCCCGCCCAAAGAGCGAGCAGGGAAAACTATGCCTTGTTCTAAAGCTCTTTGGGAACCGCTTGCGTAGCCCCACAGACCTGGGGGCTGCGGGCTTTCCTGCTGCCTTCAGCCTCAAAGCCACACTTTCCCACTTGGCGCCGGGTCAGGGACAAAAATGGCCATACGGCTGGAGATGGGTCCCATGCCCAAAGAGCCAGCAGGGAAAACTATGCCTTGTTCTAAAGCTCTTTGGGAACCGCTTGCTTGGCCCCACAGACCTGGGGGCTGCAGGTTTTGCTGCTGCCTTCAGCCTCGACACCACCCTTACCCACTTGGCGCCGGGCCAGGCACAAAAATGGCCATACGGCTGGAGATGGGTCCCCCGCCCTAAGAGCCAGCAGGGAAAACTATGCCTTGTTCTAAAGCTCTTTGGGAACCGCTTGCGTAACCCCACAGACCTGGGGGCTGCGGGCTTTCCTGCTGCCTTCAGCCTCAAAACCACCTTTTCCCACTACGCACCGCGCCAGGCACAAAAATGGCCATACGGCTGGAGATGGGTCCCCCGCCCAAAGAGCCAGCAGGGAAAACTATGCCTTGTTCTAAAGCTCTTTGGGAACCGCTTGCGTAGCCGCACAGACCTGGAGGTTGCGGGCTTTCCTGCTGCCTTCAGCCTCAAAACCACCCTATGCCACTACGCACCGCGTCAGGCACAAAAATAGCCATACGGCTGGAGATGGGTCCCCCACCCAAAGAGCCAGCAGGGAAAACTATGCCTTGTTCTAAAGCTCTTTGGGAACCGCTTGCGTAGCCCCACAGACCTGGGGGCTGCAGGCTTTCCTGCTGTCTTCAGCCTCAAAGCCACCCTTTCCCACTTGGCGCCCTATCAGGCACAAAAATGGCCTATGGGTGGAGATGGGTCCCATGCCCAAAGAGCCAGCAGGGAAAACTATGCCTTGTTCTAAAGCTCTTTGGGAACCGCTTGCGTAGCCCCACAGACCTGGGGGCTGCGGGCTTTCCTGCTGTCTTCAGCCTCAAAGCAACCCTTTCCCACTTGGCGCCCTATCAAGCACAAAAATGGCCTATGGCTGGAGATGGGTCCCATGCCCAAAGAGCCAGCAGGGAAAACTATGCCTTGTTCTAAAGCTCTTTGGGAACCGCTTGCTTGCCCCACAGACCTGGGGGCTGCGGGCTTTCCTGCTGCCTTCAGCCTCGACACCACCCTTTCCCACTTGGCGCCGCGCCAGGCACAAAAATGGCCATACGGCTGGAGATGGGTCCCCCGCCCAAAGAGCCAGCAGGGAAAACTATGCCTTGTTCTAAAGCTCTTTGGGAACCGCTTGCGTAGCCCCACAGACCTGGGGGCTGCGGGCTTTCCTGCTGCCTTCACCCTCAAAACCACCCTTTCCCACTTGGCACTGCTCCAGGCTCAAAAATGGCCATACGGCTGGAGATGGGTCCCATGCCCAAAGAGCCAGCAGGGAAAACTATGCCTTCTTCTAAAGCTCTTTGGGAACCGCTTGCGTAGCCCCACAGACCTGGGGGCTGCGGGCTTTCCTGCTGCCTTCAGCCTCAAAGCCACCCTTTCCCACTTGGCGCCGGGCCAGGCACAAAAATGGCCATACGGCTGGAGATGGGTCCCCCGCCCAAAGAGCCAGCAGGGAAAACTATGCCTTGTTCTAAAGCTCTTTGGGAACCGCTTGCTTGGCCCCACAGACCTGGGGGCTGCAGTCTTTGCTGCTGCCTTCAGCCTCAACACCACCCTTTCCCACTTAGCGCCGGGCCAGGGACAAAAATGGCCATACGGCTGGAGATGGGTCCCCTGCCCAAAGAGCCAGCAGGGAAAACTATGCCTTGTTCTAAAGCTCTTTGGTGAACCGCTTGCGTAGCCCCACAGACCTGGGGGCTGCGGGCTTTCCTGCTGCCTTCAGTGTCAAAACCACCCTTTCCCACTACGCACCGCGCCAGGCACAAAAATGGCCATACGGCTGGAGATGGGTCCCCCGCCCAAAGAGCCAGCAGGGAAAACTATGCCTTGTTCTAAAGCTCTTTGGGAACCGCTTGCTTGGCCCCACAGACGTGGGGGCTGCGGGCTTTCCTGCTGCCTTCAGCCTCAAAACCACCCTATGCCACTACGCACCGCGTCAGGCACAAAAATAGCCATACGGCTGGAGATGGGTCCCCCGCCCAAAGAGCCAGCAGGGAAAACTATGCCTTGATCTAAAGCTCTTTGGGAACCGCTTGCGTAGCCCCACACACGTGGGGGCTGCGGGCTTTCCTGCTGCCTTCAGCCTCAAAACCACCCTTTCCCACTTGGCCCCCGGCCAGGCACAAAAATGGCCATACGGCTGGAGATGGGTCCCCCGCCCAAAGAGCCAGCAGGGAAAACTATGCCTTGTTCTAAAGCTCTTTGGGAACCGCTTGCGTAGCCCCACAGACCTGGGGGCTGCAGGCTTTCCTGCTGTCTTCAGCCTCAAAGCCACCCTTTCCCACTTGGCACTGCTCCAGGCTCAAAAATGGCCATACGGCTGGAGATGGGTCCCCCGCCCAGAGAGCCAGCAGGGAAAACTATGCCTTGTTCTAAAGCTCTTTGGGAACCGCTTGCGTAGCCCCACAGACCTGGGGGCTGCGGGCTTTCCTGCTGCCTTCAGCCTCAAAGCCACCTTTTCGCACTTGGGGCTTCGCCAGGCACAAAAATGGCCATATGGCTGGAGATGGGTCCCCCGCCCAAAGAGCGAGCAGGGAAAACTATGCCTTGTTCTAAAGCTCTTTGGGAACCGCTTGCGTAGCCCCACAGACCTGGGGGCTGCGGGCTTTCCTGCTGCCTTCAGCCTCAAAGCCACACTTTCCCACTTGGCGCCGGGTCAGGGACAAAAATGGCCATACGGCTGGAGATGGGTCCCATGCCCAAAGAGCCAGCAGGGAAAACTATGCCTTGTTCTAAAGCTCTTTGGGAACCGCTTGCTTGGCCCCACAGACCTGGGGGCTGCAGGTTTTGCTGCTGCCTTCAGCCTCGACACCACCCTTACCCACTTGGCGCCGGGCCAGGCACAAAAATGGCCATACGGCTGGAGATGGGTCCCCCGCCCTAAGAGCCAGCAGGGAAAACTATGCCTTGTTCTAAAGCTCTTTGGGAACCGCTTGCGTAACCCCACAGACCTGGGGGCTGCGGGCTTTCCTGCTGCCTTCAGCCTCAAAACCACCTTTTCCCACTACGCACCGCGCCAGGCACAAAAATGGCCATACGGCTGGAGATGGGTCCCCCGCCCAAAGAGCCAGCAGGGAAAACTATGCCTTGTTCTAAAGCTCTTTGGGAACCGCTTGCGTAGCCGCACAGACCTGGAGGTTGCGGGCTTTCCTGCTGCCTTCAGCCTCAAAACCACCCTATGCCACTACGCACCGCGTCAGGCACAAAAATAGCCATACGGCTGGAGATGGGTCCCCCACCCAAAGAGCCAGCAGGGAAAACTATGCCTTGTTCTAAAGCTCTTTGGGAACCGCTTGCGTAGCCCCACAGACCTGGGGGCTGCAGGCTTTCCTGCTGTCTTCAGCCTCAAAGCCACCCTTTCCCACTTGGCGCCCTATCAGGCACAAAAATGGCCTATGGGTGGAGATGGGTCCCATGCCCAAAGAGCCAGCAGGGAAAACTATGCCTTGTTCTAAAGCTCTTTGGGAACCGCTTGCGTAGCCCCACAGACCTGGGGGCTGCGGGCTTTCCTGCTGTCTTCAGCCTCAAAGCAACCCTTTCCCACTTGGCGCCCTATCAAGCACAAAAATGGCCTATGGCTGGAGATGGGTCCCATGCCCAAAGAGCCAGCAGGGAAAACTATGCCTTGTTCTAAAGCTCTTTGGGAACCGCTTGCTTGCCCCACAGACCTGGGGGCTGCGGGCTTTCCTGCTGCCTTCAGCCTCGACACCACCCTTTCCCACTTGGCGCCGCGCCAGGCACAAAAATGGCCATACGGCTGGAGATGGGTCCCCCGCCCAAAGAGCCAGCAGGGAAAACTATGCCTTGTTCTAAAGCTCTTTGGGAACCGCTTGCGTAGCCCCACAGACCTGGGGGCTGCGGGCTTTCCTGCTGCCTTCACCCTCAAAACCACCCTTTCCCACTTGGCACTGCTCCAGGCTCAAAAATGGCCATACGGCTGGAGATGGGTCCCATGCCCAAAGAGCCAGCAGGGAAAACTATGCCTTCTTCTAAAGCTCTTTGGGAACCGCTTGCGTAGCCCCACAGACCTGGGGGCTGCGGGCTTTCCTGCTGCCTTCAGCCTCAAAGCCACCCTTTCCCACTTGGCGCCGGGCCAGGCACAAAAATGGCCATACGGCTGGAGATGGGTCCCCCGCCCAAAGAGCCAGCAGGGAAAACTATGCCTTGTTCTAAAGCTCTTTGGGAACCGCTTGCTTGGCCCCACAGACCTGGGGGCTGCAGTCTTTGCTGCTGCCTTCAGCCTCAACACCACCCTTTCCCACTTAGCGCCGGGCCAGGGACAAAAATGGCCATACGGCTGGAGATGGGTCCCCTGCCCAAAGAGCCAGCAGGGAAAACTATGCCTTGTTCTAAAGCTCTTTGGTGAACCGCTTGCGTAGCCCCACAGACCTGGGGGCTGCGGGCTTTCCTGCTGCCTTCAGTGTCAAAACCACCCTTTCCCACTACGCACCGCGCCAGGCACAAAAATGGCCATACGGCTGGAGATGGGTCCCCCGCCCAAAGAGCCAGCAGGGAAAACTATGCCTTGTTCTAAAGCTCTTTGGGAACCGCTTGCTTGGCCCCACAGACGTGGGGGCTGCGGGCTTTCCTGCTGCCTTCAGCCTCAAAACCACCCTATGCCACTACGCACCGCGTCAGGCACAAAAATAGCCATACGGCTGGAGATGGGTCCCCCACCCAAAGAGCCAGCAGGGAAAACTATGCCTTGTTCTAAAGCTCTTTGGGAACTGCTTGCGTAGCCCCACAGACCTGGGGGCTGCGGGCTTTCCTGCTGCCTTTAGCCTCGACACCACCCTTTCCCACTGGGCGCCGGGCCAGGGACAAAAATGGCCATACGGCTGGAGATGGGTCCCCCGCCCAAAGAGCCAGCAGGGAAAACTATGCCTTGTTCTAAAGCTCTTTGGGAACCGCTTGCTTGGCCCCACAGACCTGGGGGCTGCAGTCTTTGCTGCTGCCTTCAGCGTCAAAACCACCCTTTCCCACTACGCACCGCGCCAGGCACAAAAATGGCCATACGGCTGGAGATGGGTCCCCCGCCCAAAGAGCCAGCAGGGAAAACTATGCCTTGTTCTAAAGCTCTTTGGGAACCGCTTGCTTGGCCCCACAGACGTGGGGGCTGCGGGCTTTCCTGCTGCCTTCAGCCTCAAAACCACCCTATGCCACTACGCACCGCGTCAGGCACAAAAATAGCCATACGGCTGGAGATGGGTCCCCCACCCAAAGAGCCAGCAGGGAAAATTATGCCTTGTTCTAAAGCTCTTTGGGAACCGCTTGCGTAGCCCCACAGACCTGGGGGCTGCGGGCTTTCCTGCTGCCTTCAGCCTCGACACCACCCTTTCCCACTTGCCGCCCTATCAAGCACAAAAATGGCCTATGGCTGGAGATGGGTCCCATGCCCAAAGAGCCAGCAGGGAAAACTATGCCTTGATCTAAAGCTCTTTGGGAACCGCTTGCGTAGCCCCACACACGTGGGGGCTGCGGGCTTTCCTGCTGCCTTCAGCCTCAAAACCACCCTTTCCCACTTGGCCCCCGGCCAGGCACAAAAATGGCCATACGGCTGGAGATGGGTCCCCCGCCCAAAGAGCCAGCAGGGAAAACTATGCCTTGTTCTAAAGCTCTTTGGGAACCGCTTGCGTAGCCCCACAGACCTGGGGGCTGCAGGCTTTCCTGCTGTCTTCAGCCTCAAAGCCACCCTTTCCCACTTGGCACTGCTCCAGGCTCAAAAATGGCCATACGGCTGGAGATGGGTCCCCCGCCCAGAGAGCCAGCAGGGAAAACTATGCCTTGTTCTAAAGCTCTTTGGGAACCGCTTGCGTAGCCCCACAGACCTGGGGGCTGCGGGCTTTCCTGCTGCCTTCAGCCTCAAAGCCACCTTTTCGCACTTGGGGCTTCGCCAGGCACAAAAATGGCCATATGGCTGGAGATGGGTCCCCCGCCCAAAGAGCGAGCAGGGAAAACTATGCCTTGTTCTAAAGCTCTTTGGGAACCGCTTGCGTAGCCCCACAGACCTGGGGGCTGCGGGCTTTCCTGCTGCCTTCAGCCTCAAAGCCACACTTTCCCACTTGGCGCCGGGTCAGGGACAAAAATGGCCATACGGCTGGAGATGGGTCCCATGCCCAAAGAGCCATCAGGGAAAACTATGCCTTGTTCTAAAGCTCTTTGGGAACCGCTTGCTTGGCCCCACAGACCTGGGGGCTGCAGGTTTTGCTGCTGCCTTCAGCCTCGACACCACCCTTACCCACTTGGCGCCGGGCCAGGCACAAAAATGGCCATACGGCTGGAGATGGGTCCCCCGCCCTAAGAGCCAGCAGGGAAAACTATGCCTTGTTCTAAAGCTCTTTGGGAACCGCTTGCGTAACCCCACAGACCTGGGGGCTGCGGGCTTTCCTGCTGCCTTCAGCCTCAAAACCACCTTTTCCCACTACGCACCGCGCCAGGCACAAAAATGGCCATACGGCTGGAGATGGGTCCCCCGCCCAAAGAGCCAGCAGGGAAAACTATGCCTTGTTCTAAAGCTCTTTGGGAACCGCTTGCGTAGCCGCACAGACCTGGAGGTTGCGGGCTTTCCTGCTGCCTTCAGCCTCAAAACCACCCTATGCCACTACGCACCGCGTCAGGCACAAAAATAGCCATACGGCTGGAGATGGGTCCCCCACCCAAAGAGCCAGCAGGGAAAACTATGCCTTGTTCTAAAGCTCTTTGGGAACCGCTTGCGTAGCCCCACAGACCTGGGGGCTGCAGGCTTTCCTGCTGTCTTCAGCCTCAAAGCCACCCTTTCCCACTTGGCGCCCTATCAGGCACAAAAATGGCCTATGGGTGGAGATGGGTCCCCCGCCCAAAGAGCCAGCAGGGAAAACTATGCCTTGTTCTAAAGCTCTTTGGGAACCGCTTGCGTAGCCCCACAGACCTGGGGGCTGCGGGCTTTCCTGCTGTCTTCAGCCTCAAAGCAACCCTTTCCCACTTGGCGCCCTATCAAGCACAAAAATGGCCTATGGCTGGAGATGGGTCCCATGCCCAAAGAGCCAGCAGGGAAAACTATGCCTTGTTCTAAAGCTCTTTGGGAACCGCTTGCTTGCCCCACAGACCTGGGGGCTGCGGGCTTTCCTGCTGCCTTCAGCCTCGACACCACCCTTTCCCACTTGGCGCCGCGCCAGGCACAAAAATGGCCATACGGCTGGAGATGGGTCCCCCGCCCAAAGAGCCAGCAGGGAAAACTATGCCTTGTTCTAAAGCTCTTTGGGAACCGCTTGCGTAGCCCCACAGACCTGGGGGCTGCGGGCTTTCCTGCTGCCTTCACCCTCAAAACCACCCTTTCCCACTTGGCACTGCTCCAGGCTCAAAAATGGCCATACGGCTGGAGATGGGTCCCATGCCCAAAGAGCCAGCAGGGAAAACTATGCCTTCTTCTAAAGCTCTTTGGGAACCGCTTGCGTAGCCCCACAGACCTGGGGGCTGCGGGCTTTCCTGCTGCCTTCAGCCTCAAAGCCACCCTTTCCCACTTGGCGCCGGGCCAGGCACAAAAATGGCCATACGGCTGGAGATGGGTCCCCCGCCCAAAGAGCCAGCAGGGAAAACTATGCCTTGTTCTAAAGCTCTTTGGGAACCGCTTGCTTGGCCCCACAGACCTGGGGGCTGCAGTCTTTGCTGCTGCCTTCAGCCTCAACACCACCCTTTCCCACTTAGCGCCGGGCCAGGGACAAAAATGGCCATACGGCTGGAGATGGGTCCCCTGCCCAAAGAGCCAGCAGGGAAAACTATGCCTTGTTCTAAAGCTCTTTGGTGAACCGCTTGCGTAGCCCCACAGACCTGGGGGCTGCGGGCTTTCCTGCTGCCTTCAGTGTCAAAACCACCCTTTCCCACTACGCACCGCGCCAGGCACAAAAATGGCCATACGGCTGGAGATGGGTCCCCCGCCCAAAGAGCCAGCAGGGAAAACTATGCCTTGTTCTAAAGCTCTTTGGGAACCGCTTGCTTGGCCCCACAGACCTGGGGGCTGCGGGCTTTCCTGCTGCCTTCAGCCTCAAAACCACCCTATGCCACTACGCACCGCGTCAGGCACAAAAATAGCCATACGGCTGGAGATGGGTCCCCCACCCAAAGAGCCAGCAGGGAAAACTATGCCTTGTTCTAAAGCTCTTTGGGAACTGCTTGCGTAGCCCCACAGACCTGGGGGCTGCGGGCTTTCCTGCTGCCTTTAGCCTCGACACCACCCTTTCCCACTGGGCGCCGGGCCAGGGACAAAAATGGCCATACGGCTGGAGATGGGTCCCATGCCCAAAGAGCCAGCAGGGAAAACTATGCCTTGTTCTAAAGCTCTTTGGGAACCGCTTGCTTGGCCCCACAGACGTGGGGGCTGCAGGCTTTGCTGCTGCCTTCAGCCTCGACACCACCCTTACCCACTTGGCGCCGCGCCAGGCACAAAAATGGCCATACGGCTGGAGATGGGTCCCCCGCCCAAAGAGCCAGCAGGGAAAACTATGCCTTGTTCTAAAGCTCTTTGGGAACCGCTTGCGTAGCCCCACAGACCTGGGGGCTGCGGGCTTTCCTGCTGCCTTCAGCGTCAAAACCACCCTTTCCCACTACGCACCGCGCCAGGCACAAAAATGGCCATACGGCTGGAGATGGGTCCCCCGCCCAAAGAGCCAGCAGGGAAAACTATGCCTTGTTCTAAAGCTCTTTGGGAACTGCTTGCGTAGCTCCACAGACCTGGGGGCTGCGGGCTTTCCTGCTGCCTTTAGCCTCGACACCACCCTTTCCCTCTTGGCGCCGCGCCAGGCACAAAAATGGCCGTACGGCTGGAGATGGGTCCCCCGTCCGAAGAGCCAGCAGGGAAAATTATGCCTTGTTCTAAAGCTCTTTGGGAACCGCTTGCGTAGCCGCACAGACCTGGGGGCTGCGGGCTTTCCTGCTGCCTTCAGCCTCGACACCACCCTTTCCCACTTGGCGCCCTATCAAGCACAAAAATGGCCTATGGCTGGAGATGGGTCCCATGCCCAAAGAGCCAGCAGGGAAAACTATGCCTTGTTCTAAAGCTCTTTGGGAACCGCTTGCGTAGCCCCACAGACCTGGGGGCTGCGGGCTTTCCTGCTGCCTTCAGCCTCAAAACCACCCTTTCCCACTTGGCCCCCGGCCAGGCACAAAAATGGCCATACGGCTGGAGATGGGTCCCCCGCCCAAAGAGCCAGCAGGGAAAATTATGCCTTGTTCTAAAGCTCTTTGGGAACCGCTTGCGTAGCCCCACAGACCTGGGGGCTGCGGGCTTTCCTGCTGCCTTCAGCCTCGACACCACCCTTTCCCTCTTGGCTCCACGCCAGGCACAAAAATGGCCATACGGCTGGAGATGGGTCCCCCGCCCAAAGAGCCAGCAGGGAAAACTATGCCTTGTTCTAAAGCTCTTTGGGAACCGCTTGCGTAGCCGCACAGACCTGGGGGCTGCGGGCTTTCCTGCTGCCTTCAGCCTCAAAGCCACCCTTTCCCACTTTGCGCCGCATCAGGCACAAAAATGGCCATACGGCTGGAGATGGGTCCCCCGCCCAAAGAGCCAGCAGGGAAAACTATGCCTTGTTCTAAAGCTCTTTGGGAACCGCTTGCGTAGCCCCACAGACCTGGGGGCTGCAGGCTTTCCTGCTGCCTTCAGCCTCAAAACCACCCTTTCCCACTACGCAACACGCCAGGCATAAAAATAGCCATACGACTGGAGATGGGTCCCCCGCCCAAAGAGCCAGCAGGGAAAACTATGCCTTGTTCTAAAGCTCTTTGGGAACCGCTTGCGTAGCCCCACAGACCGTGGGGCTGCGGGCTTTCCTGCTGTCTTCAGCCTCGATACCACCCTTTCCCACTTGGCGCCCTATCAGGCACAAAAATGGCCATACGGCTGGAGATGGGTCCCCCGCCCAAAGAGCCAGCAGGGAAAACTATGCCTTGTTCTAAAGCTCTTTGGGAACCGCTTGCGTAGCCCCACAGACCTGGGCGCTGCAGGCTCTCCTGCTGCCTTCAGCCTCAAAGCCACCCTTTCCCACTTGGCGCCGCGCCAGGCACAAAAATGGCCTATGGCTGGAGATGGGTCCCATGCCCAAAGAGCCAGCAGGGAAAACTATGCCTTGTTCTAAAGCTCTTTGGGAACCGCTTGCTTGGCCCCAGAGACGTGGGGGCTGCGGGCTTTCCTGCTGCCTTCAGCCTCAAAACCACCCTATGCCACTACGCACCGCGCCAGGCACAAAAATGGCCATACGTCTGGAGATGGGTCCCCCACCCAAAGAGCCAGCAGGGAAAACTATGCCTTGTTCTAAAGCTCTTTGGGAACCGCTTGCGTAGCCCCACAGACCTGGGGGCTGCGGGCTTTCCTGCTGCCTTCAGCCTCGACACCACCCTTTCCCACTTGGCGCCGCGCCAGGCACAAAAATGGCCATACGGCTGGAGATGGGTCCCCCGCCCAAAGAGCCAGCAGGGAAAAATATGCCTTGTTCTAAAGCTCTTTGGGAACCGCTTGCGTAGCCCCACAGACCTGGGAGCTGCAGGCTTTCCTGCTGTCTTCAGCCTCAAAGCCACCCTTTCCCACTTGGCGCCCTATCAGGCACAAAAATGGCCTATGGGTGGAGATGGGTCCCATGCCCAAAGAGCCAGCAGGGAAAACTATGCCTTGTTCTAAAGCTCTTTGGGAACCGCTTGCTTGGCCCCACAGACGTGGGGGCTGCGGGCTTTCCTGCTGCCTTCAGCCTCGACACCACCCTTTCCCACTTGGCGCCCTATCAGGCACAAAAATGGCCATACGGCTGGAGATGGGTCCCCCGCCCAAAGAGCCAGCAGGGAAAACTATGCCTTGTTCTAAAGCTCTTTGGGAACCGCTTGCGTAGCCCCACAGACCTGGGGGCTGCGGGCTTTCCTGCTGCCTTCAGCCTCAAAGCCACCCTTTCCCACTTGGCGCCGGGCCAGGGACAAAAATGGCCATACGGCTGGAGATGGGTCCCATGCCCAAAGAGCCAGCAGGGAAAACTATGCCTTGTTCTAAAGCTCTTTGGGAACCGCTTGCTTGGCCCCACAGACCTGGGGGCTGCAGGCTTTGCTGCTGCCTTCAACCTCGACACCACCCTTACCCACTTCGCGCCGCGCCAGGCACAAAAATGGCCATACGGCTGGAGATGGGTCCCCCGCCCAAAGAGCCAGCAGGGAAAACTATGCCTTGTTCTAAAGCTCTTTGGGAACCGCTTGCGTAGCCCCACAGACCTGGGGGCTGCGGGCTTTCCTGCTGCCTTCAGCGTCAAAACCACCCTTTCCCACTACGCACCGCGCCAGGCACAAAAATGGCCATACGGCTGGAGATGGGTCCCCCGCCCAAAGAGCCAGCAGGGAAAACTATGCCTTGTTCTAAAGCTCTTTGGGAACCGCTTGCTTGGCCCCACAGACGTGGGGGCTGCGGGCTTTCCTGCTGCCTTCAGCCTCAAAACCACCCTATGCCACTACGCACCGCGTCAGGCACAAAAATAGCCATACGGCTGGAGATGGGTCCCCCACCCAAAGAGCCAGCAGGGAAAACTATGCCTTGTTCTAAAGCTCTTTGGGAACCGCTTGCGTAGCCCCACAGACCTGGGGGCTGCAGGCTTTCCTGCTGTCTTCAGCCTCAAAGCCACCCTTTCCCACTTGGCGCCCTATCAGGCACAAAAATGGCCTATGGGTGGAGATGGGTCCCATGCCCAAAGAGCCAGCAGGGAAAACTATGCCTTGTTCTAAAGCTCTTTGGGAACCGCTTGCGTAGCCCCACAGACCTGGGGGCTGCGGGCTTTCCTGCTGCCTTCAGCCTCGATACCACCATTTCCCACTTGGCGCTGCGCCATGCACAAAAATGGCCATACGGCTGGAGATGAGTCCCCCGCCCAAAGAGCCAGCAGGGAAAACTATGCCTTGTTCTAAAGCTCTTTGGGAACCGCTTGCGTAGCCCCACAGACCTGGGGGCTGCGGGCTTTCCTGCTGCCTTTAGCCTCGACACCACCCTTTCCCTCTTGGCGCCGGGCCAGGCACAAAAATGGCCATATGGCTGGAGATGGGTCCCATGCCCAAAGAGCCAGCAGGGAAAACTATGCCTTGTTCTAAAGCTCTTTGGGAACCGCTTGCTTGGCCCCAGAGACGTGGGGGCTGCGGGCTTTCCTGCTGCCTTCAGCCTCAAAACCACCCTATGCCACTACGCACCGCGCCAGGCACAAAAATGGCCATACGTCTGGAGATGGGTCCCCCGCCCAAAGAGCCAGCAGGGAAAACTATGCCTTGTTCTAAAGCTCTTTGGGAACCGCTTGCGTAGCCCCACAGACCTGGGGGCTGCGGGCTTTCCTGCTGCCTTCAGCCTCGACACCACCCTTTCCCACTTGGCGCCGCGCCAGGCACAAAAATGGCCATACGGCTGGAGATGGGTCCCCCGCCCAAAGAGCCAGCAGGGAAAAATATGCCTTGTTCTAAAGCTCTTTGGGAACCGCTTGCGTAGCCCCACAGACCTGGGAGCTGCAGGCTTTCCTGCTGTCTTCAGCCTCAAAGCCACCCTTTCCCACTTGGCGCCCTATCAGGCACAAAAATGGCCTATGGGTGGAGATGGGTCCCATGCCCAAAGAGCCAGCAGGGAAAACTATGCCTTGTTCTAAAGCTCTTTGGGAACCGCTTGCTTGGCCCCACAGACGTGGGGGCTGCGGGCTTTCCTGCTGCCTTCAGCCTCGACACCACCCTTTCCCACTTGGCGCCCTATCAGGCACAAAAATGGCCATACGGCTGGAGATGGGTCCCCCGCCCAAAGAGCCAGCAGGGAAAACTATGCCTTGTTCTAAAGCTCTTTGGGAACCGCTTGCGTAGCCCCACAGACCTGGGGGCTGCGGGCTTTCCTGCTGCCTTCAGCCTCAAAGCCACCCTTTCCCACTTGGCGCCGGGCCAGGGACAAAAATGGCCATACGGCTGGAGATGGGTCCCATGCCCAAAGAGCCAGCAGGGAAAACTATGCCTTGTTCTAAAGCTCTTTGGGAACCGCTTGCTTGGCCCCACAGACCTGGGGGCTGCAGGCTTTGCTGCTGCCTTCAACCTCGACACCACCCTTACCCACTTCGCGCCGCGCCAGGCACAAAAATGGCCATACGGCTGGAGATGGGTCCCCCGCCCAAAGAGCCAGCAGGGAAAACTATGCCTTGTTCTAAAGCTCTTTGGGAACCGCTTGCGTAGCCCCACAGACCTGGGGGCTGCGGGCTTTCCTGCTGCCTTCAGCGTCAAAACCACCCTTTCCCACTACGCACCGCGCCAGGCACAAAAATGGCCATACGGCTGGAGATGGGTCCCCCGCCCAAAGAGCCAGCAGGGAAAACTATGCCTTGTTCTAAAGCTCTTTGGGAACCGCTTGCTTGGCCCCACAGACGTGGGGGCTGCGGGCTTTCCTGCTGCCTTCAGCCTCAAAACCACCCTATGCCACTACGCACCGCGTCAGGCACAAAAATAGCCATACGGCTGGAGATGGGTCCCCCACCCAAAGAGCCAGCAGGGAAAACTATGCCTTGTTCTAAAGCTCTTTGGGAACCGCTTGCGTAGCCCCACAGACCTGGGGGCTGCAGGCTTTCCTGCTGTCTTCAGCCTCAAAGCCACCCTTTCCCACTTGGCGCCCTATCAGGCACAAAAATGGCCTATGGGTGGAGATGGGTCCCATGCCCAAAGAGCCAGCAGGGAAAACTATGCCTTGTTCTAAAGCTCTTTGGGAACCGCTTGCGTAGCCCCAGAGACGTGGGGGCTGCGGGCTTTCCTGCTGCCTTCAGCCTCGATACCACCATTTCCCACTTGGCGCTGCGCCATGCACAAAAATGGCCATACGGCTGGAGATGAGTCCCCCGCCCAAAGAGCCAGCAGGGAAAACTATGCCTTGTTCTAAAGCTCTTTGGGAACCGCTTGCGTAGCCCCACAGACCTGGGGGCTGCGGGCTTTCCTGCTGCCTTTAGCCTCGACACCACCCTTTCCCTCTTGGCGCCGGGCCAGGCACAAAAATGGCCATATGGCTGGAGATGGGTCCCATGCCCAAAGAGCCAGCAGGGAAAACTATGCCTTGTTCTAAAGCTCTTTGGGAACCGCTTGCGTAGCCCCACAGACCTGGGGGCTGCGGGCTTTCCTGCTGCCTTTAGCCTCGACACCACCCTTTCCCTCTTGGCGCCGGGCCAGGCACAAAAATGGCCATATGGCTGGAGATGGGTCCCATGCCCAAAGAGCCAGCAGGGGAAACTATGCCTTGTTCTAAAGGTCTCTGGGAACCGCTTGCGTAGCCCCACAGACCTGGGGGCTCCGGGCTTTCCTGCTGTCTTTAGCCTCAAAGCCACCCTTTCTCACTTGGCGCCCTATCAGGCACAAAAATGGCCTATGGGTGGAGATGGGTCCCATGCCCAAAGAGCCAGCAGGGAAAACTATGCCTTGTTCTAAAGCTCTTTGGGAACCGCTTGCGTAGCCCCACAGACCTGGGGGCTGCGGGCTTTCCTGCTGCCTTCAGCCTCGACACCACCCTTTCCCACTTGGCACTGCTCCAGGCTCAAAAATGGCCATACGGCTGGAGATGGGTCCCCTGTCAAAAGAGCCAGCAGGGAAAACTATGCCTTGTTCTAAAGCTCTTTGGGAACCGCTTGCGTAGCCCCACAGACCTGGGGGCTGCGGGCTTTCCTGCTGCCTTCAGCCTCAAAGCCACCCTTTCGCACTTGGGGCTTCGCCAGGCACAAAAATGGCCATATGGCTGGAGATGGGTCCCCCGCCCAAAGAGCGAGCAGGGAAAACTATGCCTTGTTCTAAAGCTCTTTGGGAACCGCTTGCTTGGCCCCACAGACGTGGGGGCTGCGGGCTTTCCTGCTGCCTTCAGCCTCAAAGCCACCCTTTCCCACTTGGCGCCGGGCCAGGGACAAAAATGGCCATACGGCTGGAGATGGGTCCCATGCCCAAAGAGCCAGCAGGGAAAACTATGCCTTGTTCTAAAGCTCTTTGGGAACCGCTTGCTTGGCCCCACAGACCTGGGGGCTGCAGGCTTTGCTGCTGCCTTCAGCCTCGACACCACCCTTTCCCACTTGGCGCCGCGCCAGGCACAAAAATGGCCATACGGCTGGAGATGGGTCCCCCGCCCAAAGAGCCAGCAGGGAAAACTATGCCTTGTTCTAAAGCTCTTTGGGAACCGCTTGCGTAGCCCCTCAGACCTGGGGGCTGCGGGCTTTCCTGCTGCCTTCAGCGTCAAAACCACCCTTTCCCACTACGCACCGCGCCAGGCACAAAAATGGCCATACGGCTGGAGATGGGTCCCCCGCCCAAAGAGCCAGCAGGGAAAACTATGCCTTGTTCTAAAGCTCTTTGGGAACCGCTTGCGTAGCCCCACAGACCTTAGGGCTGCAGGCTTTGCTGCTGCCTTCAGCCTCAAAACCACCCTATGCCACTACGCACCGCGTCAGGCACAAAAATAGCCATACGGCTGGAGATGGGTCCCCCACCCAAAGAGCCAGCAGGGAAAACTATGCCTTGTTCTAAAGCTCTTTGGGAACCGCTTGCGTAGCCCCACAGACCTGGGGGCTGCAGGCTTTCCTGCTGTCTTCAGCCTCAAAGCCACCCTTTCCCACTTGGCGCCGCGCCAGGCACAAAAATGGCCATACGGCTGGAGATGGGTCCCCCGCCCAAAGAGCCAGCAGGGAAAAATATGCCTTGTTCTAAAGCTCTTTGGGAACCGCTTGCGTAGCCCCACAGACCTGGGAGCTGCAGGCTTTCCTGCTGTCTTCAGCCTCAAAGCCACCCTTTCCCACTTGGCGCCCTATCAGGCACAAAAATGGCCTATGGGTGGAGATGGGTCCCATGCCCAAAGAGCCAGCAGGGAAAACTATGCCTTGTTCTAAAGCTCTTTGGGAACCGCTTGCTTGGCCCCACAGACGTGGGGGCTGCGGGCTTTCCTGCTGCCTTCAGCCTCGACACCACCCTTTCCCACTTGGCGCCCTATCAGGCACAAAAATGGCCATACGGCTGGAGATGGGTCCCCCGCCCAAAGAGCCAGCAGGGAAAACTATGCCTTGTTCTAAAGCTCTTTGGGAACCGCTTGCGTAGCCCCACAGACCTGGGGGCTGCGGGCTTTCCTGCTGCCTTCAAGCCTCAAAGCCACCCTTTCCCACTTGGCGCCGGGCCAGGGACAAAAATGGCCATACGGCTGGAGATGGGTCCCATGCCCAAAGAGCCAGCAGGGAAAACTATGCCTTGTTCTAAAGCTCTTTGGGAACCGCTTGCTTGGCCCCACAGACCTGGGGGCTGCAGGCTTTGCTGCTGCCTTCAACCTCGACACCACCCTTACCCACTTCGCGCCGCGCCAGGCACAAAAATGGCCATACGGCTGGAGATGGGTCCCCCGCCCAAAGAGCCAGCAGGGAAAACTATGCCTTGTTCTAAAGCTCTTTGGGAACCGCTTGCGTAGCCCCACAGACCTGGGGGCTGCGGGCTTTCCTGCTGCCTTCAGCGTCAAAACCACCCTTTCCCACTACGCACCGCGCCAGGCACAAAAATGGCCATACGGCTGGAGATGGGTCCCCCGCCCAAAGAGCCAGCAGGGAAAACTATGCCTTGTTCTAAAGCTCTTTGGGAACCGCTTGCTTGGCCCCACAGACGTGGGGGCTGCGGGCTTTCCTGCTGCCTTCAGCCTCAAAACCACCCTATGCCACTACGCACCGCGTCAGGCACAAAAATAGCCATACGGCTGGAGATGGGTCCCCCACCCAAAGAGCCAGCAGGGAAAACTATGCCTTGTTCTAAAGCTCTTTGGGAACCGCTTGCGTAGCCCCACAGACCTGGGGGCTGCAGGCTTTCCTGCTGTCTTCAGCCTCAAAGCCACCCTTTCCCACTTGGCGCCCTATCAGGCACAAAAATGGCCTATGGGTGGAGATGGGTCCCATGCCCAAAGAGCCAGCAGGGAAAACTATGCCTTGTTCTAAAGCTCTTTGGGAACCGCTTGCGTAGCCCCAGAGACGTGGGGGCTGCGGGCTTTCCTGCTGCCTTCAGCCTCGATACCACCATTTCCCACTTGGCGCTGCGCCATGCACAAAAATGGCCATACGGCTGGAGATGAGTCCCCCGCCCAAAGAGCCAGCAGGGAAAACTATGCCTTGTTCTAAAGCTCTTTGGGAACCGCTTGCGTAGCCCCACAGACCTGGGGGCTGCGGGCTTTCCTGCTGCCTTTAGCCTCGACACCACCCTTTCCCTCTTGGCGCCGGGCCAGGCACAAAAATGGCCATATGGCTGGAGATGGGTCCCATGCCCAAAGAGCCAGCAGGGAAAACTATGCCTTGTTCTAAAGCTCTTTGGGAACCGCTTGCGTAGCCCCACAGACCTGGGGGCTGCGGGCTTTCCTGCTGCCTTTAGCCTCGACACCACCCTTTCCCTCTTGGCGCCGGGCCAGGCACAAAAATGGCCATATGGCTGGAGATGGGTCCCATGCCCAAAGAGCCAGCAGGGGAAACTATGCCTTGTTCTAAAGGTCTCTGGGAACCGCTTGCGTAGCCCCACAGACCTGGGGGCTCCGGGCTTTCCTGCTGTCTTTAGCCTCAAAGCCACCCTTTCTCACTTGGCGCCCTATCAGGCACAAAAATGGCCTATGGGTGGAGATGGGTCCCATGCCCAAAGAGCCAGCAGGGAAAACTATGCCTTGTTCTAAAGCTCTTTGGGAACCGCTTGCGTAGCCCCACAGACCTGGGGGCTGCGGGCTTTCCTGCTGCCTTCAGCCTCGACACCACCCTTTCCCACTTGGCACTGCTCCAGGCTCAAAAATGGCCATACGGCTGCAGATGGGTCCCCCGCCCAGAGAGCCAGCAGGGAAAACTATGCCTTGTTCTAAAGCTCTTTGGGAACCGCTTGCGTAGCCCCACAGACCTGGGGGCTGCGGGCTTTCCTGCTGCCTTCAGTCTCAAAGCCACCCTTTCCCACTTGGCGCCGGGCCAGGCTCAAAAATGGCCATACGGCTGGAGATGGGTCCCCTGTCAAAAGAGCCAGCAGGGAAAACTATGCCTTGTTCTAAAGCTCTTTGGGAACCGCTTGCGTAGCCCCACAGACCTGGGGGCTGCGGGCTTTCCTGCTGCCTTCAGCCTCAAAGCCACCCTTTCGCACTTGGGGCTTCGCCAGGCACAAAAATGGCCATATGGCTGGAGATGGGTCCCCCGCCCAAAGAGCGAGCAGGGAAAACTATGCCTTGTTCTAAAGCTCTTTGGGAACCGCTTGCTTGGCCCCACAGACGTGGGGGCTGCGGGCTTTCCTGCTGCCTTCAGCCTCAAAGCCACCCTTTCCCACTTGGCGCCGGGCCAGGGACAAAAATGGCCATACGGCTGGAGATGGGTCCCATGCCCAAAGAGCCAGCAGGGAAAACTATGCCTTGTTCTAAAGCTCTTTGGGAACCGCTTGCTTGGCCCCACAGACCTGGGGGCTGCAGGCTTTGCTGCTGCCTTCAGCCTCGACACCACCCTTTCCCACTTGGCGCCGCGCCAGGCACAAAAATGGCCATACGGCTGGAGATGGGTCCCCCGCCCAAAGAGCCAGCAGGGAAAACTATGCCTTGTTCTAAAGCTCTTTGGGAACCGCTTGCGTAGCCCCTCAGACCTGGGGGCTGCGGGCTTTCCTGCTGCCTTCAGCGTCAAAACCACCCTTTCCCACTACGCACCGCGCCAGGCACAAAAATGGCCATACGGCTGGAGATGGGTCCCCCGCCCAAAGAGCCAGCAGGGAAAACTATGCCTTGTTCTAAAGCTCTTTGGGAACGGCTTGCGTAGCCCCACAGACCTTAGGGCTGCAGGCTTTGCTGCTGCCTTCAGCCTCAAAGCCACCCTTTCCCACTTGGCGCCCTATCAGGCACAAAAATGGCCTATGGGTGGAGATGGGTCCCATGCCCAAAGAGCCAGCAGGGAAAACTATGCCTTGTTCTAAAGCTCTTTGGGAACCGCTTGCGTAGCCCCACAGACCTGGGGGCTGCGGGCTTTCCTGCTGCCTTCAGCCTCGATACCACCATTTCCCACTTGGCGCTGCGCCATGCACAAAAATGGCCATATGGCTGGAGATGGGTCCCCCGCCCAAAGAGCCAGCAGGGAAAACTATGCCTTGTTCTAAAGCTCTTTGGGAACCGCTTGCGTAGCCCCACAGACCTGGGGGCTGCGGGCTTTCCTGCTGCCTTTAGCCTCGACACCACCCTTTCCCTCTTGGCGCCGCGCCAGGCACAAAAATGGCCTATGGCTGGAGATGGGTCCCATGCCCAAAGAGCCAGCAGGGAAAACTATGCCTTGTTCTAAAGCTCTTTGGGAACCGCTTGCGTAGCCGCACAGACCTGGGGGCTGCGGGCTTTCCTGCTGCCTTCAGCCTCAAAGCCACCCTTTCCCACTTTGCGCCGCATCAGGCACAAAAATGGATATACGGCTGGAGATGGGTCCCCCGCCCAAAGAGCCAGCAGGGAAAACTATGCCTTGTTCTAAAGCTCTTTGGGAACCGCTTGCGTAGCCCCACAGACCTGGGGGCTGCAGGCTTTCCTGCTGCCTTCAGCCTCAAAACCACCCTTTCCCACTACGCAACGCGCCAGGCATAAAAATAGCCATACGACTGGAGATGGGTCCCCCGCCCAAAGAGCCAGCAGGGAAAACTATGCCTTGTTCTAAAGCTCTTTGGGAACCGCTTGCGTAGCCCCACAGACCTTGGGGCTGCGGGCTTTCCTGCTGCCTTCAGCCTCGACAGCACCCTTTCCCACTTGGCGCCGCGCCAGGCACAAAAATGGCCTATGGCTGGAGATGGGTCCCCCGAACAAAGAGCCAGCAGGGAAAACTATGCCTTGTTCTAAAGCTCTTTGGGAACTGCTTGCGTAGCCCCACAGACCTGGGGGCTGCAGGCTTTCCTGCTGCCTTCAGCCTCAAAGCCACCCTTTCCCACTTGGCGCCCTATCAAGCACAAAAATGGCCTATGGCTGGAGATGGGTCCCAGGCCCAAAGAGCCAGCAGGGAAAACTATGCCTTGTTCTAAAGCTCTTTGGGAACCGCTTGCTTGGCCCCACAGACGTGGGGGCTGCGGGCTTTCCTGCTGCCTTCAGCCTCGACACCACCCTTTCCCACTTGGCGCCGCGCCAGGCCCAAAAATGGCCATACGGCTGGAGATGGGTCCCCCGCCCAAAGAGCCAGCAGGGAAAACTATGCCTTGTTCTAAAGCTCTTTGGGAACCGCTTGCGTAGCCCCACAGAGCTGGAGGCTGCGGGCTTTCCTGCTGCCTTCACCCTCAAAACCACCCTTTTCCACTTGGCACTGCTCCAGGCTCAAAAATGGCCATACGGCTGGAGATGGGTCCCCCGCCCAGAGAGCCAGCAGGGAAAACTATGCCTTGTTCTAAAGCTCTTTGGGAACCGCTTGCGTAGCCCCACAGACCTGGGGGCTGCGGGCTTTCCTGCTGGCTTCAGATTCAAAGCCAGCCTTTCCCTCTTGGGGCTTCGCAAGGCACAAAAATGGCCATACGGCTGGAGATGGGTCCCCCGCCCAAAGAGCGAGCAGGGAAAACTATGCCTTGTTCTAAAGCTCTTTGGGAACCGCTTGCGTAGCCCCAAAGACCTGGGGGCTGCGGGCTTTCCTGCTGCCTTCAGCCTCGACACCACCCTTTCCCACTTGGCGCCGCGCCAGGCTCAAAAATGGCCATACGGCTGGAGATGGGTCCCCCGCCCAAAGAGCCAGCAGGGAAAACTATGCCTTGTTCTAAAGCTCTTTGGGAACCGCTTGCGTAGCCCCACAGACCTGGGGGCTGCGGGCTTTCCTGCTGCCTTCAGCCTCAAAGCCACCCTTTCCCACCTGGCGCCGCGCCAGGCTCAAAAATGGCCATACGGCTGGAGATGGGTCCCCCGCCCAAAGAGCCATCAGGGAAAACTATGCCTTGTTCTAAAGCTCTTTGGGAACCGCTTGCGTAACCCCACAGACCTGGGGGCTGCAGGCTTTCCTGCTGTCTTCAGCCTCGACACCACCCTTTCCCACTTGGCGCCCTATCAGGCACAAAAATGGCCATACGGCTGGAGATGGGTCCCCCGCCCAAAGAGCCAGCAGGGAAAACTATGCCTTGTTCTAAAGCTCTTTGGGAACCGCTTGCGTAGCCTCACAGACCTGGGGGCTGCGGGCTTTCCTGCTGCCTTCAGCCTCGACACCACCCTTTCCCACTTGGCGCCGCGCCAGGCACAAAAATGGCCATACGGCTGGAGATGGGTCCCCCACCCAAAGAGCCAGCAGGGAAAACTATGCCTTGTTCTAAAGCTCTTTGGGAACCGCTTGCTTGGCCCCACAGACGTGGGGGCTGCGGGCTTTCCTGCTGTCTTCAGCCTCGACACCACCCTTTCCCACTTGGCGCCCTATCAGGCACAAAAATGGCCATACGGCTGGAGATGGGTCCCCCGCCCAAAGAGCCAGCAGGGAAAACTATGCCTTGTTCTAAAGCTCTTTGGGAACCGCTTGCGTAGCCCCACAGACCTGGGGGCTGCGGGCTTTCCTGCTGCCTTTAGCCTCGACACAACCCTTTCCCACTTGGCGCCGCGCCAGGCTCAAAAATGGCCATACGGCTGGAGATGGGTCCCATGCCCAAAGAGCCAGCAGGGAAAACTATGCCTTGTTCTAAAGCTCTTTGGGAACCGCTTGCTTGGCCCCACAGACCTGGGGGCTGCACGCTTTGCTGCTGCCTTCAACCTCGACACCACCCTTACCCACTTGGCGCCGCGCCAGGCACAAAAATGGCCATACGGCTGGAGATGGGTCCCCCGCCCAAAGAGCCAGCAGGGAAAACTATGCCTTGTTCTAAAGCTCTTTGGGAACCGCTTGCGTAGCCCCACAGACCTGGGGGCTGCGGGCTTTCCTGCTGCCTTCAGCGTCAAAACCACCCTTTCCCACTACGCACCGCGCCAGGCACAAAAATGGCCATACGGCTGGAGATGGGTCCCCCGCCCAAAGAGCCAGCAGGGAAAACTATGCCTTGTTCTAAAGCTCTTTGGGAACCGCTTGCTTGGCCCCACAGACCTGGGGGCTGCGGGCTTTGCTGCTGCCTTCAGCCTCAAAACCACCCTATGCCACTACGCACCGCGTCAGGCACAAAAATAGCCATACGGCTGGAGATGGGTCCCCACCCAAAGAGCCAGCAGGGAAAACTATGCCTTGTTCTAAAGCTCTTTGGGAACCGCTTGCGTAGCCCCACAGACCTGGGGGCTGCGGGCTTTCCTGCTGTCTTCAGCCTCAAAGCCACCCTTTCCCACTTGGCGCCCTATCAGGCACAAAAATGGCCTATGGGTGGAGATGGGTCCCATGCCCAAAGAGCCAGCAGGGAAAACTATGCCTTGTTCTAAAGCTCTTTGGGAACCGCTTGCGTAGCCCCAAAGACCTGGGGGCTGCGGGCTTTCCTGCTGCCTTCAGCCTCGATACCACCATTTCCCACTTGGCGCTGCGCCATGCACAAAAATGGCCATACGGCTGGAGATGAGTCCCCCGCCCAAAGAGCCAGCAGGAAAAACTATGCCTTGTTCTAAAGCTCTTTGGGAACCGCTTGCGTAGCCCCACAGACCTGGGGGCTGCGGGCTTTCCTGCTGCCTTTAGCCTCGACACCACCCTTTCCCTCTTGGCGCCGGGCCAGGCACAAAAATGGCCATATGGCTGGAGATGGGTCCCATGCCCAAAGAGCCAGCAGGGAAAACTATGCCTTGTTCTAAAGCTCTTTGGGAACCGCTTGCGTAGCCCCACAGACCTGGGGGCTGCAGGCTTTCCTGCTGCCTTTAGCCTCGACACCACCCTTTCCCTCTTGGCGCCGGGCCAGGCACAAAAATGGCCATATGGCTGGAGATGGGTCCCATGCCCAAAGAGCCAGCAGGGGAAACTATGCCTTGTTCTAAAGGTCTCTGGGAACCGCTTGCGTAGCCCCACAGACCTGGGGGCTGCGGGCTTTCCTGCTGCCTTCAGCCTCAAAGCCACCCTTTCCCACTTGGCGCCGCGCCAGGCACAAAAATGGCCATACGGCTGGAGATGGGTCCCATGCCCAAAGAGCCAGCAGGGAAAACTATGCCTTGTTCTAAAGCTCTTTGGGAACCGCTTGCGTAGCCCCACAGACCTGGGGGCTGCAGGCTTTGCTGCTGCCTTCAGCCTCGACACCACCCTTACCCACTTGGCGCCGTGCCAGGCACAAAAATGGCCATACGGCTGGAGATGGGTCCCCCGCCCAAAGAGCCAGCAGGGAAAACTATACCTTGTTCTAAAGCTCTTTGGGAACCGCTTGCGTAGCCCCTCAGACCTGGGGGCTGCGGGCTTTCCTGCTGCCTTCAGCGTCAAAACCACCCTTTCCCACTACGCACCGCGCCAGGCACAAAAATGGCCATACGGCTGGAGATGGGTCCCCCGCCCAAAGAGCCAGCAGGGAAAACTATGCCTTGTTCTAAAGCTCTTTGGGAACCGCTTGCTTGGCCCCACAGACGTGGGGGCTGCGGGCTCTCCTGCTGCCTTCAGCCTCAAAACCACCCTATGCCACTACGCACCGCGTCAGGCACAAAAATAGCCATACGGCTGGAGATGGGTCCTCCACCCAAAGAGCCAGCAGGGAAAACTATGCCTTGTTCTAAAGCTCTTTGGGAACCGCTTGCGTAGCCCCACAGACCTGGGGGCTGCAGGCTTTCCTGCTGTCTTCAGCCTCAAAGCCACCCTTTCCCACTTGGCGCCCTATCAGGCACAAAAATGGCCTATGGGTGGAGATTAGTCCCATGCCCAAAGAGCCAGCAGGGAAAACTATGCCTTGTTCTAAAGCTCTTTGGGAACCGCTTGCGTAGCCCCACAGACGTGGGGGCTGCGGGCTTTCCTGCTGCCTTCAGCCTCGATACCACCATTTCCCACTTGGCGCTGCGCCATGCACAAAAATGGCCATATGGCTGGAGATGGGTCCCCCGCCCAAAGAGCCAGCAGGGAAAACTATGCCTTGTTCTAAAGCTCTTTGGGAACCGCTTGCGTAGCCCCACAGACCTGGGGGCTGCGGGCTTTCCTGCTGCCTTTAGCCTCGACACCACCCTTTCCCTCTTGGCGCCGCGCCAGGCACAAAAATGGCCTATGGCTGGAGATGGGTCCCATGCCCAAAGAGCCAGCAGGGAAAACTATGCCTTGTTCTAAAGCTCTTTGGGAACCGCTTGCGTAGCACAACAGACCTGGGGGCTGCGGGCTTTCCTGCTGCCTTTAGCCTCGACACAACCCTTTCCCACTTGGCGCCGCGCCAGGCTCAAAAATGGCCATACGGCTGGAGATGGGTCCCATGCCCAAAGAGCCAGCAGGGAAAACTATGCCTTGTTCTAAAGCTCTTTGGGAACCGCTTGCTTGGCCCCACAGACCTGGGGGCTGCACGCTTTGCTGCTGCCTTCAACCTCGACACCACCCTTACCCACTTGGCGCCGCGCCAGGCACAAAAATGGCCATACGGCTGGAGATGGGTCCCCCGCCCAAAGAGCCAGCAGGGAAAACTATGCCTTGTTCTAAAGCTCTTTGGGAACCGCTTGCGTAGCCCCACAGACCTGGGGGCTGCGGGCTTTCCTGCTGCCTTCAGCGTCAAAACCACCCTTTCCCACTACGCACCGCGCCAGGCACAAAAATGGCCATACGGCTGGAGATGGGTCCCCCGCCCAAAGAGCCAGCAGGGAAAACTATGCCTTGTTCTAAAGCTCTTTGGGAACCGCTTGCTTGGCCCCACAGACGTGGGGGCTGCGGGCTTTGCTGCTGCCTTCAGCCTCAAAACCACCCTATGCCACTACGCACCGCGTCAGGCACAAAAATAGCCATACGGCTGGAGATGGGTCCCCACCCAAAGAGCCAGCAGGGAAAACTATGCCTTGTTCTAAAGCTCTTTGGGAACCGCTTGCGTAGCCCCACAGACCTGGGGGCTGCGGGCTTTCCTGCTGTCTTCAGCCTCAAAGCCACCCTTTCCCACTTGGCGCCCTATCAGGCACAAAAATGGCCTATGGGTGGAGATGGGTCCCATGCCCAAAGAGCCAGCAGGGAAAACTATGCCTTGTTCTAAAGCTCTTTGGGAACCGCTTGCGTAGCCCCAAAGACCTGGGGGCTGCGGGCTTTCCTGCTGCCTTCAGCCTCGATACCACCATTTCCCACTTGGCGCTGCGCCATGCACAAAAATGGCCATACGGCTGGAGATGAGTCCCCCGCCCAAAGAGCCAGCAGGGAAAACTATGCCTTGTTCTAAAGCTCTTTGGGAACCGCTTGCGTAGCCCCACAGACCTGGGGGCTGCGGGCTTTCCTGCTGCCTTTAGCCTCGACACCACCCTTTCCCTCTTGGCGCCGGGCCAGGCACAAAAATGGCCATATGGCTGGAGATGGGTCCCATGCCCAAAGAGCCAGCAGGGAAAACTATGCCTTGTTCTAAAGCTCTTTGGGAACCGCTTGCGTAGCCCCACAGACCTGGGGGCTGCAGGCTTTCCTGCTGCCTTTAGCCTCGACACCACCCTTTCCCTCTTGGCGCCGGGCCAGGCACAAAAATGGCCATATGGCTGGAGATGGGTCCCATGCCCAAAGAGCCAGCAGGGGAAACTATGCCTTGTTCTAAAGGTCTCTGGGAACCGCTTGCGTAGCCCCACAGACCTGGGGGCTGCGGGCTTTCCTGCTGCCTTCAGCCTCAAAGCCACCCTTTCCCACTTGGCGCCGCGCCAGGCACAAAAATGGCCATACGGCTGGAGATGGGTCCCATGCCCAAAGAGCCAGCAGGGAAAACTATGCCTTGTTCTAAAGCTCTTTGGGAACCGCTTGCGTAGCCCCACAGACCTGGGGGCTGCAGGCTTTGCTGCTGCCTTCAGCCTCGACACCACCCTTACCCACTTGGCGCCGCGCCAGGCACAAAAATGGCCATACGGCTGGAGATGGGTCCCCCCCCCAAAGAGCCAGCAGGGAAAACTATACCTTGTTCTAAAGCTCTTTGGGAACCGCTTGCGTAGCCCCTCAGACCTGGGGGCTGCGGGCTTTCCTGCTGCCTTCAGCGTCAAAACCACCCTTTCCCACTACGCACCGCGCCAGGCACAAAAATGGCCATACGGCTGGAGATGGGTCCCCCGCCCAAAGAGCCAGCAGGGAAAACTATGCCTTGTTCTAAAGCTCTTTGGGAACCGCTTGCTTGGCCCCACAGACGTGGGGGCTGCGGGCTCTCCTGCTGCCTTCAGCCTCAAAACCACCCTATGCCACTACGCACCGCGTCAGGCACAAAAATAGCCATACGGCTGGAGATGGGTCCCCCACCCAAAGAGCCAGCAGGGAAAACTATGCCTTGTTCTAAAGCTCTTTGGGAACCGCTTGCGTAGCCCCACAGACCTGGGGGCTGCAGGCTTTCCTGCTGTCTTCAGCCTCAAAGCCACCCTTTCCCACTTGGCGCCCTATCAGGCACAAAAATGGCCTATGGGTGGAGATTAGTCCCATGCCCAAAGAGCCAGCAGGGAAAACTATGCCTTGTTCTAAAGCTCTTTGGGAACCGCTTGCGTAGCCCCACAGACGTGGGGGCTGCGGGCTTTCCTGCTGCCTTCAGCCTCGATACCACCATTTCCCACTTGGCGCTGCGCCATGCACAAAAATGGCCATATGGCTGGAGATGGGTCCCCCGCCCAAAGAGCCAGCAGGGAAAACTATGCCTTGTTCTAAAGCTCTTTGGGAACCGCTTGCGTAGCCCCACAGACCTGGGGGCTGCGGGCTTTCCTGCTGCCTTTAGCCTCGACACCACCCTTTCCCTCTTGGCGCCGCGCCAGGCACAAAAATGGCCTATGGCTGGAGATGGGTCCCATGCCCAAAGAGCCAGCAGGGAAAACTATGCCTTGTTCTAAAGCTCTTTGGGAACCGCTTGCGTAGCACAACAGACCTGGGGGCTGCGGGCTTTCCTGCTGCCTTCAGCCTCAAAGCCACCCTTTCCCACTTTGCGCCGCATCAGGCACAAAAATGGATATACGGCTGGAGATGGGTCCCCCGCCCAAAGAGCCAGCAGGGAAAACTATGCCTTGTTGTAAAGCTCTTTGGGAACCGCTTGCGTAGCCCCACAGACCTGGGGGCTGCAGGCTTTCCTGCTGCCTTCAGCCTCAAAACCACCCTTTCCCACTACGCAACGCGCCAGGCATAAAAATAGCCATACGACTGGAGATGGGTCCCCCGCCCAAAGAGCCAGCAGGGAAAACTATGCCTTGTTCTAAAGCTCTTTGGGAACCGCTTGCGTAGCCCCACAGACCTGGGGGCTGCAGGCTTTCCTGCTGCCTTCAGCCTCAAAACCACCCTTTCCCACTACGCAACGCGCCAGGCATAAAAATAGCCATACGACTGGAGATGGGTCCCCCGCCCAAAGAGCCAGCAGGGAAAACTATGCCTTGTTCTAAAGCTCTTTGGGAACCGCTTGCGTAGCCCCACAGACCTTGGGGCTGCGGGCTTTCCTGCTGCCTTCAGCCTCGACAGCACCCTTTCCCACTTGGCGCCGCGCCAGGCACAAAAATGGCCTATGGCTGGAGATGGGTCCCATGCCCAAAGAGTCAGCAGGGAAAACTATGCCTTGTTCTAAAGCTCTTTGGGAACCGCTTGCGTAGCCCCACAGACCTGGGGGCTGCAGGCTTTGCTGCTGCCTTCAGCCTCGACACCACCCTTACCCACTTGGCACTGCGCCAGGCACAAAAATGGCCATACGGCTGGAGATGGGTCCCCCGCCCAAAGAGCCAGCAGGGAAAACTATACCTTGTTCTAAAGCTCTTTGGGAACCGCTTGCGTAGCCCCTCAGACCTGGGGGCTGCGGGCTTTCCTGCTGCCTTCAGCGTCAAAACCACCCTTTCCCACTACGCACCGCGCCAGGCACAAAAATGGCCATACGGCTGGAGATGGGTCCCCCGCCCAAAGAGCCAGCAGGGAAAACTATGCCTTGTTCTAAAGCTCTTTGGGAACCGCTTGCTTGGCCCCACAGACGTGGGGGCTGCGGGCTCTCCTGCTGCCTTCAGCCTCAAAACCACCCTTTCCCACTACGCACCGCGCCAGGCACAAAAATAGCCATACGGCTGGAGATGGGTCCCCCACCCAAAGAGCCAGCAGGGAAAACTATGCCTTGTTCTAAAGCTCTTTGGGAACCGCTTGCGTAGCCCCACAGACCTGGGGGCTGCAGGCTTTCCTGCTGTCTTCAGCCTCAAAGCCACCCTTTCCCACTTGGCGCCCTATCAGGCACAAAAATGGCCTATGTGTGGCGATTAGTCCCATGCCCAAAGAGCCAGCAGGGAAAACTATGCCTTGTTCTAAAGCTCTTTGGGAACCGCTTGCGTAGCCCCACAGACGTGGGGGCTGCGGGCTTTCCTGCTGCCTTCAGCCTCGATACCACCATTTCCCACTTGGCGCTGCGCCATGCACAAAAATGGCCATATGGCTGGAGATGGGTCCCCCGCCCAAAGAGCCAGCAGGGAAAACTATGCCTTGTTCTAAAGCTCTTTGGGAACCGCTTGCGTAGCCCCACAGACCTGGGGGCTGCAGGCTTTCCTGCTGCCTTCAGCCTCAAAACCACCCTTTCCCACTACGCAACGCGCCAGGCATAAAAATAGCCATACGACTGGAGATGGGTCCCCCGCCCAAAGAGTCAGCAGGGAAAACTATGCCTTGTTCTAAAGCTCTTTGGGAACCGCTTGCTTGGCCCCACAGACCTGGGGGCTGCGGGCTTTCCTGCTGCCTTCAGCCTCAAAACCACCCTTTCCCACTTGGCCCCCGGCCAGGCACAAAAATGGCCATACGGCTGGAGATGGGTCCCATGCCCAAAGAGCCAGCAGGGAAAACTATGCCTTGTTCTAAAGCTCTTTGGGAACCGCTTGCGTAGCCCCACAGACCTGGGGGCTGCGGGCTTTCCTGCTGTCTTCAGCCTCAAAGCCACCCTTTCCCACTTGGCGCCCTATCAGGCACAAAAATGGCCTATGGGTGGAGATGGGTCCCATGCCCAAAGAGCCAGCAGGGAAAACTATGCCTTGTTCTAAAGCTCTTTGGGAACCGCTTGCGTAGCCCCAAAGACCTGGGGGCTGCGGGCTTTCCTGCTGCCTTCAGCCTCGATACCACCATTTCCCACTTGGCGCTGCGCCATGCACAAAAATGGCCATACGGCTGGAGATGAGTCCCCCGCCCAAAGAGCCAGCAGGGAAAACTATGCCTTGTTCTAAAGCTCTTTGGGAACCGCTTGCGTAGCCCCACAGACCTGGGGGCTGCGGGCTTTCCTGCTGCCTTTAGCCTCGACACCACCCTTTCCCTCTTGGCGCCGGGCCAGGCACAAAAATGGCCATATGGCTGGAGATGGGTCCCATGCCCAAAGAGCCAGCAGGGAAAACTATGCCTTGTTCTAAAGCTCTTTGGGAACCGCTTGCGTAGCCCCACAGACCTGGGGGCTGCAGGCTTTCCTGCTGCCTTTAGCCTCGACACCACCCTTTCCCTCTTGGCGCCGGGCCAGGCACAAAAATGGCCATATGGCTGGAGATGGGTCCCATGCCCAAAGAGCCAGCAGGGGAAACTATGCCTTGTTCTAAAGGTCTCTGGGAACCGCTTGCGTAGCCCCACAGACCTGGGGGCTGCGGGCTTTCCTGCTGCCTTCAGCCTCAAAGCCACCCTTTCCCACTTGGCGCCGCGCCAGGCACAAAAATGGCCATACGGCTGGAGATGGGTCCCATGCCCAAAGAGCCAGCAGGGAAAACTATGCCTTGTTCTAAAGCTCTTTGGGAACCGCTTGCGTAGCCCCACAGACCTGGGGGCTGCAGGCTTTGCTGCTGCCTTCAGCCTCGACACCACCCTTACCCACTTGGCGCCGCGCCAGGCACAAAAATGGCCATACGGCTGGAGATGGGTCCCCCCCCCAAAGAGCCAGCAGGGAAAACTATACCTTGTTCTAAAGCTCTTTGGGAACCGCTTGCGTAGCCCCTCAGACCTGGGGGCTGCGGGCTTTCCTGCTGCCTTCAGCGTCAAAACCACCCTTTCCCACTACGCACCGCGCCAGGCACAAAAATGGCCATACGGCTGGAGATGGGTCCCCCGCCCAAAGAGCCAGCAGGGAAAACTATGCCTTGTTCTAAAGCTCTTTGGGAACCGCTTGCTTGGCCCCACAGACGTGGGGGCTGCGGGCTCTCCTGCTGCCTTCAGCCTCAAAACCACCCTATGCCACTACGCACCGCGTCAGGCACAAAAATAGCCATACGGCTGGAGATGGGTCCCCCACCCAAAGAGCCAGCAGGGAAAACTATGCCTTGTTCTAAAGCTCTTTGGGAACCGCTTGCGTAGCCCCACAGACCTGGGGGCTGCAGGCTTTCCTGCTGTCTTCAGCCTCAAAGCCACCCTTTCCCACTTGGCGCCCTATCAGGCACAAAAATGGCCTATGGGTGGAGATTAGTCCCATGCCCAAAGAGCCAGCAGGGAAAACTATGCCTTGTTCTAAAGCTCTTTGGGAACCGCTTGCGTAGCCCCACAGACGTGGGGGCTGCGGGCTTTCCTGCTGCCTTCAGCCTCGATACCACCATTTCCCACTTGGCGCTGCGCCATGCACAAAAATGGCCATATGGCTGGAGATGGGTCCCCCGCCCAAAGAGCCAGCAGGGAAAACTATGCCTTGTTCTAAAGCTCTTTGGGAACCGCTTGCGTAGCCCCACAGACCTGGGGGCTGCGGGCTTTCCTGCTGCCTTTAGCCTCGACACCACCCTTTCCCTCTTGGCGCCGCGCCAGGCACAAAAATGGCCTATGGCTGGAGATGGGTCCCATGCCCAAAGAGCCAGCAGGGAAAACTATGCCTTGTTCTAAAGCTCTTTGGGAACCGCTTGCGTAGCACAACAGACCTGGGGGCTGCGGGCTTTCCTGCTGCCTTCAGCCTCAAAGCCACCCTTTCCCACTTTGCGCCGCATCAGGCACAAAAATGGATATACGGCTGGAGATGGGTCCCCCGCCCAAAGAGCCAGCAGGGAAAACTATGCCTTGTTGTAAAGCTCTTTGGGAACCGCTTGCGTAGCCCCACAGACCTGGGGGCTGCAGGCTTTCCTGCTGCCTTCAGCCTCAAAACCACCCTTTCCCACTACGCAACGCGCCAGGCATAAAAATAGCCATACGACTGGAGATGGGTCCCCCGCCCAAAGAGCCAGCAGGGAAAACTATGCCTTGTTCTAAAGCTCTTTGGGAACCGCTTGCGTAGCCCCACAGACCTGGGGGCTGCAGGCTTTCCTGCTGCCTTCAGCCTCAAAACCACCCTTTCCCACTACGCAACGCGCCAGGCATAAAAATAGCCATACGACTGGAGATGGGTCCCCCGCCCAAAGAGCCAGCAGGGAAAACTATGCCTTGTTCTAAAGCTCTTTGGGAACCGCTTGCGTAGCCCCACAGACCTTGGGGCTGCGGGCTTTCCTGCTGCCTTCAGCCTCGACAGCACCCTTTCCCACTTGGCGCCGCGCCAGGCACAAAAATGGCCTATGGCTGGAGATGGGTCCCATGCCCAAAGAGTCAGCAGGGAAAACTATGCCTTGTTCTAAAGCTCTTTGGGAACCGCTTGCGTAGCCCCACAGACCTGGGGGCTGCAGGCTTTGCTGCTGCCTTCAGCCTCGACACCACCCTTACCCACTTGGCGCCGCGCCAGGCACAAAAATGGCCATACGGCTGGAGATGGGTCCCCCGCCCAAAGAGCCAGCAGGGAAAACTATACCTTGTTCTAAAGCTCTTTGGGAACCGCTTGCGTAGCCCCTCAGACCTGGGGGCTGCGGGCTTTCCTGCTGCCTTCAGCCTCAAAACCACCCTTTCCCACTACGCACCGCGCCAGGCACAAAAATGGCCATACGGCTGGAGATGGGTCCCCCGCCCAAAGAGCCAGCAGGGAAAACTATGCCTTGTTCTAAAGCTCTTTGGGAACCGCTTGCTTGGCCCCACAGACGTGGGGGCTGCGGGCTCTCCTGCTGCCTTCAGCCTCAAAACCACCCTTTCCCACTACGCACCGCGCCAGGCACAAAAATAGCCATACGGCTGGAGATGGGTCCCCCACCCAAAGAGCCAGCAGGGAAAACTATGCCTTGTTCTAAAGCTCTTTGGGAACCGCTTGCGTAGCCCCACAGACCTGGGGGCTGCAGGCTTTCCTGCTGTCTTCAGCCTCAAAGCCACCCTTTCCCACTTGGCGCCCTATCAGGCACAAAAATGGCCTATGTGTGGCGATTAGTCCCATGCCCAAAGAGCCAGCAGGGAAAACTATGCCTTGTTCTAAAGCTCTTTGGGAACCGCTTGCGTAGCCCCACAGACGTGGGGGCTGCGGGCTTTCCTGCTGCCTTCAGCCTCGATACCACCATTTCCCACTTGGCGCTGCGCCATGCACAAAAATGGCCATATGGCTGGAGATGGGTCCCCCGCCCAAAGAGCCAGCAGGGAAAACTATGCCTTGTTCTAAAGCTCTTTGGGAACCGCTTGCGTAGCCCCACAGACCTGGGGGCTGCAGGCTTTCCTGCTGCCTTCAGCCTCAAAACCACCCTTTCCCACTACGCAACGCGCCAGGCATAAAAATAGCCATACGACTGGAGATGGGTCCCCCGCCCAAAGAGTCAGCAGGGAAAACTATGCCTTGTTCTAAAGCTCTTTGGGAACCGCTTGCTTGGCCCCACAGACCTGGGGGCTGCGGGCTTTCCTGCTGCCTTCAGCCTCAAACCACCCTTTCCCACTTGGCCCCCGGCCAGGCACAAAAATGGCCATACGGCTGGAGATGGGTCCCATGCCCAAAGAGCCAGCAGGGAAAACTATGCCTTGTTCTAAAGCTCTTTGGGAACCGCTTGCGTAGCCCCACAGACCTGGGGGCTGCAGGCTTTCCTGCTGCCTTCAGCCTCAAAGCCACCCTTTCCCACTTGGCGCCCTATCAGGCACAAAAATGGCCTATGTGTGGCGATTAGTCCCATGCCCAAAGAGCCAGCAGGGAAAACTATGCCTTGTTCTAAAGCTCTTTGGGAACCGCTTGCGTAGCCCCACAGACGTGGGGGCTGCGGGCTTTCCTGCTGCCTTCAGCCTCGATACCACCATTTCCCACTTGGCGCTGCGCCATGCACAAAAATGGCCATATGGCTGGAGATGGGTCCCCCGCCCAAAGAGCCAGCAGGGAAAACTATGCCTTGTTCTAAAGCTCTTTGGGAACCGCTTGCGTAGCCCCACAGACCTGGGGGCTGCAGGCTTTCCTGCTGCTTCAGCCTCAAAACCACCCTTTCCCACTTGGCGCTGCGCCAGGCACAAAAATGGCCATACGGCTGGAGATGGGTCCCCCGCCCAAAGAGCCAGCAGGGAAAACTATGCCTTGTTCTAAAGCTCTTTGGGAACCGCTTGCGTAGCCCCACAGACCTGGGGGCTGCGGGCTTTGCTGCTGCCTTTAGCCTCGACACAACCCTTTCCCACTTGGCGCCGCGCCAGGCACAAAAATGGCCATACGGCTGGAGATGGGTCCCCCTCCCAGAGAGCCAGCAGGGAAAACTATGCCTTGTTCTAAAGCTCTTTGGGAACCGCTTGCGTAGCCCCACAGACCTGGGGGCTGCGGGCTTTCCTGCTGCCTTCAAGCCTCAAAGCCACCCTTTCCACTGGGCGCCGGGCCAGGCACAAAAATGGCCTATGGCTGGAGATGGGTCCCCCGCCCAAAGAGCCAGCAGGGAAAACTATGCCTTGTTCTAAAGCTCTTTGGGAACCGCTTGCGTAGCCCCACAGACCTGGGGGCTGCGGGCTTTGCTGCTGCCTTCAGCCTCAAAGCCACCCTTTCCCACTTGGCGCCGCGCCAGGCACAAAAATGGCCTATGGCTGGAGATGGGTCCCATGCCCAAAGAGCCAGCAGGGAAAACTATGCCTTGTTCTAAAGCTCTTTGGGAACCGCTTGCTTGGCCCCACAGACCTGGGGGCTGCGGGCTTTCCTGCTGCCTTCAGCCTCAAAACCACCCTTTCCCACTACGCACCGCGCCAGGCACAAAAATGGCCATATGGCTGGAGATGGGTCCCCCGCCCAAAGAGCCAGCAGGGAAAACTATGCCTTGTTCTAAAGCTCTCTGGGAACCGCTTGCTTGGGCCCACAGACGTGGGGGCTGCGGGCTTTCCTGCTGCCTTCAGCCTCAAAACCACCCTATGCCACTACGCACCGCGCCAGGCACAAAAATAGCCATACGTCTGGAGATGGGTCCCCCGAACAAAGAGCCAGCAGGGAAAACTATGCCTTGTTCTAAAGCTCTTTGGGAACCGCTTGCGTAGCCCCACAGACCTGGGGGCTGCGGGCTTTCCTGCTGCCTTCAGCCTCGACACCACCCTTTCCCACTTGGCGCCGCGCCAGGCACAAAAATGGCCATACGGCTGGAGATGGGTCCCCCGCCCAAAGAGCCAGCAGGGAAAACTATGCCTTGTTCTAAAGCTCTTTGTGAACCGCTTGCATAGCCCCACAGACCTGGGAGCTGCAGGCTTTCCTGCTGCCTTCAGCCTCAAAGCCACCCTTTCCCACTTGGCGCCCTATCAGGCACAAAAATGGCCTATGGGTGGAGATGGGTCCCATGCCCAAAGAGCGAGCAGGGAAAACTATGCCTTGTTCTAAAGCTCTTTGGGAACCGCTTGCGTAGCCCCAAAGACCTGGGGGCTGCGGGCTTTCCTGCTGCCTTCAGCCTCGACACCACCCTTTCCCACTTGGCGCCGCGCCAGGCTCAAAAATGGCCATACGGCTGGAGATGGGTCCCCCGCCCTAAGAGCCAGCAGGGAAAACTATGCCTTGTTCTAAAGCTCTTTGGGAACCGCTTGCGTAGCCCCACAGACCTGGGGGCTGCAGGCTTTGCTCCTGCCTTCACCCTCAAAGCCACCCTTTCCCACCTGGCGCCGCGCCAGGCTCAAAAATGGCCATACGGCTGGAGATGGGTCCCCCGCCCAAAGAGCCAGCAGGGAAAACTATGCCTTGTTCTAAAGCTCTTTGGGAACCGCTTGCGTAGCCCCACAGACCTGGGGGCTGCAGGCTTTCCTGCTGTCTTCAGCCTCGACACCACCCTTTCCCACTTGGCGCCCTATCAGGCACAAAAATGGCCATACGGCTGGAGATGGGTCCCCCGCCCAAAGAGCCAGCAGGGAAAACTATGCCTTGTTCTAAAGCTCTTTGGGAACCGCTTGCGTAGCCCCACAGACCTGGGGGCTGCGGGCTTTGCTGCTGCCTTCAGCCTCAAAACCACCCTTTCCCACTTGGCGCCGCGCCAGGCACAAAAATGGCCTATGGCTGGAGATGGGTCCCATGCCCAAAGAGCCAGAAGGGAAAACTCTGCCTTGTTCTAAAGCTCTTTGGGAACCGCTTGCTTGGCCCCAGAGACGTGGGGGCTGCGGGCTTTCCTGCTGCCTTCAGCCTCAAAACCACCCTTTCACACTTGGCGCCGCGCCAGGCACAAAAATGGCCATACGGCTGGAGATGGGTCCCATGCCCAAAGAGCCAGCAGGGAAAACTATGCCTTGTTCTAAAGCTCTTTGGGAACCGCTTGCATAGCCCCACAGACCTGGGGGCTGCAGACTTTCCTGCTGCCTTCAGCCTCGACACCACCCTTTCCCACTTGGCGCCGCGCCAGGCACAAAAATGGCCATACGGCTGGAGATGGGTCCCACGCCCAAGGAGTCAGCAGGGAAAACTATGCCTTGTTCTAAAGCTCTTTGGGAACCGCTTGCGTAGCCCCACCGACGTGGGGGCTGCGGGCTTTCCTGCTGCCTTCAGACTCAAAGCCACGCTTTCCAACTTGGCGCCGCGCCAGGCACAAAAATGGCCATATGGCTGGAGATGGGTCCCCCGCGCAAAGAGCCTGCAGGGAAAGCTTTGTCTACAGTCAGTCAAGGTCGACGTACTCAACACTGATAAGAAAGATCACATGTGTTCTTGTGCTGAGGGATATCAAGTGGAAATCCTTCTCGCGGAGTGATCAAGCGATTTAAACTTTTCATCATAATCCAAAGTCTAACATGCAAAACAATTGTCTAAGCAAAGCACAATACAGTGAGTATTAGTAAAACAACAACAGAGTGAAGCATCTTGTTATAAAGTCCTGTAACTGTCGGTGACCATCCAAAAAGAGGATCTCCCCATCTATGTCCTTCGCCTCTCTTCACTCTTTCCAACGCTTTGTGTATTTCTTCAACCTGATGATGGACGGTAATCAAAGTTGTCTGTCTATTTTCTTGGGCCTCTTTCAAGAGTCGCTTCAATTCATTGTGTTTTAGCAGCTTCTTCACCAGGGAGAGATTCATTCCGATAGGGGTAGGCAACAATCTCGAATCAACGTATAATTAGGTTGTAGCAATTGAAAAGACGTAACAGGAGCTTAATAATTGAAGTCGCATCCCGTAACTTTGTGTTAGTAAAGTTCAAACACAAAGATTTGAGTGATTACTATGTCATCTCTGAATACAAGACTACAGGGAGACCTCATGCTAACGCACCCTTTCCCAATATAGTCAAGCACAGTCTCTGGGGTTTCATCGGGATGTGTCTCAAAGTGACAAGCATTCTGGTTGGTGTCAAGACAAAGGTCTTGTGCTTTGAGAGTATTACTCTCACAAAAGAATCCTTGTTGGTCTCGTGAAACGCATGCGTCAACATCAGCAGTTTGCCATTTAGTCTCATTTTGTCGTGCCCAACCTCTGTGCTGTGTTGGATAGAGTAGAGCTCCTTGGTGATTCAACCCCAGTGCGATGATTGGGTATGTGGTGTATACGGAGGCATTGCGTATCGTTAAGACAAAAGCTGTGGCTTTGCTCTCAGTGGGATCGTAGGTGAAATTAACCAGATACCACCTGGACTGAAATTTTTTCTCAAATTCAATTGCGTTATCCCATATTACTTTTCGAATTTCGGTGGGCAAGGTGCCTTCTTTACCTTCCCTTATGATTGCGGCTGTCATAGATTGCATCCACAATTGGGCTTGGATACAACTAAGAGCCAAGGAAACATTGGTTTGAGTTGTACCAAGTGCATCTGTGATCAGCTGATGGTCTTTTTCACCCGTTTCTTCCCATTGAGGCAATATATTCTATAAAAGCCGTTGGTGGTTTCCCAATGCTAATAGAGAGGACCGTAGGGGATGTCTTAATTTGTCCAGATCAGTAGCGGTTGTGACTAGTTTGTTGGCAAGTATCTCAGCATCTATACTATTCAAGACTCCCAGGCCTGTTCCTAAGATACCAGTCGCATCCCTCTTCCGTCCGTGTGAAGTGGCAAGAGTTCGTTTGCGTAACCATGCTGACCATTCTGCATAAGATGTACTCAGGAATGGTAAGCAGGTGGGTTTGATCGCAGAGATTTTAATCTGCATTGACAATTCTGCTCGTTTGAGGGAATATGTGGGATTAAACAGTACCTGTTGTTGACCTGTGTGTGTTTAATAACGTAAGGGCCAATGTTGAAAATGTAAGGAGTTAGTCTAATGGAGGGCTTAGAAAAGAGAGAGGTTTTTTTTTTTTTTTTTTCTCTTAGAAGAGAGAGCCTTTGAGAGTTTGTGGGGTGTAGGTTCTGGATTCATTTCAGCAAGTTCAGGTGTATTTGAGTCAATCATAAATTCAAATAACAATTCTGTGCCCTTGTAGCCCCAAATACAGTACACTACTGTAGGTTTGATGAAAGTGAAATTGTGCCAGCAATCTGAATTTGGCGCCATAATTTTGTAACAATCAGTGTTGTATTTGTCCGCTTTGGTAGAGTCTACATAGATGGTTTTAATTACAGTTGGCCTGTGGTGATTAGACCCGTTGATAAATCGGCAACCAATGTGTGTTCTTGTGGAATAATTACTAAATTGGCCAAGAATACAAAAATACAGCATTGTTCACACATTAAGGAAAGTCATAAAATCAAGAGGCTTCTGAGGTAGAATACAGCCGCAGCTAGCACACGAAGAATGCAACAGCTGTGATTCCCTGTACAAGGTTGTTTGCGAAACTACACGAGGGATGGAACGGAACGCGCTTGTTCCGTGGCCTTCCCTTGTGACGAATAGCAGATATGGGGACGAGATGGTACTACGGAACTGATAAGCGGCTTACACGCCACCCGAGCCAACATTTCGTCAAATGTTGATGAAATGCTGTCCTTTTGTGCGAACTTTGCTCACCACAATGTACCAAAACACACCTCCATCCCGGAGGCTATCCGCCCCCGAGGTGTGAACACTCCTCCTTGAGTACATTAATCATAATAAAAGTACATATGACTAAAGTCACTCAAACTCCACTTTGAAGTTAAAAAAATAATATAAAAATAGCCCAAGAGAGGGGGAATGTCTGGGAAGACACCATCGCGAAGAATCCCACCGCTGTTTTCTGGGATCAGTCGACGGGCTGAGCCTTTCTTCCCCCTCATAAGGACGCCTTTGGGTAAGACTTTGATTACACCGAGTGCTTTCTCGGGGACTCTAGAAATTTCTCTAGAGAATCTCTACCCTACATTTATAGCCAGGCTGTATCGTTTATAATTTTGTCACGCGTTTGTCTATTTAACAATGTCTTTATTTGCACGTGCTTTGCAGACAGTGTATTTATCACCGGCAATCCTAAAGAACCTGTATATCTGTTGTTTAAATAAACTGCACTGTTTCAGTAGCTAGTCGTTTCGCTTTCTCACTGAACGCGACCAAAACTTGAGAGAGGCCGTGCTGGTTCAGGAGCACGACTAGACTGAAGGTGCAGCCCACTATTAGTGTCTCCAAATCGTAATAGTTTAACACATATTAAACGCGATTGGCCTGATAGTGCTGAATTGGGCATCACTCAGAATTGAAACCCAGCCGCACCTGGCCTCCCACCTCGGTGAGGAGTGTTAGAACGCAAGGGGGTTTATCTTCTGCCAAAACCGCTTGGCCCCGTTTCACGCAACAGAATTTGGCGTAGTCGGCAGGATTGCCATGGATAAACTGCTGCAAAAATATGATTGTGCCCCTTCCCAGGCTGGGAAGGAGTGGGCCCAAAAATTTTGGAAGGATGAAGAGAAAGTGGTGGAACGTATTGAAGAGCGTCGGGTTTCACAGAAGCTCAGAGCGGGGAAAGGCAAGGGTGTGATTTGTGCTGTGTTAGGCGCCTGTTTATCTTGTGCACAACAAGAAGCTAGAGAAACCCCCGCTCCTAATCTGATTTCAGCTGTAGAATATGCAACCCTGAAATCGGAGAATGAGGTGCTGAAGTCATCATTAGCCTTGCAAAAGGAGACAGGAGAAAGATTAAGAACTCAAGTCGATAAGCTTGTGAGTGAGAATGAATGTTTAGGAAACCGGAATGCTCAACTTGGGAGTGAAAATCGCCAACTTAAAATGTTATTGAAAGGGTGACCGGGCTCTTAGATAAAATGCAGCCCTCGACCCAGGTCCAACAGATTCGTAAGTTAATGTGTTATCCAAATTCCGGAACCCAGACCGGAGATTTTTTTGTCTAATAGTGAGGATGACGAAGAAGATGAGGAGGAAAGGACTTTTACTTTGAAATCCCAAGTTTTTCCTTTACGTCCTCTGGTTAAAACTGAAACTGCAGTTGATGATGGTGATGAAATTCACACCACTGTGCGTACCGTTCCATGGACACCAACCGAGTTAACAAAAATAAGGGAGAAATATTCGAGGCGACCAGAAGAGTCAGCTGTTGAGTACGTGTGGCGAGTTTCTTCTGAAGGGGGGGGCAGAATTATGCTGAGTGAGGAAGAAGCAGGAGACTCTTGGGGACCAGGAGTGTTTTTAACCACTATGCCTGGGGATCATAATTATTCCCTAACCGCTCGAGCAGCCTATTGGGCAAGGGGTATGGATCCGCGAGAGAGGGGGGAGCCGTTAGAGATTAGAGCTACAGGCTACTCTGATCTGTTTGCGGCTGTACGGAAAGCAGCTTGTCTGCAAGCCATGTATGACAGAGAGGAATTTCGGAAATCCCCAATGTCAGCCCCTATCGACCCGGATCGATTAGCCCCTCTCATCCGTGGTCTTCCCGGTTGCCTGAAACCGTTCCTTGTTCGCACTCAAGATCGTATACGGGATGCTCGGGGTGCTCATGGGCGGGGCCGTCGTCACTACATGCCCACCTGGAATGTACAGGAAATAGATCAATATGGGCGCCGAATGGGCTGGGCCAGCCAAACTAGTGAGAAATCCTCCGAACACCCGCGAAAGGTTCGCCAAGTCCAAACTCACACTCAAAACCCTAAATCAGAGGGAAGGTTTAAGCCTGATAAGGACCGGAATGAGTTGTGGCGTAAAGCCCTACAATTAGGGGTGCCCCGACAATTCTTGCACGGTGACCCTACGGGAGATCTCCGTACGCTAGTCCAATCTCTACCTAGAAAGAATAATGCGGCTGGGGAGAAAAGTCTAACCAGAGAATCCCCAAGCCGTGAGAAAACTGTGCCTTCTGCACCGGAACATAACTTGATTGATTTGACAGAGTCCCAGCCACAACACTCCTATCCCCGGGGAGGGCACTGAGCAACCCTGTCGGGCAGGTACTAGCAATCCAATGGCGCTCTCATAAAGACTCCGAACCTGTTATTGTCATTCCTGTTGGACCCCGGAAGATATTGGTAAATTTTATTATTGATACCGGAGCCCAAATGTCTGCAATCACTAACGAAACGGCACAACTTCTAGGTATAAATCCCACCCGACGCAGAGTCAACTTCACAGGAATTGATGGTGTGGTAAAAACATGCCCCACTGCAAAAATTAACCTCTGGTTGCCGGGAGAGCAGCGAATGACTAGGGCAGAAGTGTTAGTGGGTGCCTCACGTAGACCCGACTCAAAGTGTCAGGGACCCGCACAGGAAGTTAAATTCCTGGGGGTCTGGTGGATTAAGGGAGCTGCTTCTGTCCCTCAGGATACCCTGAAAAAATAGAACATGGACAGAATCCTTCCAGCACGAAGGAGTTACAGCAGGTCCTGGGAACTTTAAGTTATTGGTGTAAACACATCCCTGGCTTTTCCATCATTGCTCGCCCCCTTCATAGCTTGGCAAAAAAGGGTAAATCCTGGGTGTGGACTGAACAACACACTAATGCTCTGCAATTACTAATAAAGGAGCTAAGGTTATTCCAACAACTTGGCCCCATACATCCAACTGACCCTGTCCATGTAGAATGGGGGCTCAGTGAACATGGTTCCCGTTGTAATTTATGGCAGAAGGGACCAGCAGGACCGGAGAGACCATTAGAATTTTGCTCCCACTCCTTCAATGATACTGAATGCAGCTATTCAGACCTGGAGAAGGGTTTACTGTCCCTGGTGCGAGTGTTGCAACGAGCAGAGCAGATAAGAAGAGAACAGAGTGTGATCTTTCCTGGGACCTTTTCGCCTCCCAGATGTGGTCCTTAAAGGGACACCACCACCAGCTGGCATTGCCCAGAGACCTACAGTTCGAAAGTGGTATGCTTATTTAGAAGGCATTAATGAAATCAAGCCAGTCTCTGAAGGCAGTGTTAAAGTATCCAAGGCTACTTCACAAGGATACCAAAGGATATAGATGGTGCCCTATTGTTCCAATCCCCACCAAACAGACCATCTCCGATCCAAGAAGCACCTCCTTTGAGGGACAGCAGTGATCTTAGAGGAGTGTGGTTTACTGGTGCGTCATCTCACCGTTAAAAAAATAAGTGCAAATATAAGGCCGTAGCACTGGAAGTAACAACGGGAGAAAGAGCAATTGAAATAGGGGAGGGTAGGGGAACTCAGAGCTGTCCTACTAGCTGCACAACATGGAGCTACTTACATTTACACTGACTCATATGCTGTTTTTAAAGGAGCCACTGAATGGCTAGGACACTGGGCAGCCAACGATTGGCAGGTGAATAGAGTCCCAGTTTGGGAGACAGATAATTGGAAGCAACTGTTGGAAATAGGAGGACAGAGACCATTGCACATTGCTTGGGTAAAAGGCCACGATCGTTCAAACTCGATCACTGCTCAGTTCAACCAACAGGTAGATGGCCTCACGCGGCTGCAACAAATTGACATTGTAGATGATGGTCGGGAATGGGAACGCTTACTTGAATCGTTACATGTTAAACGTGGCCGCACAGGCCGTCCTGACCTGTATCGGGAAGGTGGGTGGCTTGTGTCAGTTAAGCTGTGCGAACAAATAGTAACTGCCTGTTCACAATGTCGCCTACGACTCAGCAAAGATCATCCGAGTAAGGCGCCTCCCTTACACATGCGGGACAAGAAAGCGTTGTGGCATTCATGGCAGCTTGATTATATTGGGCCCTTGAGATCATCAGGTGGGAAAAGATATGTCCTGGTAGGAGTGGAGATTATCTCCAGCCTCAGTATGGCCAGCAGTTTCAAACCAGCTACGAGGGACAACACAGTGAAAGGCCTAACAGGGTGGTTCAGCACACTTCCCCTTCCCGACGAAATCCAGAGTGATAACGTTTCACACTTTACGGCTTCGGTGGTACAAGATTGGGCCAAGGAAGAAGGGATTCGATGGGTATTTCATACTCCCTGTTATCCCCAGGCTAATGGCATTGTTGAACGCACCAATAGATTGGTTAAGCGTTTTGCAAAAAGTCATGAACCTGGTTGGCATTTGCGATTGGATGATGCCATCTATCAACTAAATAACAAATGGAGTGGAGACGGCTGTCCTAAAATGAAAGCTTTCTGTGTACCTGCCAATATTATCTCGCCAAAGGCTGCCAATGAACCGGGAAAATACCCCGGAAGATTTCACCCTGGACTACCTGTGCTAGTGAAAATGCCTCAAAATGGGACGGTGCCAATGGTGCTAGCTACTCCCAAAAATCCCTATGCATGGGAAGCCAAGGATTGTTCAGGGAAGATACATCGGATCAGCACCCGGTGGACCGCACCTTCTTTTTAACCCCGTCGGTCGAATAAGACCGAGCAGATTTTCTTTTCCTTTATGTCTTACAGGAACCTTGGATGAGCTGTACAGACGGATTGGCCTACGCTACCTTTGAATGTCTCCAGGGAATCCTGACATTGAACCTGGCAATAATACTACTTTTATGATGTATGGCTATTTGGAGGCCCAAATTCTAAAATGACGAATTGGCAGATGGAATTGATGCTATTCAGTTTCACCTTTTTATTCCCTGTTGTTTGTAGTCAAAGAGACCCAGAGTGGCCATGGTCTCAAGCCTTTCTCGTCTATAATACAAGACTACAGGGAGACCTCATGCTAACGCACCCTTTCCCAATATAGTCAAGCACAGTCTCTGGGGTTTCATCGGGATGTGTCTCAAAGTGACAAGCATTCTGGTTGGTGTCAAGACAAAGGTCTTGTGCTTTGAGAGTATTACTCTCACAAATGAATCCTTGTTGGTCTCGTGAAACGCATGCGTCAACATCAGCAGTTTGCCATTTAGTCTCATTTTGTCGTGCCCAACCTCTGTGCTGTGTTGGATAGAGTAGAGCTCCTTGATGATTCAACCCCAGTGCGATGATTGGGTATATGGTGGATACTGAGGCATTGCGTATCGTTAAGACAAAAGCTGTGGCTTTGCTCTCAGTGGGATCGTAGGTGAAATTAACCAGATACCACCTGGACTGAAATTTTTTCTCAAATTCAATTGCGTTATCCCATATTACTTTTCGAATTTCGGTGGGCAAGGTGCCTTCTTCACCTTCCCTTATGATTTATGAGTTTTTGCAAAACGCTTAACCAATCCGTTGGTGCATTCAACAATGCCATTAGCCTGAGGATAATAGGGAGTATGAAATACCCATCGAATCCCTTCTTCTTTGGCCCAATCTTGTACCACTGTAGCTGTAAAGTGTGAACCGTTATCACTTTGGATTTCCTCGGGAAGGGGAAGTGTGCTGAACCACCCTTTTAGGCCTTTCACTGTGTTGTCCCCAGCAGCTGATTTGAAGCCAGTGGCCATACTGAGGCTGGAGATAATCTCCACTCCGACTAGGACATATCTTTTCCCACCTGATGATCTCAAGGGCCCAATATAATCAATCTGCCATGAATGCCACAACATTTTCTTGTCCCGCATGTGTAAGGGAGGCGCCTTACTCGGATGATCTTTGCTGAGTCGTAGGCGACATTGTGACCAGGCAGTTACTACTTGTTCGCACAGCTTAACCGACACAGGCCACCCCCGGGCTAGACCTTCCTGATACAGATCAGCACGGCCTGTATGGCCAGGCTTAATATGTAACCATTCCCGACCATCATCTACAGTGTCAATTTGTTGTAGCCGCGTGAGGCTATCTACCTGTTGGTTGAACTGAGCAGTGATCGAGTTTGAACGATCGTGGCCTTTTACCCAAGCAATGTGCAATGGTCTCTGTCCTCCTATTTCCAACAGTTGCTTCCAACTGTCTGTCTCCCAGATCGGGACTCTATTCACCTGCCAATCATTGGCTGCCCAGTGTCCTAGCCATTCAGTGGCTCCTTTAAAAACAGCATATGAGTCAGTGTAAATGTAAGTAGCTCCATGTTGTGCAGCTAGTAGGACGGCTCTGAGTTCCCCTACTTGTGCCCTACCTTCTCCTGTTTCAATTGCTCTTTCCCCCGTTGCTACTTCCAGTGCTACGGCCTTGTATTTCCACTTACTGTTCTCACGGTGAGATGACACACCAGTAAACCACACTCCTGTAAGATCACTGCCTGCTTTCAGAGGAGGTGCTTCTTGGATTGGAGATGGTCTGTTTGGTGGGGATTGGAACAATAGGGCACCATCTCTATCCTTCTGGAGCATGGATACTTTGATACTACCTTCAGAGACTGGCATGATATCATTAATGCCTTCTAAATAAGCATACCACTTTCGAACTGTGGGTTTCTGGGCAATGCCAGCTGGCGGTGCTGTCCCTTTACGGACCACATCTAGGAGTCGAAAAGGGCCCCGAACAATCACGCTCTGTTCTCTCCTTATCTGCTCTGCTCGTTGCAATGCTCGCACCAGGGACAGTAAACCCTTCTCCAGGTCTGAATAGCTGCTCTCAGTATCATTAAAGGCGTGAGAGCTAAATTCTAATGGTCTCTCCGGTCCTGCTGGTCCCTTCTGGCATAAATTACAATGGGAACCATGTTCACTGAGCCCCCATTCTACATGGACAGGGTCAGTTGGATGTATGGGGCCAAGTTGTTGGAATAACCTTAGCTCTTTTATTAGCAATTCTAGTGCATTAGTGTGTTGTTCAGTCGACTCCCAGGATTTACCTTTTTTGAGCAAACAATAAAGGGGGCGAGCAATGATGGAAAAGCCAGGGATGTGTTTACGCTAATAACTTAAAGTTCCCAGGACTTGCTGTAACTCCTTCGTGCTGGAAGGATTCTGTCCATGTTCTATTTTTTCAGGGTATCCTGAGGGACAGAAGCAGCTCCCTTAATCCACCAGACCCCCAGGAATTTAACTTCCTGTGCGGGTCCCTGACACTTTGAGTCGGGAATTTCCAATCCCAAATCTGATAATGTTTTTCGGATGTTTTCCATCATGTCTTGTACACTTTCTTGGTTCTCTCCCCTATTAAGATGTCATCAATAATATATTGGTATACTGTACATCCCTGTGAAACAGGAATCTCTGATAGCACTTTAGCCAAAGCATTATGGGCAATAGTGGGGGAATGTTTGTATCCTTGCGGAAAGCGGTTAAAGGTATATTGGACTCCTTTCCATGTGAATGCAAACTGCGCTTTGTCCTGCTCAAGGAGGAGAATCATAAAAAAATATGTCTTTAAAATCTAAGGCAACCCTCCAAGGATGGGCAGCTCCTTTTATCATTGTCACAATTTCCGCGATATTCGGAACAGCAGCGGTCAGAGGTGCAGTGTTGGCGTTTAATTTTCCGTAATCTACTGTGAAACGCCATTGCCTTTTTGGTTTCTTTACTGGCCACACCGGTGAAAAATAAGGCGAGTGAATCCTCTTAATGATGTCCCTTTTTTCTAAATTTGATACCAATCTGGCTGCTCCTGCAACAGCAGTTGCAGGCAGTGGATACTACAAGACAGCAGAGATTTTAGAGGGAGGGAAAAGTATGGAAGTTTCCAATAGACTCAATTTCACTGTGTCTATTACTTTTTCAAATCCTGCAAAACTTCACACTGTGGAGACATCATTAAGAAAAGGCATTAAGAAACCCTCGGACGGCAGGCTTTCGTGACGCCTTCAGCCTCAAAACAACCCTTTCCCACTTGGCGCCGCGCCAGGCACAAAAATGGCCATACGGCTGGAGATGGGTCCCCTGCCAAAAGAGCCAGCAGGTAAAACTATGCCTTGTTCTAAAGCTCTTTGGGAACCGCTTGCGTAGCCCCACAGACCTGGGGGCTGCGGGCTTTCCTGCTGCCTTCAGCCTCGACAACACCCTTTCCCACTTGGCGCCGCGCCAGGCACAAAAATGGCCATATGGCTGGAGATGGGTCCCCCGCCCAAAGAGCCAGCAGGGAAAACTATGCCTTGTTCTAAAGCTCTTTGGGAACCGCTTCCATAGCCCCAAAGACCTGGGGGCTGCAGGCTTTCCTGCTGCCTTCAGCCTCAAAGCCACCCTTTCCCACTTGGCGCCGCATCAGGCACAAAAATGGCCTATGGCTGGAGATGGGTCCCATGCCCAAAGACCCAGCAAGGAAAACTATGCCTTGTTCTAAAGATCTTTGGCAACCTCTTGCGTAGCCCCACAGACCTGGGGGCTGCAGGCTTTGCTGCTGCCTTCAGCCTCGACAGCACCCTTTCCCACTTGGCGTCGCGCCAGGCACGAAAATGGCCTATGGCTGGAGATGGGTCCCATGCCCAAAGAGCCAGCAGGGAAAACTATGCCTTGTTCTAAAGCTCTTTGGGAACCGCTTGCGTTGTCCCACAGACCTGGGGGCTGCAGGCTTTGCTGCTGCCTTCAGCCTCAAAACCACCCTTTCCCACTTGGCGCCGGGCCAGGCACAAAAATGGCCATACGGCTGGAAATGGGTCCCCCGTCCAAAGAGCCAGCAGGGAAAACTATGCCTTGTTCTAAAGCTCTTTGGGAACCGCTTGCGTAGCCCCACAGACCTGGGGGCTGCAGGCTTTCCTGCTGCCTTCAGCCTCAAAGCCACCCTTTCCCACTTGGCGCCCTATCAGGCACAAAAATGGCCTATGGGTGGAGATGGGTCCCATGCCCAAAGAGCCATCAGGGAAAACTATGCCTTGTTCTAAAGCTCTTTGGGAACCGCTTGCTTGGCCCCACAGACCTGGGGGCTGCAGGCTTTCCTGCTGCCTTCAGCCTCAAAACCACCCTTTCCCATGACGCACCGCGCCAGGCACAAAAATGGCCTATGGCTGGAGATGGGTCCCATGCCCAAAGAGCCAGCAGGGAAAACTATGCCTTGTTCTAAAGCTCTTTGGGAACCGCTTGCGTAGCCCCACAGACCTGGGGGCTGCGGGCTCTCCTGCTGCCTTCAGCCTCAAAGCCACCCTTTCCCGCTTGGCGTCGCGCCAGGCACAAAAATGGCCTATGGCTGGAGATGGGTCCCATGCCCAAAGACCCAGCAGGGAAAACTATGACTTGTTCTAAAGCTCTTTGGGAACCGCTTGCGTAGCCCCACAGACCTTGGGGCTGCAGGCTTTGCTCCTGCCTTCAGCCTCAAAGCCACCCTTTCCCACTTGGTGCCGCGCCAGGCACAAAAATGGCCATACGGCTGGAGATGGGTCCCCCGCCCAAAGAGCCAGCAGGGAAAACTATGCCTTGTTCTAAAGCTCTTTGGGAACCGCTTGCGTAGCCCCACAGACCTGGGGGCTGCAGGCTTTCCTGCTGTCTTCAGCCTCAAAGCCACCCTTTCCCACTTGGCGCCGCATCAGGCACAAAAATGGCCTATGGCTGGAGATGGGTCCCATGCTCAAAGAGCCAGCAGGGAAAACTATGCCTTGTTCTAAAGCTCTTTGGGAACCGCTTGCGTAGCCCCACAGACCTGGGGGCTGCGGGCTTCCCTGCTGCATTCAGCCTCCACACCACCCTTTCCCACTTGGCGCCGCGCCAGGCACAAAAATGGCCTATGGCTGGAGATGGGTCCCCCGCCCAAAGAGCCAGCAGGGAAAACTATGCCTTGTTCTAAAGCTCTTTGGGAACCGCTTGCGTAGCCCCACAGACCTGGGGGCTGCGGGCTTTCCTGCTGCCTTCAGCCTCAAAGCCACCCTTTCCCGCTTGGCGCCGGGCCAGGCACAAAAATGGCCATACGGCTGGAGATGGGTCCCCCGCCCAAAGAGCCAGCGGGGAAAACTATGCCTTGTTCTAAAGCTCTTTGGGAACCGCTTGCGTAGCCCCACAGACCTGGGGGCTGCGGGCTTTGCTGCTGCCTTCAGCCTCAAAGCCACTCTTTCCCACTTGGCGCTTCGCCAGGCATTAAAATGGCCATATGGCTGGATATGGGTCCCCCGCCCAAAGAGCCAGCAGGGAAAACTATGCCTTGTTCTAAAGCTCTTTGGAAACCGCTTGCGTAGCTGCACAGACCTGGGGGCTGCAGGCTTTCCTGCTGCCTTCAGCCTCGACACCACCCTTTCCCACTTGGCGTCGCGCCAGGCACAAAAATGGCCTATGGCTGGAGATGGGTCCCATGCCCAAAGACCCAGCAGGGAAAACTATGACTTGTTCTAAAGCTCTTTGGGAACCGCTTGCGTAGCCCCACAGACCTTGGGGCTGCAGGCTTTGCTCCTGCCTTCAGCCTCAAAGCCACCCTTTCCCACTTGGTGCCGCGCCAGGCACAAAAATGGCCATACGGCTGGAGATGGGTCCCCCGCCCAAAGAGCCAGCAGGGAAAACTATGCCTTGTTCTAAAGCTCTTTGGGAACCGCTTGCGTAGCCCCACAGACCTGGGGGCTGCGGGCTTCCCTGCTGCATTCAGCCTCCACACCACCCTTTCCCACTTGGCGCCGCGCCAGGCACAAAAATGGCCTATGGCTGGAGATGGGTCCCCCGCCCAAAGAGCCAGCAGGGAAAACTATGCCTTGTTCTAAAGCTCTTTGGGAACCGCTTGCGTAGCCCCACAGACCTGGGGGCTGCGGGCTTTCCTGCTGCCTTCAGCCTCAAAGCCACCCTTTCCCGCTTGGCGCCGGGCCAGGCACAAAAATGGCCATACGGCTGGAGATGGGTCCCCCGCCCAAAGAGCCAGCGGGGAAAACTATGCCTTGTTCTAAAGCTCTTTGGGAACCGCTTGCGTAGCCCCACAGACCTGGGGGCTGCGGGCTTTGCTGCTGCCTTCAGCCTCAAAGCCACTCTTTCCCACTTGGCGCTTCGCCAGGCATTAAAATGGCCATATGGCTGGATATGGGTCCCCCGCCCAAAGAGCCAGCAGGGAAAACTATGCCTTGTTCTAAAGCTCTTTGGAAACCGCTTGCGTAGCTGCACAGACCTGGGGGCTGCAGGCTTTCCTGCTGCCTTCAGCCTCGACACCACCCTTTCCCACTTGGCGTCGCGCCAGGCACAAAAATGGCCTATGGCTGGAGATGGGTCCCATGCCCAAAGACCCAGCAGGGAAAACTATGACTTGTTCTAAAGCTCTTTGGGAACCGCTTGCGTAGCCCCACAGACCTTGGGGCTGCAGGCTTTGCTCCTGCCTTCAGCCTCAAAGCCACCCTTTCCCACTTGGTGCCGCGCCAGGCACAAAAATGGCCATACGGCTGGAGATGGGTCCCCCGCCCAAAGAGCCAGCAGGGAAAACTATGCCTTGTTCTAAAGCTCTTTGGGAACCGCTTGCGTAGCCCCACAGACCTGGGGGCTGCAGGCTTTCCTGCTGTCTTCAGCCTCAAAGACACCCTTTCCCACTTGGCGCCGCATCAGGCACAAAAATGGCCTATGGCTGGAGATTGGTCCCATGCCCTAAGAGCCAGCAGGGAAAACTATGCCTTGTTCTAAAGCTCTTTGGGAACCGCTTGCGTAGCCCCACAGACCTGGGGGCTGCGGGCTTCCCTGCTGCATTCAGCCTCCACACCACCCTTTCCCACTTGGCGCCGCGCCAGGCACAAAAATGGCCTATGGCTGGAGATGGGTCCCCCGCCCAAAGAGACAGCAGGGAAAATTATGCCTTGTTCTAAAGCTCTTTGGGAACTGCTTGCGTAGTCCCACAGACCTGGGGGCTGCGGGCTTTCCTGCTGCCTTCAGCCTCAAAACCACCCTTTCCCACTACGCACCGCGCTAGGCATAGAAATAGCCATACGACTGGAGATGGGTCCCCCGCCCAAAGAGCCAGCAGGGAAAACTATGCCTTGTTCTAAAGCTCTTTGGGAACCGCTTGCATAGCCCCACAGACCTGGGGGCTGCAGGCTTTGCTGCTGCCTTCAGCCTCGACAGCACCCTTTCCCACTTGGCGCCGCGCCAGGCACAAAAACGGCCTATGGCTGGAGATGGGTCCCCCGCCCAGAGAGCCAGCAGGGAAAATTATGCCTTGTTCTAAAGCTCTTTGGGAACTGCTTGCGTAGCCCCAGAGACCTTGGGGCTGCAGGCTTTCCTGCTGCCCTCAGCCTCAAAGCCACCCTTTCCCACTTGGCGCCGCGCCAGGCACAAAAATGGCCTATGGCTGGAGATGGGTCCCATGCTCAAAGAGCCATCAGGGAAAACTATGCCTTGTTCTAAAGCTCTTTGGGAACCGCTTGCGTAGCCCCACAGACCTGGGGGCTGCAGGCTTTGCTCCTGCCTTCAGCCTCGACACCACCCTTTCCCACTTGGCGCCGCGCCAGGCACGAAAATGGCCTATGGCTGGAGATGGGTCCCATGCTCAAAGAGCCAGCAGGGAAAACTATGCCTTTTTCTAAAGCTCTTTGGGAACCGCTTGCGTAGCCCCACAGACGTGGGGCCTGCAGGCTTTGCTGCTGCCTTCAGCCTCAAAGCCACCGTTTCCCGCTTGGCGCCGGGCCAGGCACAAAAATGGCCATACGGCTGGAGATGGGTCCCCCGCCCAAAGAGCCAGCAGGGAAAACTATGCCTTGTTCTAAAGCTCTTTGGGAACCGCTTGCGTAGCCCCACAGACCTGGGGGCTGCGGGCTTTCCTGCTGCCTTCAGCCTCAAAACCACCCTTTCCCACTTGGCGCCGCGCCAGGCACAAAAATGGCCATACGGCTGGAGATGGGTCCCCCGCCCAAAGAGCCAGCAGGGAAAACTATGCCTTGTTCTAAAGCTCTTTGGGAACCGCTTGTGTAGCCCCACAGACCTGGGGGCTGCGGGCTTTCCTGCTGCCTTCAGCCTCGACACCACCCTTTCCCACTTGGCGCCGCGCCAGGCACAAAAATGGCCATACGGCTGGAGATGGGTCCCCCGCCCAGAGAGCCAGCAAGGAAAATTATGCCTTGTTCTAAAGCTCTTTGGGAACCGCTTGCGTAGCCCCACAGACCTGGCGCTGCGGGCTTTCCTGCTGCCTTCAGCCTCAAAGCCACCCTTTCCCACTTGGTGTCGCGCCAGGCACAAAAATGGCCTATGGCTGGAGATGGGTCCCCCGCCCAAAGAGCCAGCAGGGAAAACTATGCCTTGTTCTAAAGCTCTTTGGGAACCGCTTGCGTAGCCCCACAGACCTGGGGGCTGCAGGCTTTGCTGCTGCCTTCAGCCTCAAAGCCACCCTTTCCCACTTGGCGTCGCGCTAGGCACAAAAATGGCCATACGGCTGGAGATGGGTCCCCCGCCCAGAGAGCCAGCAAGGAAAATTTTGCCTTGTTCTAAAGCTCTTTGGGAACCGCTTGCGTAGCCGCACAGACCTGGGGGCTGCGGGCTTTCCTGCTGCCTTCAGCCTCAAAGCCACCCTTTCCCACTTGGCGCCGCATCAGGCACAAAAATGGCCTATGGCTGGAGATGGGGCCCATGCCCAAAGAGCCAGCAAGGAAAACTATGCCTTGTTCTAAAGCTCTTTGGGAACCGCTTGCATAGCCCCACAGACCTGGGGGCTGCAGGCTTTCCTGCTGCCTTCAGCCTCAAAGCCACCCTTTCCCACTTGGCACTCCATCAGGTAAAAAAATGGCCTATGGCTGGAGATGGGTCCCATGCCCAAAGAGCCAGCAAGGAAAACTATGCCTTGTTCTAAAGCTCTTTGGGAACCGCCTGCGTGGCCCCACAGACGTGGGGCCTGCAGGCTTTGCTGCTGCCTTCAGCCTCAAAGCCACCCTTTCCCACTTGGCGCCGGGCCAGGCACAAAAATGGCCATACGGCTGGAGATGGGTCCCCCGCCCAAAGAGCCAGCAGGGAAAACTATGCCTTCTTCTAAAGCTCTTTGGGAACCGCTTGCGTAGCCCCACAGACCTGGGGGCTGCGGGCTTTCCTGCTGCCTTCAGCCTCAAAACCACCCTTTCCCACTTGGCGCCGCGCCAGGCACAAAAATGGCCATACGGCTGGAGATGGGTCCCCCGCCCAAAGAGCCAGCAGGGAAAACTATGCCTTGTTCTAAAGCTCTTTGGGAACCGCTTGTGTAGCCCCACAGACCTGGGGGCTGCGGGCTTTCCTGCTGCCTTCAGCCTCGACACCACCCTTTCCGACTTGGCGCCGCGCCAGGCACAAAAATGGCCATACGGCTGGAGATGGGTCCCCCGCCCAGAGAGCCAGCAAGGAAAATTATGCCTTGTTCTAAAGCTCTTTGGGAACCGCTTGCGTAGCCCCACAGACCTGGCGCTGCGGGCTTTCCTGCTGCCTTCAGCCTCAAAGCCACCCTTTCCCACTTGGTGTCGCGCCAGGCACAAAAATGGCCTATGGCTGGAGATGGGTCCCCCGCCCAAAGACCCAGCAGGGAAAACTATGCCTTGTTCTAAAGCTCTTTGGGAACCGCTTGCGTAGCCCCACAGACCTGGGGGCTGCAGGCTTTGCTGCTGCCTTCAGCCTCAAAGCCACCCTTTCCCACTTGGCGTCGCGCTAGGCACAAAAATGGCCATACGGCTGGAGATGGGTCCCCCGCCCAGAGAGCCAGCAAGGAAAATTTTGCCTTGTTCTAAAGCTCTTTGGGAACCGCTTGCGTAGCCGCACAGACCTGGGGGCTGCGGGCTTTCCTGCTGCCTTCAGCCTCAAAGCCACCCTTTCCCACTTGGCGCCGCATCAGGCACAAAAATGGCCTATGGCTGGAGATGGGGCCCATGCCCAAAGAGCCAGCAAGGAAAACTATGCCTTGTTCTAAAGCTCTTTGGGAACCGCTTGCATAGCCCCACAGACCTGGGGGCTGCAGGCTTTCCTGCTGCCTTCAGCCTCAAAGCCACCCTTTCCCACTTGGCACTCCATCAGGTAAAAAAATGGCCTATGGCTGGAGATGGGTCCCATGCCCAAAGAGCCAGCAAGGAAAACTATGCCTTGTTCTAAAGCTCTTTGGGAACCGCCTGCGTGGCCCCACAGACGTGGGGCCTGCAGGCTTTGCTGCTGCCTTCAGCCTCAAAGCCACCCTTTCCCACTTGGCGCCGCGCTAGGCACAAAAATGGTCTATGGCTGGAGATGGGTCCCCCGCCCAGAGAGCCAGCAGGGAAAACTATGCCTTGTTCTAAAGCTCTTTGGGAACCGCTTGCGTAGCCCTACAGACATGGGGGCTGCGGGCTTTCCTGCTGCCTTCAGCCTCGACACCACCCTTTCCCACTTGGCGCCGTGCCAGGCACAAAAATGGCCATACGGCTGGAGATGGGTCCCCCGCCCAAAGAGCCAGCAGGGAAAACTATGCCTTGTTCTAAAGCTCTTTGGGAACCGCTTGCGTAGCCCCAAAGACCTGGGGGCTGCGGGCTTTCCTGCTGCCTTCAGCCTCGACACCACCCTTTCCCACTACGCACCGCGCCAGGCATAAAAATAGCCATACGACTGGAGATGGGTCCCCCGCCCAAAGAGCCAGCAGGGAAAACTATGCCTTGTTCTAAAGCTCTTTGGGAACCGCTTGCATAGCCCCACAGACCTGGGGGCTGCAGGCTTTGCTGCTGCCTTCAGCCTCAAAACCACCCTTTCCCACTTGGCGCCGCGCCAGGCACAAAAATGGCCATACGGCTGGAGATGGGTCCCCCGCCCAAAGAGCCAGCAGGGAAAACTATGCCTTGTTCTAAAGCTCTTTGGGAACCGCTTGCGTAGCCGCACAGACCTGGGGGCTGCGGGCTTTCCTGCTGCCTTCAGCCTCAAAACCACCCTTTCCCACTTGGCGCCGCGCCAGGCACAAAAATGGCCATACGGCTGGAGATGGGTCCCATGCCCAAAGACCCAGCAGGGAAAACTATGCCTTGTTCTAAAGCTCTTTGGGAACCGCTTGCGTAGCCCCACAGACCTGGGGGCTGCGGGCTTGGCTGCTGCCTTCAGCCTCAAAGCCACCCTTTCCCACTTGGCGTCGCGCTAGGCACAAAAATGGCCATACGGCTGGAGATGGGTCCCCCGCCCAGAGAGCCAGCAAGGAAAATTATGCCTTGTTCTAAAGCTCTTTGGGAACCGCTTGCGTAGCCGCACAGACCTGGGGGCTGCGGGCTTTCCTGCTGCCTTCAGCCTCAAAGCCACCCTTTCCCACTTGGCGCCGCATCAGGCACAAAAATGGCCTATGGCTGGAGATGGGTCCCATGCCCAAAGAGCCAGCAAGGAAAACTATGCCTTGTTCTAAAGCTCTTTGGGAACCGCTTGCGTAGCCCCACAGACCTGGGGGCTGCAGGCTTTCCTGCTGCCTTCAGCCTCAAAGCCACCCTTTCACACTTGGCACTCCATCAGGCAAAAAAATGGCCTATGGATGGAGATCGGTCCCATGCCCAAAGACCCAGCAAGGAAAACTATGCCTTGTTCTAAAGCTCTTTGGGAACCGCTTGCGTGGCCCCACAGACGTGGGGCCTGCAGGCTTTGCTGCTGCCTTCAGCCTCAAAGCCACCCTTTCCCACTTGGCGCCGCATCAGGCACAAAAATGGCCTATGGCTGGAGATGGGGCCCATGCCCAAAGAGCCAGCAAGGAAAACTATGCCTTGTTCTAAAGCTCTTTGGGAACCGCTTGCATAGCCCCACAGACCTGGGGGCTGCAGGCTTTCCTGCTGCCTTCAGCCTCAAAGCCACCCTTTCCCACTTGGCACTCCATCAGGTAAAAAAATGGCCTATGGCTGGAGATGGGTCCCATGCCCAAAGAGCCAGCAAGGAAAACTATGCCTTGTTCTAAAGCTCTTTGGGAACCGCCTGCGTGGCCCCACAGACGTGGGGCCTGCAGGCTTTGCTGCTGCCTTCAGCCTCAAAGCCACCCTTTCCCACTTGGCGCCGCGCTAGGCACAAAAATGGTCTATGGCTGGAGATGGGTCCCCCGCCCAGAGAGCCAGCAGGGAAAACTATGCCTTGTTCTAAAGCTCTTTGGGAACCGCTTGCGTAGCCCTACAGACATGGGGGCTGCGGGCTTTCCTGCTGCCTTCAGCCTCGACACCACCCTTTCCCACTTGGCGCCGTGCCAGGCACAAAAATGGCCATACGGCTGGAGATGGGTCCCCCGCCCAAAGAGCCAGCAGGGAAAACTATGCCTTGTTCTAAAGCTCTTTGGGAACCGCTTGCATAGCCCCACAGACCTGGGGGCTGCAGGCTTTGCTGCTGCCTTCAGCCTCGACAGCACCCTTTCCCACTTGGCGCCGCGCCAGGCACAAAAACGGCCTATGGCTGGAGATGGGTCCCCCGCCCAGAGAGCCAGCAGGGAAAATTATGCCTTGTTCTAAAGCTCTTTGGGAACTGCTTGCGTAGCCCCAGAGACTTGGGGGCTGCAGGCTTTCCTGCTGCCTTCAGCCTCAAAGCCACCCTTTCCCACTTGGCGCCGCGCCAGGCACAAAAATGGCCTATGGCTGGAGATGGGTCCCATGCCCAAAGTTCCAGCAGGGAAAACTATGCCTTGTTCTAAAGCTCTTTGGGAACCGCTTGCTTGGCCCCACAGACCTGGGGGCTGCAGGCTTTGCTGCTGCCTTCAGCCTCAAAACCACCCTTTCCCACTTGGCGCCGCGCCAGGCACAAAAATGGCCATACGGCTGGAGATGGGTCCCCCGCCCAAAGAGCCAGCAGGGAAAACTATGCCTTGTTCTAAAGCTCTTTGGGAACCGCTTGCGTAGCCGCACAGACCTGGGGGCTGCGGGCTTTCCTGCTGCCTTCAGCCTCAAAACCACCCTTTCCCACTTGGCGCCGCGCCAGGCACAAAAATGGCCATACGGCTGGAGATGGGTCCCATGCCCAAAGACCCAGCAGGGAAAACTATGCCTTGTTCTAAAGCTCTTTGGGAACCGCTTGCGTAGCCCCACAGACCTGGGGGCTGCGGGCTTGGCTGCTGCCTTCAGCCTCAAAGCCACCCTTTCCCACTTGGCGTCGCGCTAGGCACAAAAATGGCCATACGGCTGGAGATGGGTCCCCCGCCCAGAGAGCCAGCAAGGAAAATTATGCCTTGTTCTAAAGCTCTTTGGGAACCGCTTGCGTAGCCGCACAGACCTGGGGGCTGCGGGCTTTCCTGCTGCCTTCAGCCTCAAAGCCACCCTTTCCCACTTGGCGCCGCATCAGGCACAAAAATGGCCTATGGCTGGAGATGGGTCCCATGCCCAAAGAGCCAGCAAGGAAAACTATGCCTTGTTCTAAAGCTCTTTGGGAACCGCTTGCGTAGCCCCACAGACCTGGGGGCTGCAGGCTTTCCTGCTGCCTTCAGCCTCAAAGCCACCCTTTTACACTTGGCACTCCATCAGGCAAAAAAATGGCCTATGGATGGAGATCGGTCCCATGCCCAAAGACCCAGCAAGGAAAACTATGCCTTGTTCTAAAGCTCTTTGGGAACCGCTTGCGTGGCCCCACAGACGTGGGGCCTGCAGGCTTTGCTGCTGCCTTCAGCCTCAAAGCCACCCTTTCCCACTTGGCGCCGCGCCAGGCACAAAAATGGCCTATGGCTGGAGATGGGTCCCATGCCCAAAGAGCCAGCAGGGAAAACTATGCCTTGTTCTAAAGCTCTTTGGGAACCGCTTGCTTGGCCCCACAGACCTGGGGGCTGCAGGCTTTGCTGCTGCCTTCAGCCTCAAAACCACCCTTTCCCACTTGGCGCCGCGCCAGGCACAAAAATGGCCATACGGCTGGAGATGGGTCCCCCGCCCAAAGAGCCAGCAGGGAAAACTATGCCTTGTTCTAAAGCTCTTTGGGAACCGCTTGCGTAGCCGCACAGACCTGGGGGCTGCGGGCTTTCCTGCTGCCTTCAGCGTCAAAACCACCCTTTACCACTACGCACCGCGCCAGGCACAAAAATGGCCATACGGCTGGAAATGGGTCCCCCGTCCAAAGAGCCAGCAGGGAAAACTATGCCTTGTTCTAAAGCTCTTTGGGAACCGCTTGCTTGGCCCCACAGACGTGGGGGCTGCAGGCTTTCCTGCTGCCTTCAGCCTCAAAGCCACCCTTTCCCACTTGGCGCCCTATCAGGCACACAAATGGCCTATGGCTGGAGATGGGTCCCATGCCCAAAGAGCCATCAGGGAAAACTATGCCTTGTTCTAAAGCTCTTTGGGAACCGCTTGCTTGGCCCCACAGACCTGGGGGCTGCAGGCTTTCCTGCTGCCTTCAGCCTCAAAACCACCCTTTCCCACTACGCACCGCGCCAGGCACAAAAATGGCCATACGGCTGGAGATGGGTCCCCCGCCCAAAGAGCCAGCAGGGAAAACTATGCCTTGTTCTAAAGCCCTTTGGGAACCGCTTGCGTAGCCCCACAGACCTGGGGGCTGCGGGCTTTCCTGCTGCCTTCAGCCTCGACACCACCCTTTCCCACTTGGCGCCGCATCAGGCACAAAAATGGCCATACGGCTGGAGATGGGTCCCCCGCCCAGAGAGCCAGCAAGGAAAATTATGCCTTGTTCTAAAGCTCTTTGGGAACCGCTTGCGTAGCCCCACAGACCTGGCGCTGCGGGCTTTCCTGCTGCCTTCAGCCTCAAAGCCACCCTTTCCCACTTGGTGTCGCGCCAGGCACAAAAATGGCCTATGGCTGGAGATGGGTCCCATGCCCAAAGACCCAGCAGGGAAAACTATGCCTTGTTCTAAAGCTCTTTGGGAACCGCTTGCGTAGCCCCACAGACCTGGGGGCTGCAGGCTTTGCTGCTGCCTTCAGCCTCAAAGCCACCCTTTCCCACTTGGCGTCGCGCTAGGCACAAAAATGGCCATACGGCTGGAGATGGGTCCCCCGCCCAGAGAGCCAGCAAGGAAAATTTTGCCTTGTTCTAAAGCTCTTTGGGAACCGCTTGCGTAGCCGCACAGACCTGGGGGCTGCGGGCTTTCCTGCTGCCTTCAGCCTCAAAGCCACCCTTTCCCACTTGGCGCCGCATCAGGCACAAAAATGGCCTATGGCTGGAGATGGGGCCCATGCCCAAAGAGCCAGCAAGGAAAACTATGCCTTGTTCTAAAGCTCTTTGGGAATCGCTTGCGTAGCCCCACAGACCTGGGGGCTGCAGGCTTTCCTGCTGCCTTCAGCCTCAAAGCCACCCTTTCCCACTTGGCACTCCATCAGGTAAAAAAATGGCCTATGGCTGGAGATCGGTCCCATGCCCAAAGACCCAGCAAGGAAAACTATGCCTTGTTCTAAAGCTCTTTGGGAACCGCTTGCGTGGCCCCACAGACGTGGGGCCTGCAGGCTTTGCTGCTGCCTTCAGCCTCAAAGCCACCCTTTCCCACTTGGCGCCGCGCTAGGCACAAAAATGGTCTATGGCTGGAGATGGGTCCCCCGCCCAGAGAGCCAGCAGGGAAAACTATGCCTTGTTCTAAAGCTCTTTGGGAACCGCTTGCGTAGCCCTACAGACCTGGGGGCTGCGGGCTTTCCTGCTGCCTTCAGCCTCGACACCACCCTTTCCCACTTGGCGCCGTGCCAGGCACAAAAATGGCCATACGGCTGGAGATGGGTCCCCCGCCCAAAGAGCCAGCAGGGAAAACTATGCCTTGTTCTAAAGCTCTTTGGGAACCGCTTGCGTAGCCCCACAGACCTGGGGGCTGCGGGCTTTCCTGCTGCCTTCAGCCTCAAAACCACCCTTTCCCACTACGCACCGCGCCAGGCATAAAAATAGCCATACGACTGGAGATGGGTCCCCCGCCCAAAGAGCCAGCAGGGAAAACTATGCCTTGTTCTAAAGCTCTTTGGGAACCGCTTGCATAGCCCCACAGACCTGGGGGCTGCAGGCTTTGCTGCTGCCTTCAGCCTCGACAGCACCCTTTCCCACTTGGCGCCGCGCCAGGCACAAAAACGGCCTATGGCTGGAGATGGGTCCCCCGCCCAGAGAGCCAGCAGGGAAAATTATGCCTTGTTCTAAAGCTCTTTGGGAACTGCTTGCGTAGCCCCAGAGACTTGGGGGCTGCAGGCTTTCCTGCTGCCTTCAGCCTCAAAGCCACCCTTTCCCACTTGGCGCCGCGCCAGGCACAAAAATGGCCTATGGCTGGAGATGGGTCCCATGCCCAAAGAGCCAGCAGGGAAAACTATGCCTTGTTCTAAAGCTCTTTGGGAACCGCTTGCTTGGCCCCACAGACCTGGGGGCTGCAGGCTTTGCTGCTGCCTTCAGCCTCAAAACCACCCTTTCCCACTTGGCGCCGCGCCAGGCACAAAAATGGCCATACGGCTGGAGATGGGTCCCCCGCCCAAAGAGCCAGCAGGGAAAACTATGCCTTGTTCTAAAGCTCTTTGGGAACCGCTTGCGTAGCCGCACAGACCTGGGGGCTGCGGGCTTTCCTGCTGCCTTCAGCGTCAAAACCACCCTTTACCACTACGCACCGCGCCAGGCACAAAAATGGCCATACGGCTGGAAATGGGTCCCCCGTCCAAAGAGCCAGCAGGGAAAACTATGCCTTCTTCTAAAGCTCTTTGGGAACCGCTTGCTTGGCCCCACAGACCTGGGGGCTGCAGGCTTTGCTGCTGCCTTCAGCCTCAAAACCACCCTTTCCCACTTGGCGCCGCGCCAGGCACAAAAATGGCCATACGGCTGGAGATGGGTCCCCCGCCCAAAGAGCAAGCAGGGAAAACTATGCCTTGTTCTAAAGCTCTTTGGGAACCGCTTGTGTAGCCCCACAGACCTGGGGGCTGCGGGCTTTCCTGCTGCCTTCAGCCTCGACACCACCCTTTCCCACTTGGCGCCGCGCCAGGCACAAAAATGGCCATACGGCTGGAGATGGGTCCCCCGCCCAGAGAGCCAGCAAGGAAAATTATGCCTTGTTCTAAAGCTCTTTGGGAACCGCTTGCGTAGCCCCACAGACCTGGGGGCTGCGGGCTTTCCTGCTGCCTTCAGCCTCAAAGCCACCCTTTCCCACTTGGCGTCGTGCCAGGCACAAAAATGGCCTATGGCTGGAGATGGGTCCCATGCCCAAAGACCCAGCAGGGAAAACTATGCCTTGTTCTAAAGCTCTTTGGGAACCGCTTGCGTAGCCCCACAGACCTGGGGGCTGCGGGCTTTGCTGCTGCCTTCAGCCTCAAAGCCACCCTTTCCCACTTGGCGTCGCGCTAGGCACAAAAATGGCCATACGGCTGGAGATGGGTCCCCCGCCCAGAGAGCCAGCAAGGAAAATTATGCCTTGTTCTAAATCTCTTTGGGAACCGCTTGCGTAGCCGCACAGACCTGGGGGCTGCGGGCTTTCCTGCTGCCTTCAGCCTCAAAGCCACCCTTTCCCACTTGGCGCCGCATCAGGCACAAAAATGGCCTATGGCTGGAGATGGGTCCCATGCCCAAAGAGCCAGCAAGGAAAACTATGCCTTGTTCTAAAGCTCTTTGGGAACCGCTTGCGTAGCCCCACAGACCTGGGGGCTGCAGGCTTTCCTGCTGCCTTCAGCCTCAAAGCCACCCTTTCCCACTTGGCACTCCATCAGGCAAAAAAATGGCCTATGGCTGGAGATCGGTCCCATGCCCAAAGACCCAGCAAGGAAAACTATGCCTTGTTCTAAAGCTCTTTGGGAACCGCTTGCGTGGCCCCACAGACGTGGGGCCTGCAGGCTTTGCTGCTGCCTTCAGCCTCAAAGCCACCCTTTCCCACTTGGCGCCGCGCCAGGCACAAAAATGGCCTATGGCTGGAGATGGGTCCCATGCCCAAAGAGCCAGCAGGGAAAACTATGCCTTGTTCTAAAGCTCTTTGGGAACCGCTTGCTTGGCCCCACAGACCTGGGGGCTGCAGGCTTTGCTGCTGCCTTCAGCCTCAAAACCACCCTTTCCCACTTGGCGCCGCGCCAGGCACAAAAATGGCCATACGGCTGGAGATGGGTCCCCCGCCCAAAGAGCCAGCAGGGAAAACTATGCCTTGTTCTAAAGCTCTTTGGGAACCGCTTGCGTAGCCGCACAGACCTGGGGGCTGCGGGCTTTCCTGCTGCCTTCAGCGTCAAAACCACCCTTTACCACTACGCACCGCGCCAGGCACAAAAATGGCCATACGGCTGGAAATGGGTCCCCCGTCCAAAGAGCCAGCAGGGAAAACTATGCCTTCTTCTAAAGCTCTTTGGGAACCGCTTGCGTAGCCCCACAGACCTGGGGGCTGCAGGCTTTCCTGCTGCCTTCAGCCTCAAAGCCACCCTTTCCCACTTGGCGCCCTATCAGGCACAAAAATGGCCTATGGCTGGAGATGGGTCCCATGCCCAAAGAGCCATCAGGGAAAACTATGCCTTGTTCTAAAGCTCTTTGGGAACCGCTTGCTTGGCCCCACAGACCTGGGGGCTGCAGGCTTTCCTGCTGCCTTCAGCCTCAAAACCACCCTTTCCCACTACGCACCACGCCAGGCACAAAAATGGCCATACGGCTGGAGATGGGTCCCCCGCCCAAAGAGCCAGCAGGGAAAACTATGCCTTGTTCTAAAGCTCTTTGGGAACCGCTTGCGTAGCCCCACAGACCTGGGGGCTGCGGGCTTTCCTGCTGCCTTCAGCCTCGACACAACCATTTCCGACTTGGCGCCGCGCCAGGCACAAAAATGGCCATACGGCTGGAGATGGGTCCCATGCCCAAAGACCCAGCAGGGAAAACTATGCCTTGTTCTAAAGCTCTTTGGGAACCGCTTGCGTAGCCCCACAGACCTGGGGGCTGCGGGCTTTCCTGCTGCCTTCAGCCTCAAAGCCACCCTTTCCCACTTGGCGTCGCGCTAGGCAAAAAAATGGCCATACGGCTGGAGATGGGTCCCCCGCCCAGAGAGCCAGCAAGGAAAATTATGCCTTGTTCTAAAGCTCTTTGGGAACCGCTTGCGTAGCCGCACAGACCTGGGGGCTGCGGGCTTTCCTGCTGCCTTCAGCCTCAAAGCCACCCTTTCCCACTTGGCGCCGCATCAGGCACAAAAATGGCCTATGGCTGGAGATGGGTCCCATGCCCAAAGAGCCAGCAGGGAAAACTATGCCTTGTTCTAAAGCTCTTTGGGAACCGCTTGCGTGGCCCCACAGACGTGGGGCCTGCAGGCTTTGCTGCTGCCTTCAGCCTCAAAGCCACCCTTTGCCACTTGGCGCCGCGCCAGGCACAAAAATGGCCTATGGCTGGAGATGGGTCCCATGCCCAAAGAGCCAGCAGGGAAAACTATGCCTTGTTCTAAAGCTCTTTGGGAACCGCTTGCTTGGCCCCACAGACCTGGGGGCTGCAGGCTTTGCTGCTGCCTTCAGCCTCAAAACCACCCTTTCCCACTTGGCGCCGCGCCAGGCACAAAAATGGCCATACGGCTGGAGATGGGTCCCCCGCCCAAAGAGCCAGCAGGGAAAACTATGCCTTGTTCTAAAGCTCTTTGGGAACCGCTTGCGTAGCCGCACAGACCTGGGGGCTGCGGGCTTTGCTGCTGCCTTCAGCGTCAAAACCACCCTTTACCACTACGCACCGCGCCAGGCACAAAAATGGCCATACGGCTGGAAATGGGTCCCCCGTCCAAAGAGCCAGCAGGGAAAACTATGCCTTCTTCTAAAGCTCTTTGGGAACCGCTTGCGTAGCCCCACAGACCTGGGGGCTGCAGGCTTTCCTGCTGCCTTCAGCCTCAAAGCCACCCTTTCCCACTTGGCGCCCTATCAGGCACAAAAATGGCCTATGGCTGGAGATGGGTCCCATGCCCAAAGAGCCAGCAGGGAAAACTATGCCTTGTTCTAAAGCTCTTTGGGAACCGCTTGCTTGGCCCCACAGACCTGGGGGCTGCAGGCTTTCCTGCTGCCTTCAGCCTCAAAACCACCCTTTCCCACTACGCACCGCGCCAGGCACAAAAATGGCCATACGGCTGGAGATGGGTCCCCCGCCCAGAGAGCCAGCAAGGAAAATTATGCCTTGTTCTAAAGCTCTTTGGGAACCGCTTGCGTAGCCCCACAGACCTGGGGGCTGCGGGCTTTCCTGCTGCCTTCAGCCTCGACACCACCCTTTCCCACTTGGCGCCGCGCCAGGCACAAAAATGGCCATACGGCTGGAGATGGGTCCCCCGCCCAGAGAGCCAGCAAGGAAAACTATGCCTTGTTCTAAAGCTCTTTGGGAACCGCTTGCGTAGCCCCACAGACCTGGGGGCTGCAGGCTTTCCTGCTGCCTTCAGCCTCAAAGCCACCCTTTCCCACTTGGCACTCCATCAGGTAAAAAAATGGCCTATGGCTGGAGATCGGTCCCATGCCCAAAGAGCCAGCAAGGAAAACTATGCCTTGTTCTAAAGCTCTTTGGGAACCGCTTGCGTGGCCCCACAGACGTGGGGCCTGCAGGCTTTGCTGCTGCCTTCAGCCTCAAAGCCACCCTTTCCCACTTGGCGCCGCGCTAGGCACAAAAATGGTCTATGGCTGGAGATGGGTCCCCCGCCCAGAGAGCCAGCAGGGAAAACTATGCCTTGTTCTAAAGCTCTTTGGGAACCGCTTGCGTAGCCCTACAGACCTGGGGGCTGCGGGCTTTCCTGCTGCCTTCAGCCTCAAAACCACCCTTTCCCACTACGCACCGCGCCAGGCATAAAAATAGCCATACGACTGGAGATGGGTCCCCCGCCCAAAGAGCCAGCAGGGAAAACTATGCCTTGTTCTAAAGCTCTTTGGGAACCGCTTGCATAGCCCCACAGACCTGGGGGCTGCAGGCTTTGCTGCTGCCTTCAGCCTCGACAGCACCCTTTCACACTTGGCGCCGCGCCAGGCACAAAAACGGCCTATGGCTGGAGATGGGTCCCCCGCCCAGAGAGCCAGCAGGGAAAATTATGCCTTGTTCTAAAGCTCTTTGGGAACTGCTTGCGTAGCCCCAGAGACTTGGGGGCTGCAGGCTTTCCTGCTGCCTTCAGCCTCAAAGCCACCCTTTCCCACTTGGCGCCGCGCCAGGCACAAAAATGGCCTATGGCTGGAGATGGGTCCCATGCCCAAAGAGCCAGCAGGGAAAACTATGCCTTGTTCTAAAGCTCTTTGGGAACCGCTTGCTTGGCCCCACAGACCTGGGGGCTGCAGGCTTTGCTGCTGCCTTCAGCCTCAAAACCACCCTTTCCCACTTGGCGCCGCGCCAGGCACAAAAATGGCCATACGGCTGGAGATGGGTCCCCCGTCCAAAGAGCCAGCAGGGAAAACTATGCCTTCTTCTAAAGCTCTTTGGGAACCGCTTGCGTAGCCCCACAGACCTGGGGGCTGCAGGCTTTCCTGCTGCCTTCAGCCTCAAAACCACCCTTTCCCACTTGGCGCCGCGCCAGGCACAAAAATGGCCATACGGCTGGAGATGGGTCCCCCGCCCAAAGAGCCAGCAGGGAAAACTATGCCTTGTTCTAAAGCTCTTTGGGAACCGCTTGTGTAGCCCCACAGACCTGGGGGCTGCGGGATTTCCTGCTGCCTTCAGCCTCAAAGCCACCCTTTCCCACTTGGCGCCGCATCAGGCACAAAAATGGCCTATGGCTGGAGATGGGGCCCATGCCCAAAGAGCCAGCAAGGAAAACTATGCCTTGTTCTAAAGCTCTTTGGGAACCGCTTGCGTAGCCCCACAGACCTGGGGGCTGCAGGCTTTCCTGCTGCCTTCAGCCTCAAAGCCACCCTTTCCCACTTGGCACTCCATCAGGTAAAAAAATGGCCTATGGCTGGAGATCGGTCCCATGCCCAAAGAGCCAGCAAGGAAAACTATGCCTTGTTCTAAAGCTCTTTGGGAACCGCTTGCATAGCCCCACAGACCTGGGGGCTGCAGGCTTTGCTGCTGCCTTCAGCCTCGACAGCACCCTTTCCCACTTGGCGCCGCGCCAGGCACAAAAACGGCCTATGGCTGGAGATGGGTCCCCCGCCCAGAGAGCCAGCAGGGAAAATTATGCCTTGTTCTAAAGCTCTTTGGGAACTGCTTGCGTAGCCCCAGAGACTTGGGGGCTGCAGGCTTTCCTGCTGCCTTCAGCCTCAAAGCCACCCTTTCCCACTTGGCGCCGCGCCAGGCACAAAAATGGCCTATGGCTGGAGATGGGTCCCATGCCCAAAGAGCCAGCAGGGAAAACTATGCCTTGTTCTAAAGCTCTTTGGGAACCGCTTGCGTAGCCCCACAGACCTGGGGGCTGTGGGCTTTCCTGCTGCCTTCAGCGTCAAAGCCACCCTTTCCCACTACGCACCGCGCCAGGCACAAAAATGGCCATACGGCTGGAAATGGGTCCCCCGTCCAAAGAGCCAGCAGGGAAAACTATGCCTTCTTCTAAAGCTCTTTGGGAACCGCTTGCGTAGCCCCACAGACCTGGGGGCTGCAGGCTTTCCTGCTGCCTTCAGCCTCAAAACCACCCTTTCCCACTTGGCGCCGCGCCAGGCACAAAAATGGCGATACGGCTGGAGATGGGTCCCCCGCCCAAAGAGCCAGCAGGGAAAACTATGCCTTGTTCTAAATCTCTTTGGGAACCGCTTGCGTAGCCGCACAGACCTGGGGGCTGCGGGCTTTCCTGCTGCCTTCAGCGTCAAAGCCACCCTTTCCCACTTGGCGTCGCGCTAGGCACAAAAATGGCCATACGGCTGGAGATGGGTCCCCCGCCCAGAGAGCCAGCAAGGAAAACTATGCCTTGTTCTAAAGCTCTTTGGGAACCGCTTGCGTAGCCCCACAGACCTGGGGGCTGCAGGCTTTCCTGCTGCCTTCAGCCTCAAAGCCACCCTTTCCCACTTGGCACTCCATCAGGCAAAAAAATGGCCTATGGCTGGAGATCGGTCCCATGCCCAAAGACCCAGCAAGGAAAACTATGCCTTGTTCTAAAGCTCTTTGGGAACCGCTTGCGTGGCCCCACAGACGTGGGGCCTGCAGGCTTTGCTGCTGCCTTCAGCCTCAAAGCCACCCTTTCCCACTTGGCGCCGCGCCAGGCACAAAAATGGCCTATGGCTGGAGATGGGTCCCATGCCCAAAGAGCCAGCAGGGAAAACTATGCCTTGTTCTAAAGCTCTTTGGGAACCGCTTGCTTGGCCCCACAGACCTGGGGGCTGCAGGCTTTGCTGCTGCCTTCAGCCTCAAAACCACCCTTTCCCACTTGGCGCCGCGCCAGGCACAAAAATGGCCATACGGCTGGAGATGGGTCCCCCGCCCAAAGAGCCAGCAGGGAAAACTATGCCTTGTTCTAAAGCTCTTTGGGAACCGCTTGCGTAGCCCCACAGACCTGGGGGCTGCGGGCTTTCCTGCTGCCTTCAGCCTCGACACCACCCTTTCCCACTTGGCGCCGCGCCAGGCACAAAAATGGCCATACGGCTGGAGATGGGTCCCCCGCCCAGAGAGCCAGCAAGGAAAATTATGCCTTGTTCTAAAGCTCTTTGGGAACCGCTTGCGTAGCCCCACAGACCTGGCGCTGCGGGCTTTCCTGCTGCCTTCAGCCTCAAAGCCACCCTTTCCCACTTGGTGTCGCGCCAGGCACAAAAATGGCCTATGGCTGGAGATGGGTCCCATGCCCAAAGACCCAGCAGGGAAAACTATGCCTTGTTCTAAAGCTCTTTGGGAACCGCTTGCGTAGCCCCACAGACCTGGGGGCTGCAGGCTTTGCTGCTGCCTTCAGCCTCAAAGCCACCCTTTCCCACTTGGCGTCGCGCTAGGCACAAAAATGGCCATACGGCTGGAGATGGGTCCCCCGCCCAGAGAGCCAGCAAGGAAAATTTTGCCTTGTTCTAAAGCTCTTTGGGAACCGCTTGCGTAGCCGCACAGACCTGGGGGCTGCGGGCTTTCCTGCTGCCTTCAGCCTCAAAGCCACCCTTTCCCACTTGGCGCCGCATCAGGCACAAAAATGGCCTATGGCTGGAGATGGGGCCCATGCCCAAAGAGCCAGCAAGGAAAACTATGCCTTGTTCTAAAGCTCTTTGGGAACCGCTTGCGTAGCCCCACAGACCTGGGGGCTGCAGGCTTTCCTGCTGCCTTCAGCCTCAAAGCCACCCTTTCCCACTTGGCACTCCATCAGGTAAAAAAATGATCTATGGCTGGAGATCGGTCCCATGCCCAAAGACCCAGCAAGGAAAACTATGCCTTGTTCTAAAGCTCTTTGGAAACCGCTTGCGTGGCCCCACAGACGTGGGGCCTGCAGGCTTTGCTGCTGCCTTCAGCCTCAAAGCCACCCTTTCCCACTTGGCGCCGCGCTAGGCACAAAAATGGTCTATGGCTGGAGATGGGTCCCCCGCCCAGAGAGCCAGCAGGGAAAACTATGCCTTGTTCTAAAGCTCTTTGGGAACCGCTTGCTTGGCCCCACAGACCTGGGGGCTGCAGACTTTCCTGCTGCCTTCAGCCTCGACACCACCCTTTCCCACTTGGCGCCGCGCCAGGCACAAAAATGGCCATACGGCTGGAGATGGGTCCCACGCCCAAGGAGCCAGCAGGGAAAACTATGCCTTGTTCTAAAGCTCTTTGGGAACCGCTTGCGTAGCCCCACAGACGTGGGGGCTGCGGGCTTTCCTGCTGCCTTCAGACTCAAAGCCACGCTTTCCAACTTGGCGCCGCGCCAGGCACAAAAATGGCCATATGGCTGGAGATGGGTCCCCCGCGCAAAGAGCCTGCAGGGAAAGCTTTGTCTACAGTCAGTCAAGGTCGACGTACTCAACACTGATAAGAAAGATCACATGTGTTCTTGTGCTGAGGGATATCAAGTGGAAATCCTTCTCGCGGAGTGATCAAGCGATTTAAACTTTTCATCATAATCCAAAGTCTAACGTGCAAAACAATTGTCTAAGCAAAGCACAATACAGTGAGTATTAGTAAAACAACAACAGAGTGAAGCATCTTGTTATAAAGTCCTGTAACTGTCGGTGACCATCCAAAAAGAGGATCTCCCCATCTATGTCCTTCGCCTCTCTTCACTCTTTCCAACGCTTTGTGTATTTCTTCAACCTGATGATGGACGGTAATCAAAGTTGTCTGTCTATTTTCTTGGGCCTCTTTCAAGAGTCGCTTCAATTCATTGTGTTTTAGCAGCTTCTTCACCAGGGAGAGATTCATTCCGATAGGGGTAGGCAACAATCTCGAATCAACGTATAATTAGGTTGTAGCAATTGAAAAGACGTAACAGGAGCTTAATAATTGAAGTCGCATCCCGTAACTTTGTGTTAGTAAAGTTCAAACACAAAGATTTGAGTGATTACTATGTCATCTCTGAATACAAGACTACAGGGAGACCTCATGCTAACGCACCCTTTCCCAATATAGTCAAGCACAGTCTCTGGGGTTTCATCGGGATGTGTCTCAAAGTGACAAACATTCTGGTTGGTGTCAAGACAAAGGTCTTGTGCTTTGAGAGTATTACTCTCACAAAAGAATCCTTGTTGGTCTCGTGAAACGCATGCGTCAACATCAGCAGTTTGCCATTTAGTCTCATTTTGTCGTGCCCAACCTCTGTGCTGTGTTGGATAGAGTAGAGCTCCTTGGTGATTCAACCCCAGTGCGATGATTGGGTATGTGGTGTATACGGAGGCATTGCGTATCGTTAAGACAAAAGCTGTGGCTTTGCTCTCAGTGGGATCGTAGGTGAAATTAACCAGATACCACCTGGACTGAAATTTTTTCTCAAATTCAATTGCGTTATCCCATATTACTTTTCGAATTTCGGTGGGCAAGGTGCCTTCTTTACCTTCCCTTATGATTGCGGCTGTCATAGATTGCATCCACAATTGGGCTTGGATACAACTAAGAGCCAAGGAAACATTGGTTTGAGTTGTACCAAGTGCATCTGTGATCAGCTGATGGTCTTTTTCACCCGTTTCTTCCCATTGAGGCAATATATTCTATAAAAGCCGTTGGTGGTTTCCCAATGCTAATAGAGAGGACTGTAGGGGATGTCTTAATTTGTCCAGATCAGTAGCGGTTGTGACTAGTTTGTTGGCAAGTATCTCAGCATCTATACTATTCAAGACTCCCAGGCCTGTTCCTAAGATACCAGTCGCATCCCTCTTCCGTCCGTGTGAAGTGGCAAGAGTTCGTTTGCGTAACCATGCTGACCATTCTGCATAAGATGTACTCAGGAATGGTAAGCAGGTGGGTTTGATCGCAGAGATTTTAATCTGCATTGACAATTCTGCTCGTTTGAGGGAATATGTGGGATTAAACAGTACCTGTTGTTGACCTGTGTGTGTTTAATAACGTAAGAGCCAATGTTGAAAATGTAAGGAGTTAGTCTAATGGAGGGCTTAGAAAAGAGAGAGGTGTTTTTTTTTTTTCTCTTAGAAGAGAGAGCCTTTGAGAGTTTGTGGGGTGTAGGTTCTGGATTCATTTCAGCAAGTTCAGGTGTATTTGAGTCAATCATAAATTCAAATAACAATTCTGTGCCCTTGTAGCCCCAAATACAGTACACTACTGTAGGTTTGATGAAAGTGAAATTGTGCCAGCAATCTGAATTTGGCTCCATAATTTTGTAACAATCAGTGTTGTATTTGTCCGCTTTGGTAGAGTCTACATAGATGGTTTTAATTACAGTTGGCCTGTGGTGATTAGACCCGTTGATAAATCGGCAACCAATGTGTGTTCTTGTGGAATAATTACTAAATTGGCCAAGAATACAAAAATACAGCATTGTTCACACATTAAGGAAAGTCATAAAATCAAGAGGCTTCTGAGGTAGAATACAGCCGCAGCTAGCACACGAAGAATGCAACAGCTGTGATTCCCTGTACAAGGTTGTTTGCGAAACTACACGAGGGATGGAACGGAACGCGCTTGTTCCGTGGCCTTCCCTTGTGACGAATAGCAGATATGGGGACGAGATGGTACTACGGAACTGATAAGCGGCTTACACGCCACCCGAGCCAACATTTCGTCAAATGTTGATGAAATGCTGTCCTTTTGTGCGAACTTTGCTCACCACAATGTACCAAAACACACCTCCATCCCGGAGGCTATCCGCCCCCGAGGTGTGAACACTCCTCCTTGAGTACATTAATCATAATAAAAGTACATATGACTAAAGTCACTCAAACTCCACTTTGAAGTTAAAAAAATAATATAAAAATAGCCCAAGAGAGGGGGGATGTCTGGGAAGACACCATCGCGAAGAATCCCACCGCTGTTTTCTGGGATCAGTCGACGGGCTGAGCCTTTCTTCCCCCTCATAAGGACGCCTTTGGGTAAGACTTTGATTACACCGAGTGCTTTCTCGGGGACTCTAGAAATTTCTCTAGAGAATCTCTACCCTACATTTATAGCCAGGCTGTATCGTTTATAATTTTGTCACGCGTTTGTCTATTTAACAATGTCTTTATTTGCACGTGCTTTGCAGACAGTGTATTTATCACCGGCAATCCTAAAGAACCTGTATATCTGTTGTTTAAATAAACTGCACTGTTTCAGTAGCTAGTCGTTTCGCTTTCTCACTGAACGCGACCAAAACTTGAGAGAGGCCGTGCTGGTTCAGGAGCACGACTAGACTGAAGGTGCAGCCCACTATTAGTGTCTCCAAATCGTAATAGTTTAACACATATTAAACGCGATTGGCCTGATAGTGCTGAATTGGGCATCACTCAGAATTGAAACCCAGCCGCACCTGGCCTCCCACCTCGGTGAGGAGTGTTAGAACGCAAGGGGGTTTATCTTCTGCCAAAACCGCTTGGCCCCGTTTCACGCAACAGAATTTGGCGTAGTCGGCAGGATTGCCATGGATAAACTGCTGCAAAAATATGATTGTGCCCCTTCCCAGGCTGGGAAGGAGTGGGCCCAAAAATTTTGGAAGGATGAAGAGAAAGTGGTGGAACGTATTGAAGAGCGTCGGGTTTCACAGAAGCTCAGAGCGGGGAAAGGCAAGGGTGTGATTTGTGCTGTGTTAGGCGCCTGTTTATCTTGTGCACAACAAGAAGCTAGAGAAACCCCCGCTCCTAATCTGATTTCAGCTGTAGAATATGCAACCCTGAAATCGGAGAATGAGGTGCTGAAGTCATCATTAGCCTTGCAAAAGGAGACAGGAGAAAGATTAAGAACTCAAGTCGATAAGCTTGTGAGTGAGAATGAATGTTTAGGAAACCGGAATGCTCAACTTGGGAGTGAAAATCGCCAACTTAAAATGTTATTGAAAGGGTGACCGGGCTCTTAGATAAAATGCAGCCCTCGACCCAGGTCCAACAGATTCGTAAGTTAATGTGTTATCCAAATTCCGGAACCCAGACCGGAGATTTTTTTGTCTAATAGTGAGGATGACGAAGAAGATGAGGAGGAAAGGACTTTTACTTTGAAATCCCAAGTTTTTCCTTTACGTCCTCTGGTTAAAACTGAAACTGCAGTTGATGATGGTGATGAAATTCACACCACTGTGCGTACCGTTCCATGGACACCAACCGAGTTAACAAAAATAAGGGAGAAATATTCGAGGCGACCAGAAGAGTCAGCTGTTGAGTACGTGTGGCGAGTTTCTTCTGAAGGGGGGGGCAGAATTATGCTGAGTGAGGAAGAAGCAGGAGACTCTTGGGGACCAGGAGTGTTTTTAACCACTATGCCTGGGGATCATAATTATTCCCTAACCGCTCGAGCAGCCTTTTGGGCAGGGGGTATGGATCCGCGAGAGAGGGGGGAGCCGTTAGAGATTAGAGCTACAGGCTACTCTGATCTGTTTGCGGCTGTACGGAAAGCAGCTTGTCTGCAAGCCATGTATGACAGAGAGGAATTTCGGAAATCCCCAATGTCAGCCCCTATCGACCCGGATCGATTAGCCCCTCTCATCCGTGGTCTTCCCGGTTGCCTGAAACCGTTCCTTGTTCGCACTCAAGATCGTATACGGGATGCTCGGGGTGCTCATGGGCGGGGCCGTCGTCACTACATGCCCACCTGGAATGTACAGGAAATAGATCAATATGGGCGCCGAATGGGCTGGGCCAGCCAAACTAGTGAGAAATCCTCCGAACACCCGCGAAAGGTTCGCCAAGTCCAAACTCACACTCAAAACCCTAAATCAGAGGGAAGGTTTAAGCCAGATAAGGACCGGAATGAGTTGTGGCGTAAAGCCCTACAATTAGGGGTGCCCCGACAATTCTTGCACGGTGACCCTACGGGAGATCTCCGTACGCTAGTCCAATCTCTACCTAGAAAGAATAATGCGGCTGGGGAGAAAAGTCTAACCAGAGAATCCCCAAGCCGTGAGAAAACTGTGCCTTCTGCACCGGAACATAACTTGATTGATTTGACAGAGTCCCAGCCACAACACTCCTATCCCCGGGGAGGGCACTGAGCAACCCTGTCGGGCAGGTACTAGCAATCCAATGGCGCTCTCATAAAGACTCCGAACCTGTTATTGTCATTCCTGTTGGACCCCGGAAGATATTGGTAAATTTTATTATTGATACCGGAGCCCAAATGTCTGCAATCACTAACGAAACAGCACAACTTCTAGGTATAAATCCCACCCGACGCAGAGTCAACTTCACAGGAATTGATGGTGTGGTAAAAACATGCCCCACTGCAAAAATTAACCTCTGGTTGCCGGGAGAGCAGCGAATGACTAGGGCAGAAGTGTTAGTGGGTGCCTCACGTAGACCCGACTCAAAGTGTCAGGGACCCGCACAGGAAGTTAAATTCCTGGGGGTCTGGTGGATTAAGGGAGCTGCTTCTGTCCCTCAGGATACCCTGAAAAAATAGAACATGGACAGAATCCTTCCAGCACGAAGGAGTTACAGCAGGTCCTGGGAACTTTAAGTTATTGGCGTAAACACATCCCTGGCTTTTCCATCATTGCTCGCCCCCTTCATAGCTTGCCAAAAAAGGGTAAATCCTGGGTGTGGACTGAACAACACACTAATGCTCTGCAATTACTAATAAAGGAGCTAAGGTTATTCCAACAACTTGGCCCCATACATCCAACTGACCCTGTCCATGTAGAATGGGGGCTCAGTGAACATGGTTCCCGTTGTAATTTATGGCAGAAGGGACCAGCAGGACCGGAGAGACCATTAGAATTTTGCTCCCACTCCTTCAATGATACTGAATGCAGCTATTCAGACCTGGAGAAGGGTTTACTGTCCCTGGTGCGAGCGTTGCAACGAGCAGAGCAGATAAGAAGAGAACAGAGTGTGATCTTTCCTGGGACCTTTTCGCCTCCCAGATGTGGTCCTTAAAGGGACACCACCACCAGCTGGCATTGCCCAGAGAGCTACAGTTCGAAAGTGGTATGCTTATTTAGAAGGCATTAATGAAATCAAGCCAGTCTCTGAAGGCAGTGTTAAAGTATCCAAGGCTACTTCACAAGGATACCAAAGGATATAGATGGTGCCCTATTGTTCCAATCCCCACCAAACAGACCATCTCCGATCCAAGAAGCACCTCCTTTGAGGGACAGCAGTGATCTTAGAGGAGTGTGGTTTACTGGTGCGTCATCTCACCGTTAAAAAAATAAGTGCAAATATAAGGCCGTAGCACTGGAAGTAACAACGGGAGAAAGAGCAATTGAAATAGGGGAGGGTAGGGGAACTCAGAGCTGTCCTACTAGCTGCACAACATGGAGCTACTTACATTTACACTGACTCATATGCTGTTTTTAAAGGAGCCACTGAATGGCTAGGACACTGGGCAGCCAACGATTGGCAGGTGAATAGAGTCCCAGTTTGGGAGACAGATAATTGGAAGCAACTGTTGGAAATAGGAGGACAGAGACCATTGCACATTGCTTGGGTAAAAGGCCACGATCGTTCAAACTCGATCACTGCTCAGTTCAACCAACAGGTAGATGGCCTCACGCGGCTGCAACAAATTGACATTGTAGATGATGGTCGGGAATGGGAACGCTTACTTGAATCGTTACATGTTAAACGTGGCCGCACAGGCCGTCCTGACCTGTATCGGGAAGGTGGGTGGCTTGTGTCAGTTAAGCTGTGCGAACAAATAGTAACTGCCTGGTCACAATGTCGCCTACGACTCAGCAAAGATCATCCGAGTAAGGCGCCTCCCTTACACATGCGGGACAAGAAAGCGTTGTGGCATTCATGGCAGCTTGATTATATTGGGCCCTTGAGATCATCAGGTGGGAAAAGATATGTCCTGGTAGGAGTGGAGATTATCTCCAGCCTCAGTATGGCCAGCAGTTTCAAACCAGCTACGAGGGACAACACAGTGAAAGGCCTAACAGGGTGGTTCAGCACACTTCCCCTTCCCGACGAAATCCAGAGTGATAACGTTTCACACTTTACGGCTTCGGTGGTACAAGATTGGGCCAAGGAAGAAGGGATTCGATGGGTATTTCATACTCCCTGTTATCCCCAGGCTAATGGCATTGTTGAACGCACCAATAGATTGGTTAAGCGTTTTGCAAAAAGTCATGAACCTGGTTGGCATTTGCGATTGGATGATGCCATCTATCAACTAAATAACAAATGGAGTGGAGACGGCTGTCCTAAAATGAAAGCTTTCTGTGTACCTGCCAATATTATCTCGCCAAAGGCTGCCAATGAACCGGGAAAATACCCCGGAAGATTTCACCCTGGACTACCTGTGCTAGTGAAAATGCCTCAAAATGGGACGGTGCCAATGGTGCTAGCTACTCCCAAAAATCCCTATGCATGGGAAGCCAAGGATTGTTCAGGGAAGATACATCGGATCAGCACCCGGTGGACCGCACCTTCTTTTTAACCCCGTCGGTCGAATAAGACCGAGCAGATTTTCTTTTCCTTTATGTCTTACAGGAACCTTGGATGAGCTGTACAGACGGATTGGCCTACGCTACCTTTGAATGTCTCCAGGGAATCCTGACATTGAACCTGGCAATAATACTACTTTTATGATGTATGGCTATTTGGAGGCCCAAATTCTAAAATGACGAATTGGCAGATGGAATTGATGCTATTCAGTTTCACCTTTTTATTCCCTGTTGTTTGTAGTCAAAGAGACCCAGAGTGGCCATGGTCTCAAGCCTTTCTCGTCTATAATACAAGACTACAGGGAGACCTCATGCTAACGCACCCTTTCCCAATATAGTCAAGCACAGTCTCTGGGGTTTCATCGGGATGTGTCTCAAAGTGACAAGCATTCTGGTTGGTGTCAAGACAAAGGTCTTGTGCTTTGAGAGTATTACTCTCACAAATGAATCCTTGTTGGTCTCGTGAAACGCATGCGTCAACATCAGCAGTTTGCCATTTAGTCTCATTTTGTCGTGCCCAACCTCTGTGCTGTGTTGGATAGAGTAGAGCTCCTTGGTGATTCAACCCCAGTGCGATGATTGGGTATATGGTGGATACTGAGGCATTGCGTATCGTTAAGACAAAAGCTGTGGCTTTGCTCTCAGTGGGATCGTAGGTGAAATTAACCAGATACCACCTGGACTGAAATTTTTTCTCAAATTCAATTGCGTTATCCCATATTACTTTTCGAATTTCGGTGGGCAAGGTGCCTTCTTCACCTTCCCTTATGATTTATGAGTTTTTGCAAAACGCTTAACCAATCCGTTGGTGCATTCAACAATGCCATTAGCCTGAGGATAATAGGGAGTATGAAATACCCATCGAATCCCTTCTTCTTTGGCCCAATCTTGTACCACTGTAGCGGTAAAGTGTGAACCGTTATCACTTTGGATTTCCTCGGGAAGGGGAAGTGTGCTGAACCACCCTTTTAGGCCTTTCACTGTGTTGTCCCCAGCAGCTGATTTGAAGCCAGTGGCCATACTGAGGCTGGAGATAATCTCCACTCCGACTAGGACATATCTTTTCCCACCTGATGATCTCAAGGGCCCAATATAATCAATCTGCCATGAATGCCACAACATTTTCTTGTCCCGCATGTGTAAGGGAGGCGCCTTACTCGGATGATCTTTGCTGAGTCGTAGGCGACATTGTGACCAGGCAGTTACTACTTGTTCGCACAGCTTAACCGACACAGGCCACCCCCGGGCTAGACCTTCCTGATACAGATCAGCACGGCCTGTATGGCCAGGCTTAATATGTAACCATTCCCGACCATCATCTACAGTGTCAATTTGTTGTAGCCGCGTGAGGCTATCTACCTGTTGGTTGAACTGAGCAGTGATCGAGTTTGAACGATCGTGGCCTTTTACCCAAGCAACGTGCAATGGTCTCTGTCCTCCTATTTCCAACAGTTGCTTCCAACTGTCTGTCTCCCAGATCGGGACTCTATTCACCTGCCAATCATTGGCTGCCCAGTGTCCTAGCCATTCAGTGGCTCCTTTAAAAACAGCATATGAGTCAGTGTAAATGTAAGTAGCTCCATGTTGTGCAGCTAGTAGGACGGCTCTGAGTTCCCCTACTTGTGCCCTACCTTCTCCTGTTTCAATTGCTCTTTCCCCCGTTGCTACTTCCAGTGCTACGGCCTTGTATTTCCACTTACTGTTCTCACGGTGAGATGACACACCAGTAAACCACACTCCTGTAAGATCACTGCCTGCTTTCAGAGGAGGTGCTTCTTGGATTGGAGATGGTCTGTTTGGTGGGGATTGGAACAATAGGGCACCATCTCTATCCTTCTGGAGCATGGATACTTTGATACTACCTTCAGAGACTGGCATGATATCATTAATGCCTTCTAAATAAGCATACCACTTTCGAACTGTGGGTTTCTGGGCAATGCCAGCTGGCGGTGCTGTCCCTTTACGGACCACATCTAGGAGTCGAAAAGGGCCCCGAACAATCACGCTCTGTTCTCTCCTTATCTGCTCTGCTCGTTGCAATGCTCGCACCAGGGACAGTAAACCCTTCTCCAGGTCTGAATAGCTGCTCTCAGTATCATTAAAGGCGTGAGAGCTAAATTCTAATGGTCTCTCCGGTCCTGCTGGTCCCTTCTGGCATAAATTACAATGGGAACCATGTTCACTGAGCCCCCATTCTACATGGACAGGGTCAGTTGGATGTATGGGGCCAAGTTGTTGGAATAACCTTAGCTCTTTTATTAGCAATTCTAGTGCATTAGTGTGTTGTTCAGTCGACTCCCAGGATTTACCTTTTTTGAGCAAACAATAAAGGGGGCGAGCAATGATGGAAAAGCCAGGGATGTGTTTACGCTAATAACTTAAAGTTCCCAGGACTTGCTGTAACTCCTTCGTGCTGGAAGGATTCTGTCCATGTTCTATTTTTTCAGGGTATCCTGAGGGACAGAAGCAGCTCCCTTAATCCACCAGACCCCCAGGAATTTAACTTCCTGTGCGGGTCCCTGACACTTTGAGTCGGGAATTTCCAATCCCAAATCTGATAATGTTTTTCGGATGTTTTCCATCATGTCTTGTACACTTTCTTGGTTCTCTCCCCTATTAAGATGTCATCAATAATATATTGGTATACTGTACATCCCTGTGAAACAGGAATCTCTGATAGCACTTTAGCCAAAGCATTATGGGCAATAGTGGGGGAATGTTTGTATCCTTGCGGAAAGCGGTTAAAGGTATATTGGACTCCTTTCCATGTGAATGCAAACTGCGCTTTGTCCTGCTCAAGGAGGAGAATCATAAAAAAATATGTCTTTAAAATCTAAGGCAACCCTGCAAGGATGGGCAGCTCCTTTTATCATTGTCACAATTTCCGCGATATTCGGAACAGCAGCGGTCAGAGGTGCAGTGTTGGCGTTTAATTTTCCGTAATCTACTGTGAAACGCCATTGCCTTTTTGGTTTCTTTACTGGCCACACCGGTGAAAAATAAGGCGAGTGAATCCTCTTAATGATGTCCCTTTTTTCTAAATTTGATACCAATCTGGCTGCTCCTGCAACAGCAGTTGCAGGCAGTGGATACTACAAGACAGCAGAGATTTTAGAGGGAGGGAAAAGTATGGAAGTTTCCAATAGACTCAATTTCACTGTGTCTATTACTTTTTCAAATCCTGCAAAACTTCACACTGTGGAGACATCATTAAGAAAAGGCATTAAGAAACCCTCGGAAGGAAGGCTTTCGTGACGCCTTCAGCCTCAAAACAACCCTTTCCCACTTGGCGCCGCGCCAGGCACAAAAATGGCCATACGGCTGGAGATGGGTCCCCTGCCAAAAGAGCCAGCAGGTAAAACTATGCCTTGTTCTAAAGCTCTTTGGGAACCGCTTCCATAGCCCCAAAGACCTGGGGGCTGCAGGCTTTCCTGCTGCCTTCAGCCTCAAAGCCACCCTTTCCCACTTGGCGCCGCATCAGGCACAAAAATGGCCTATGGCTGGAGATGGGTCCCATGCCCAAAGACCCAGCAAGGAAAACTATGCCTTGTTCTAAAGATCTTTGGCAACCTCTTGCGTAGCCCCACAGACCTGGGGGCTGCAGGCTTTGCTGCTGCCTTCAGCCTCGACAGCACCCTTTCACACTTGGCGTCGCGCCAGGCACGAAAATGGCCTATGGCTGGAGATGGGTCCCATGCCCAAAGAGCCAGCAGGGAAAACTATGCCTTGTTCTAAAGCTCTTTGGGAACCGCTTGCGTTGTCCCACAGACCTGGGGGCTGCAGGCTTTGCTGCTGCCTTCAGCCTCAAAACCACCCTTTCCCACTTGGCGCCGGGCCAGGCACAAAAATGGCCATACGGCTGGAAATGGGTCCCCCGTCCAAAGAGCCAGCAGGGAAAACTATGCCTTGTTCTAAAGCTCTTTGGGAACCGCTTGCGTAGCCCCACAGACCTGGGGGCTGCAGGCTTTCCTGCTGCCTTCAGCCTCAAAGCCACCCTTTCCCACTTGGCGCCCTATCAGGCACAAAAATGGCCTATGGGTGGAGATGGGTCCCATGCCCAAAGAGCCAGCAGGGAAAACTATGCCTTGTTCTAAAGCTCTTTGGGAACCGCTTGCGTAGCCCCACAGACCTTGGGGCTGCAGGCTTTCCTGCTGCCTTCAGCCTCAAAGCCACTCTTTCCCACTTGGCGCTTCGCCAGGCATTAAAATGGCCATATGGCTGGATATGGGTCCCCCACCCAAAGAGCCAGCAGGGAAAACTATGCCTTGTTCTAAAGCTCTTTGGAAACCGCTTGCGTAGCTGCACAGACCTGGGGGCTGCGGGATTTCCTGCTGCCTTCAGCCTCGACACCACCCTTTCCCACTTGGCGCCGCGCCAGGCACAAAAATGGCCATACGGCTGGAGATGGGTCCCCCGCCCAGAGAGCCAGCAAGGAAAATTATGCCTTGTTCTAAAGCTCTTTGGGAACCGCTTGCGTAGCCCCACAGACCTGGGGGCTGCGGGCTTTCCTGCTGCCTTCAGCCTCAAAGCCACCCTTTCCCACTTGGCGTCGCGCCAGGCACAAAAATGGCCTATGGCTGGAGATGGGTCCCATGCCCAAAGACCCAGCAGGGAAAACTATGCCTTGTTCTAAAGCTCTTTGGGAACCGCTTGCGTAGCCCCACAGACCTGGGGGCTGCGGGCTTTGCTGCTGCCTTCAGCCTCAAAGCCACCCTTTCCCACTTGGCGTCGCGCTAGGCACAAAAATGGCCATACGGCTGGAGATGGGTCCCCCGCCCAGAGAGCCAGCAAGGAAAATTATGCCTTGTTCTAAAGCTCTTTGGGAACCGCTTGCGTAGCCGCACAGACCTGGGGGCTGCGGGCTTTCCTGCTGCCTTCAGCCTCAAAGCCACCCTTTCCCACTTGGCACTCCATCAGGCAAAAAAATGGCCTATGGCTGGAGATCGGTCCCATGCCCAAAGACCCAGCAAGGAAAATTATGCCTTGTTCTAAAGCTCTTTGGGAACCGCTTGCGTGGCCCCACAGACGTGGGGCCTGCAGGCTTTGCTGCTGCCTTCAGCCTCAAAGCCACCCTTTCCCACTTGGCGCCGCGCCAGGCACAAAAATGGCCTATGGCTGGAGATGGGTCCCATGCCCAAAGAGCCAGCAGGGAAAACTATGCCTTGTTCTAAAGCTCTTTGGGAACCGCTTGCTTGGCCCCACAGACCTGGGGGCTGCAGGCTTTGCTGCTGCTTTCAGCCTCAAAGCCACCCTTTCCCACTTGGCGCCGCGCCAGGCACAAAAATGGCCATACGGCTGGAGATGGGTCCCCCGCCCAAAGAGCCAGCAGGGAAAACTATGCCTTGTTCTAAAGCTCTTTGGGAACCGCTTGCGTAGCCGCACAGACCTGGGGGCTGCGGGCTTTCCTGCTGCCTTCAGCGTCAAAACCACCCTTTACCACTACGCACCGCGCCAGGCACAAAAATGGCCATACGGCTGGAAATGGGTCCCCCGTCCAAAGAGCCAGCAGGGAAAACTATGCCTTCTTCTAAAGCTCTTTGGGAACCGCTTGCGTAGCCCCACAGACCTGGGGGCTGCAGGCTTTCCTGCTGCCTTCAGCCTCAAAGCCACCCTTTCCCACTTGGCGCCCTATCAGGCACAAAAATGGCCTATGGCTGGAGATGGGTCCCATGCCCAAAGAGCCATCAGGGAAAACTATGCCTTGTTCTAAAGCTCTTTGGGAACCGCTTGCTTGGCCCCACAGACCTGGGGGCTGCAGGCTTTCCTGCTGCCTTCAGCCTCAAAGCCACCCTTTCCCACTTGGTGTCGCGCCAGGCACAAAAATGGCCTATGGCTGGAGATGGGTCCCCCGCCCAAAGACCCAGCAGGGAAAACTATGCCTTGTTCTAAAGCTCTTTGGGAACCGCTTGCGTAGCCCCACAGACCTGGGGGCTGCAGGCTTTGCTGCTGCCTTCAGCCTCAAAGCCACCCTTTCCCACTTGGCGTCGCGCTAGGCACAAAAATGGCCATACGGCTGGAGATGGGTCCCCCGCCCAGAGAGCCAGCAAGGAAAATTTTGCCTTGTTCTAAAGCTCTTTGGGAACCGCTTGCGTAGCCGCACAGACCTGGGGGCTGCGGGCTTTCCTGCTGCCTTCAGCCTCAAAGCCACCCTTTCCCACTTGGCGCCGCATCAGGCACAAAAATGGCCTATGGCTGGAGATGGGGCCCATGCCCAAAGAGCCAGCAAGGAAAACTATGCCTTGTTCTAAAGCTCTTTGGGAACCGCTTGCGTAGCCCCACAGACCTGGGGGCTGCAGGCTTTCCTGCTGCCTTCAGCCTCAAAGCCACCCTTTCCCACTTGGCACTCCATCAGGTAAAAAAATGGCCTATGGCTGGAGATGGGTCCCATGCCCAAAGAGCCAGCAAGGAAAACTATGCCTTGTTCTAAAGCTCTTTGGGAACCGCCTGCGTGGCCCCACAGACGTGGGGCCTGCAGGCTTTGCTGCTGCCTTCAGCCTCAAAGCCACCCTTTCCCACTTGGCGCCGCGCTAGGCACAAAAATGGTCTATGGCTGGAGATGGGTCCCCCGCCCAGAGAGCCAGCAGGGAAAACTATGCCTTGTTCTAAAGCTCTTTGGGAACCGCTTGCGTAGCCCTACAGACATGGGGGCTGCGGGCTTTCCTGCTGCCTTCAGCCTCGACACCACCCTTTCCCACTTGGCGCCGTGCCAGGCACAAAAATGGCCATACGGCTGGAGATGGGTCCCCCGCCCAAAGAGCCAGCAGGGAAAACTATGCCTTGTTCTAAAGCTCTTTGGGAACCGCTTGCGTAGCCCCAAAGACCTGGGGGCTGCGGGCTTTCCTGCTGCCTTCAGCCTCAAAACCACCCTTTCCAACTACGCACCGCGCCAGGCATAAAAATAGCCATACGACTGGAGATGGGTCCCCCGCCCAAAGAGCCAGCAGGGAAAACTATGCCTTGTTCTAAAGCTCTTTGGGAACCGCTTGCATAGCCCCACAGACCTGGGGGCTGCAGGCTTTGCTGCTGCCTTCAGCCTCGACAGCACCCTTTCCCACTTGGCGCCGCGCCAGGCACAAAAACGGCCTATGGCTGGAGATGGGTCCCCCGCCCAGAGAGCCAGCAGGGAAAATTATGCCTTGTTCTAAAGCTCTTTGGGAACTGCTTGCGTAGCCCCAGAGACTTGGGGGCTGCAGGCTTTCCTGCTGCCTTCAGCCTCAAAGCCACCCTTTCCCACTTGGCGCCCTATCAGGCACAAAAATGGCCTATGGCTGGAGATGGGTCCCATGCCCAAAGAGCCAGCAGGGAAAACTATGCCTTGTTCTAAAGCTCTTTGGGAACCGCTTGCTTGGCCCCACAGACCTGGGGGCTGCAGGCTTTGCTGCTGCCTTCAGCCTCAAAACCACCCTTTCCCACTTGGCGCCGCGCCAGGCACAAAAATGGCCATACGGCTGGAGATGGGTCCCCCGCCCAAAGAGCCAGCAGGGAAAACTATGCCTTGTTCTAAAGCTCTTTGGGAACCGCTTGCGTAGCCGCACAGACCTGGGGGCTGCGGGCTTTCCTGCTGCCTTCAGCCTCAAAACCACCCTTTCCCACTTGGCGCCGCGCCAGGCACAAAAATGGCCATACGGCTGGAGATGGGTCCCATGCCCAAAGACCCAGCAGGGAAAACTATGCCTTGTTCTAAAGCTCTTTGGGAACCGCTTGCGTAGCCCCACAGACCTGGGGGCTGCGGGCTTGGCTGCTGCCTTCAGCCTCAAAGCCACCCTTTCCCACTTGGCGTCGCGCTAGGCACAAAAATGGCCATACGGCTGGAGATGGGTCCCCCGCCCAGAGAGCCAGCAAGGAAAATTATGCCTTGTTCTAAAGCTCTTTGGGAACCGCTTGCGTAGCCGCACAGACCTGGGGGCTGCGGGCTTTCCTGCTGCCTTCAGCCTCAAAGCCACCCTTTCCCACTTGGCGCCGCATCAGGCACAAAAATGGCCTATGGCTGGAGATGGGTCCCATGCCCAAAGAGCCAGCAAGGAAAACTATGCCTTGTTCTAAAGCTCTTTGGGAACCGCTTGCGTGGCCCCACAGACGTGGGGCCTGCAGGCTTTGCTGCTGCCTTCAGCCTCAAAGCCACCCTTTCCCACTTGGCGCCGCGCCAGGCACAAAAATGGCCTATGGCTGGAGATGGGTCCCATGCCCAAAGAGCCAGCAGGGAAAACTATGCCTTGTTCTAAAGCTCTTTGGGAACCGCTTGCTTGGCCCCACAGACCTGGGGGCTGCAGGCTTTGCTGCTGCCTTCAGCCTCAAAACCACCCTTTCCCACTTGGCGCCGCGCCAGGCACAAAAATGGCCATACGGCTGGAGATGGGTCCCCCGCCCAAAGAGCCAGCAGGGAAAACTATGCCTTGTTCTAAAGCTCTTTGGGAACCGCTTGCGTAGCCGCACAGACCTGGGGGCTGCGGGCTTTCCTGCTGCCTTCAGCGTCAAAACCACCCTTTACCACTACGCACCGCGCCAGGCACAAAAATGGCCATACGGCTGGAAATGGGTCCCCCGTCCAAAGAGCCAGCAGGGAAAACTATGCCTTGTTCTAAAGCTCTTTGGGAACCGCTTGCTTGGCCCCACAGACGTGGGGGCTGCAGGCTTTCCTGCTGCCTTCAGCCTCAAAGCCACCCTTTCCCACTTGGCGCCCTATCAGGCACAAAAATGGCCTATGGCTGGAGATGGGTCCCATGCCCAAAGAGCCATCAGGGAAAACTATGCCTTGTTCTAAAGCTCTTTGGGAACCGCTTGCGTAGCCCCACAGACCTGGGGGCTGCGGGCTTTCCTGCTGCCTTCAGCCTCGACACCACCCTTTCCCACTTGGCGCCGCGCCAGGCACAAAAATGGCCATACGGCTGGAGATGGGTCCCCCGCCCAGAGAGCCAGCAAGGAAAATTATGCCTTGTTCTAAAGCTCTTTGGGAACCGCTTGCGTAGCCCCACAGACCTGGCGCTGCGGGCTTTCCTGCTGCCTTCAGCCTCAAAGCCACCCTTTCCCACTTGGTGTCGCGCCAGGCACAAAAATGGCCTATGGCTGGAGATGGGTCCCATGCCCAAAGACCCAGCAGGGAAAACTATGCCTTGTTCTAAAGCTCTTTGGGAACCGCTTGCGTAGCCCCACAGACCTGGGGGCTGCGGGCTTTGCTGCTGCCTTCAGCCTCAAAGCCACCCTTTCCCACTTGGCGTCGCGCTAGGCACAAAAATGGCCATACGGCTGGAGATGGGTCCCCCGCCCAGAGAGCCAGCAAGGAAAATTTTGCCTTGTTCTAAAGCTCTTTGGGAACCGCTTGCGTAGCCGCACAGACCTGGGGGCTGCGGGCTTTCCTGCTGCCTTCAGCCTCAAAGCCACCCTTTCCCACTTGGCGCCGCATCAGGCACAAAAATGGCCTATGGCTGGAGATGGGTCCCCCGCCCAAAGAGCCAGCAAGGAAAACTATGCCTTGTTCTAAAGCTCTTTGGGAACCGCTTGCGTAGCCCCACAGACCTGGGGGCTGCAGGCTTTCCTGCTGCCTTCAGCCTCAAAGCCACCCTTTCCCACTTGGCACTCCATCAGGTAAAAAAATGGCCTATGGCTGGAGATCGGTCCCATGCCCAAAGACCCAGCAAGGAAAACTATGCCTTGTTCTAAAGCTCTTTGGGAACCGCTTGCGTGGCCCCACAGACGTGGGGCCTGCAGGCTTTGCTGCTGCCTTCAGCCTCAAAGCCACCCTTTCCCACTTGGCGCCGCGCTAGGCACAAAAATGGTCTATGGCTGGAGATGGGTCCCCCGCCCAGAGAGCCAGCAGGGAAAACTATGCCTTGTTCTAAAGCTCTTTGGGAACCGCTTGCGTAGCCCTACAGACATGGGGGATGCGGGCTTTCCTGCTGCCTTCAGCCTCGACACCACCCTTTCCCACTTGGCGCCGTGCCAGGCACAAAAATGGCCATACGGCTGGAGATGGGTCCCCCGCCCAAAGAGCCAGCAGGGAAAACTATGCCTTGTTCTAAAGCTCTTTGGGAACCGCTTGCGTAGCCCCACAGACCTGGGGGCTGCGGGCTTTCCTGCTGCCTTCAGCCTCAAAACCACCCTTTCCCACTACGCACCGCGCCAGGCATAAAAATAGCCATACGACTGGAGATGGGTCCCCCGCCCAAAGAGCCAGCAGGGAAAACTATGCCTTGTTCTAAAGCTCTTTGGGAACCGCTTGCATAGCCCCACAGACCTGGGGGCTGCAGGCTTTGCTGCTGCCTTCAGCCTCGACAGCACCCTTTCCCACTTGGCGCCGCGCCAGGCACAAAAACGGCCTATGGCTGGAGATGGGTCCCCCGCCCAGAGAGCCAGCAGGGAAAATTATGCCTTGTTCTAAAGCTCTTTGGGAACTGCTTGCGTAGCCCCAGAGACTTGGGGGCTGCAGGCTTTCCTGCTGCCTTCAGCCTCAAAGCCACCCTTTCCCACTTGGCGCCGCGCCAGGCACAAAAATGGCCTATGGCTGGAGATGGGTCCCATGCCCAAAGAGCCAGCAGGGAAAACTATGCCTTGTTCTAAAGCTCTTTGGGAACCGCTTGCTTGGCCCCACAGACCTGGGGGCTGCAGGCTTTGCTGCTGCCTTCAGCCTCAAAACCACCCTTTCCCACTTGGCGCCGCGCCAGGCACAAAAATGGCCATACGGCTGGAGATGGGTCCCCCGCCCAAAGAGCCAGCAGGGAAAACTATGCCTTGTTCTAAAGCTCTTTGGGAACCGCTTGCGTAGCCGCACAGACCTGGGGGCTGCGGGCTTTCCTGCTGCCTTCAGCGTCAAAACCACCCTTTACCACTACGCACCGCGCCAGGCACAAAAATGGCCATACGGCTGGAGATGGGTCCCCCGCCCAAAGAGCCAGCAGGGAAAACTATGCCTTCTTCTAAAGCTCTTTGGGAACCGCTTGCTTGGCCCCACAGACCTGGGGGCTGCAGGCTTTGCTGCTGCCTTCAGCCTCAAAACCACCCTTTCCCACTTGGCGCCGCGCCAGGCACAAAAATGGCCATACGGCTGGAGATGGGTCCCCCGCCCAAAGAGCCAGCAGGGAAAACTATGCCTTGTTCTAAAGCTCTTTGGGAACCGCTTGTGTAGCCCCACAGACCTGGGGGCTGCGGGCTTTCCTGCTGCCTTCAGCCTCGACACCACCCTTTCCCACTTGGCGCCGCGCCAGGCACAAAAATGGCCATACGGCTGGAGATGGGTCCCCCGCCCAGAGAGCCAGCAAGGAAAATTATGCCTTGTTCTAAAGCTCTTTGGGAACCGCTTGCGTAGCCCCACAGACCTGGGGGCTGCGGGCTTTCCTGCTGCCTTCAGCCTCAAAGCCACCCTTTCCCACTTGGCGTCGCGCCAGGCACAAAAATGGCCTATGGCTGGAGATGGGTCCCATGCCCAAAGACCCAGCAGGGAAAACTATGCCTTGTTCTAAAGCTCTTTGGGAACCGCTTGCGTAGCCCCACAGACCTGGGGGCTGCGGGCTTTGCTGCTGCCTTCAGCCTCAAAGCCACCCTTTCCCACTTGGCGTCGCGCTAGGCACAAAAATGGCCATACGGCTGGAGATGGGTCCCCCGCCCAGAGAGCCAGCAAGGAAAATTATGCCTTGTTCTAAAGCTCTTTGGGAACCGCTTGCGTAGCCCCACAGACCTGGGGGCTGCGGGCTTTCCTGCTGCCTTCAGCCTCAAAGCCACCCTTTCCCACTTGGCGCCGCATCAGGCACAAAAATGGCCTATGGCTGGAGATGGGTCCCATGCCCAAAGAGCCAGCAAGGAAAACTATGCCTTGTTCTAAAGCTCTTTGGGAACCGCTTGCGTAGCCCCACAGACCTGGGGGCTGCAGGCTTTCCTGCTGCCTTCAGCCTCAAAGCCACCCTTTCCCACTTGGCACTCCATCAGGCAAAAAAATGGCCTATGGCTGGAGATCGGTCCCATGCCCAAAGACCCAGCAAGGAAAACTATGCCTTGTTCTAAAGCTCTTTGGGAACCGCTTGCGTGGCCCCACAGACGTGGGGCCTGCAGGCTTTGCTGCTGCCTTCAGCCTCAAAGCCACCCTTTCCCACTTGGCGCCGCGCCAGGCACAAAAATGGCCTATGGCTGGAGATGGGTCCCATGCCCAAAGAGCCAGCAGGGAAAACTATGCCTTGTTCTAAAGCTCTTTGGGAACCGCTTGCTTGGCCCCACAGACCTGGGGGCTGCAGGCTTTGCTGCTGCCTTCAGCCTCAAAACCACCCTTTCCCACTTGGCGCCGCGCCAGGCACAAAAATGGCCATACGGCTGGAGATGGGTCCCCCGCCCAAAGAGCCAGCAGGGAAAACTATGCCTTGTTCTAAAGCTCTTTGGGAACCGCTTGCGTAGCCGCACAGACCTGGGGGCTGCAGGCTTTCCTGCTGCCTTCAGCCTCAAAGCCACCCTTTCCCACTTGGCGCCCTATCAGGCACAAAAATGGCCTATGGCTGGAGATGGGTCCCATGCCCAAAGAGCCATCAGGGAAAACTATGCCTTGTTCTAAAGCTCTTTGGGAACCGCTTGCTTGGCCCCACAGACCTGGGGGCTGCAGGCTTTCCTGCTGCCTTCAGCCTCGACAGCACCCTTTCCCACTTGGCGCCGCGCCAGGCACAAAAACGGCCTATGGCTGGAGATGGGTCCCCCGCCCAAAGAGCCAGCAGGGAAAACTATGCCTTGTTCTAAAGCCCTTTGGGAACCGCTTGCGTAGCCCCACAGACCTGGGGGCTGCGGGCTTTCCTGCTGCCTTCAGCCTCGACACCACCCTTTCCCACTTGGCGCCGCGCCAGGCACAAAAATGGCCATACGGCTGGAGATGGGTCCCCCGCCCAGAGAGCCAGCAAGGAAAATTATGCCTTGTTCTAAAGCTCTTTGGGAACCGCTTGCGTAGCCCCACAGACCTGGCGCTGCGGGCTTTCCTGCTGCCTTCAGCCTCAAAGCCACCCTTTCCCACTTGGTGTCGCGCCAGGCACAAAAATGGCCTATGGCTGGAGATGGGTCCCATGCCCAAAGACCCAGCAGGGAAAACTATGCCTTGTTCTAAAGCTCTTTGGGAACCGCTTGCGTAGCCCCACAGACCTGGGGGCTGCAGGCTTTGCTGCTGCCTTCAGCCTCAAAGCCACCCTTTCCCACTTGGCGTCGCGCTAGGCACAAAAATGGCCATACGGCTGGAGATGGGTCCCCCGCCCAGAGAGCCAGCAAGGAAAATTTTGCCTTGTTCTAAAGCTCTTTGGGAACCGCTTGCGTAGCCGCACAGACCTGGGGGCTGCGGGCTTTCCTGCTGCCTTCAGCCTCAAAGCCACCCTTTCCCACTTGGCGCCGCATCAGGCATAAAAATGGCCTATGGCTGGAGATGGGGCCCATGCCCAAAGAGCCAGCAAGGAAAACTATGCCTTGTTCTAAAGCTCTTTGGGAACCGCTTGCGTAGCCCCACAGACCTGGGGGCTGCAGGCTTTCCTGCTGCCTTCAGCCTCAAAGCCACCCTTTCCCACTTGGCACTCCATCAGGTAAAAAAATGGCCTATGGCTGGAGATCGGTCCCATGCCCAAAGACCCAGCAAGGAAAACTATGCCTTGTTCTAAAGCTCTTTGGGAACCGCTTGCGTGGCCCCACAGACCTGGGGGCTGCAGGCTTTGCTGCTGCCTTCAGCCTCAAAACCACCCTTTCCCACTTGGCGCCGCGCCAGGCACAAAAATGGCCATACGGCTGGAGATGGGTCCCCCGCCCAAAGAGCCAGCAGGGAAAACTATGCCTTGTTCTAAAGCTCTTTGGGAACCGCTTGCGTAGCCGCACAGACCTGGGGGCTGCGGGCTTTCCTGCTGCCTTCAGCGTCAAAACCACCCTTTACCACTACGCACCGCGCCAGGCACAAAAATGGCCATACGGCTGGAAATGGGTCCCCCGTCCAAAGAGCCAGCAGGGAAAACTATGCCTTCTTCTAAAGCTCTTTGGGAACCGCTTGCTTGGCCCCACAGACCTGGGGGCTGCAGGCTTTGCTGCTGCCTTCAGCCTCAAAACCACCCTTTCCCACTTGGCGCCGCGCCAGGCACAAAAATGGCCATACGGCTGGAGATGGGTCCCCCGCCCAAAGAGCCAGCAGGGAAAACTATGCCTTGTTCTAAAGCTCTTTGGGAACCGCTTGTGTAGCCCCACAGACCTGGGGGCTGCGGGCTTTCCTGCTGCCTTCAGCCTCGACACCACCCTTTCCCACTTGGCGCCGCGCCAGGCACAAAAATGGCCATACGGCTGGAGATGGGTCCCCCGCCCAGAGAGCCAGCAAGGAAAATTATGCCTTGTTCTAAAGCTCTTTGGGAACCGCTTGCGTAGCCCCACAGACCTGGGGGCTGCGGGCTTTCCTGCTGCCTTCAGCCTCAAAGCCACCCTTTCCCACTTGGCGTCGCGCCAGGCACAAAAATGGCCTATGGCTGGAGATGGGTCCCATGCCCAAAGACCCAGCAGGGAAAACTATGCCTTGTTCTAAAGCTCTTTGGGAACCGCTTGCGTAGCCCCACAGACCTGGGGGCTGCGGGCTTTGCTGCTGCCTTCAGCCTCAAAGCCACCCTTTCCCACTTGGCGTCGCGCTAGGCACAAAAATGGCCATACGGCTGGAGATGGGTCCCCCGCCCAGAGAGCCAGCAAGGAAAATTATGCCTTGTTCTAAATCTCTTTGGGAACCGCTTGCGTGGCCCCACAGACGTGGGGCCTGCAGGCTTTGCTGCTGCCTTCAGCCTCAAAGCCACCCTTTCCCACTTGGCGCCGCGCCAGGCACAAAAATGGCCTATGGCTGGAGATGGGTCCCATGCCCAAAGAGCCAGCAGGGAAAACTATGCCTTGTTCTAAAGCTCTTTGGGAACCGCTTGCTTGGCCCCACAGACCTGGGGGCTGCAGGCTTTGCTGCTGCCTTCAGCCTCAAAACCACCCTTTCCCACTTGGCGCCGCGCCAGGCACAAAAATGGCCATACGGCTGGAGATGGGTCCCCCGCCCAAAGAGCCAGCAGGGAAAACTATGCCTTGTTCTAAAGCTCTTTGGGAACCGCTTGCGTAGCCGCACAGACCTGGGGGCTGCGGGCTTTCCTGCTGCCTTCAGCGTCAAAACCACCCTTTACCACTACGCACCGCGCCAGGCACAAAAATGGCCATACGGCTGGAAATGGGTCCCCCGTCCAAAGAGCCAGCAGGGAAAACTATGCCTTCTTCTAAAGCTCTTTGGGAACCGCTTGCGTAGCCCCACAGACCTGGGGGCTGCAGGCTTTCCTGCTGCCTTCAGCCTCAAAGCCACCCTTTCCCACTTGGCGCCCTATCAGGCACAAAAATGGACTATGGCTGGAGATGGGTCCCATGCCCAAAGAGCCATCAGGGAAAACTATGCCTTGTTCTAAAGCTCTTTGGGAACCGCTTGCTTGGCCCCACAGACCTGGGGGCTGCAGGCTTTCCTGCTGCCTTCAGCCTCAAAACCACCCTTTCCCACTACGCACCGCGCCAGGCACAAAAATGGCCATACGGCTGGAGATGGGTCCCCCGCCCAAAGAGCCAGCAGGGAAAACTATGCCTTGTTCTAAAGCTCTTTGGGAACCGCTTGCGTAGCCCCACAGACCTGGGGGCTGCGGGCTTTCCTGCTGCCTTCAGCCTCGACACCACCCTTTCCCACTTGGCGCCGCGCCAGGCACAAAAATGGCCATACGGCTGGAGATGGGTCCCATGCCCAAAGACCCAGCAGGGAAAACTATGCCTTGTTCTAAAGCTCTTTGGGAACCGCTTGCGTAGCCCCACAGACCTGGGGGCTGCGGGCTTTGCTGCTGCCTTCAGCCTCAAAGCCACCCTTTCCCACTTGGCGTCGCGCTAGGCACAAAAATGGCCATACGGCTGGAGATGGGTCCCCCGCCCAGAGAGCCAGCAAGGAAAATTATGCCTTGTTCTAAATCTCTTTGGGAACCGCTTGCGTAGCCGCACAGACCTGGGGGCTGCGGGCTTTCCTGCTGCCTTCAGCCTCAAAGCCACCCTTTCCCACTTGGCGCCGCATCAGGCACAAAAATGGCCTATGGCTGGAGATGGGTCCCATGCCCAAAGAGCCAGCAAGGAAAACTATGCCTTGTTCTAAAGCTCTTTGGGAACCGCTTGCGTAGCCCCACAGACCTGGGGGCTGCAGGCTTTCCTGCTGCCTTCAGCCTCAAAGCCACCCTTTCCCACTTGGCACTCCATCAGGCAAAAAAATGGCCTATGGCTGGAGATCGGTCCCATGCCCAAAGACCCAGCAAGGAAAACTATGCCTTGTTCTAAAGCTCTTTGGGAACCGCTTGCGTGGCCCCACAGACGTGGGGCCTGCAGGCTTTGCTGCTGCCTTCAGCCTCAAAGCCACCCTTTCCCACTTGGCGCCGCGCCAGGCACAAAAATGGCCTATGGCTGGAGATGGGTCCCATGCCCAAAGAGCCAGCAGGGAAAACTATGCCTTGTTCTAAAGCTCTTTGGGAACCGCTTGCTTGGCCCCACAGACCTGGGGGCTGCAGGCTTTGCTGCTGCCTTCAGCCTCAAAACCACCCTTTCCCACTTGGCGCCGCGCCAGGCACAAAAATGGCCATACGGCTGGAGATGGGTCCCCCGCCCAAAGAGCCAGCAGGGAAAACTATGCCTTGTTCTAAAGCTCTTTGGGAACCGCTTGCGTAGCCGCACAGACCTGGGGGCTGCGGGCTTTCCTGCTGCCTTCAGCGTCAAAACCACCCTTTACCACTACGCACCGCGCCAGGCACAAAAATGGCCATACGGCTGGAAATGGGTCCCCCGTCCAAAGAGCCAGCAGGGAAAACTATGCCTTCTTCTAAAGCTCTTTGGGAACCGCTTGCGTAGCCCCACAGACCTGGGGGCTGCAGGCTTTCCTGCTGCCTTCAGCCTCAAAGCCACCCTTTCCCACTTGGCGCCCTATCAGGCACAAAAATGGCCTATGGCTGGAGATGGGTCCCATGCCCAAAGAGCCATCAGGGAAAACTATGCCTTGTTCTAAAGCTCTTTGGGAACCGCTTGCTTGGCCCCACAGACCTGGGGGCTGCAGGCTTTCCTGCTGCCTTCAGCCTCAAAACCACCCTTTCCCACTACGCACCGCGCCAGGCACAAAAATGGCCATACGGCTGGAGATGGGTCCCCCGCCCAAAGAGCCAGCAGGGAAAACTATGCCTTGTTCTAAAGCTCTTTGGGAACCGCTTGCGTAGCCCCACAGACCTGGGGGCTGCGGGCTTTCCTGCTGCCTTCAGCCTCGACACCACCCTTTCCCACTTGGCGCCGCGCCAGGCACAAAAATGGCCATACGGCTGGAGATGGGTCCCATGCCCAAAGACCCAGCAGGGAAAACTATGCCTTGTTCTAAAGCTCTTTGGGAACCGCTTGCGTAGCCCCACAGACCTGGGGGCTGCGGGCTTTCCTGCTGCCTTCAGCCTCAAAGCCACCCTTTCCCACTTGGCGTCGCGCTAGGCACAAAAATGGCCATACGGCTGGAGATGGGTCCCCCGCCCAGAGAGCCAGCAAGGAAAATTATGCCTTGTTCTAAAGCTCTTTGGGAACCGCTTGCGTAGCCGCACAGACCTGGGGGCTGCGGGCTTTCCTGCTGCCTTCAGCCTCAAAGCCACCCTTTCCCACTTGGCGCCGCATCAGGCACAAAAATGGCCTATGGCTGGAGATGGGTCCCATGCCCAAAGAGCCAGCAAGGAAAACTATGCCTTGTTCTAAAGCTCTTTGGGAACCGCTTGCGTAGCCCCACAGACCTGGGGGCTGCAGGCTTTCCTGCTGCCTTCAGCCTCAAAGCCACCCTTTCACACTTGGCACTCCATCAGGCAAAAAAATGGCCTATGGCTGGAGATCGGTCCCATGCCCAAAGACCCAGCAGGGAAAACTATGCCTTGTTCTAAAGCTCTTTGGGAACCGCTTGCGTGGCCCCACAGACGTGGGGCCTGCAGGCTTTGCTGCTGCCTTCAGCCTCAAAGCCACCCTTTCCCACTTGGCGCCGCGCCAGGCACAAAAATGGCCTATGGCTGGAGATGGGTCCCATGCCCAAAGAGCCAGCAGGGAAAACTATGCCTTGTTCTAAAGCTCTTTGGGAACCGCTTGCGTAGCCGCACAGACCTGGGGGCTGCGGGCTTTGCTGCTGCCTTCAGCGTCAAAACCACCCTTTACCACTACGCACCGCGCCAGGCACAAAAATGGCCATACGGCTGGAAATGGGTCCCCCGTCCAAAGAGCCAGCAGGGAAAACTATGCCTTCTTCTAAAGCTCTTTGGGAACCGCTTGCGTAGCCCCACAGACCTGGGGGCTGCAGGCTTTCCTGCTGCCTTCAGCCTCAAAGCCACCCTTTCCCACTTGGCGCCCTATCAGGCACAAAAATGGCCTATGGCTGGAGATGGGTCCCATGCCCAAAGAGCCAGCAGGGAAAACTATGCCTTGTTCTAAAGCTCTTTGGGAACCGCTTGCTTGGCCCCACAGACCTGGGGGCTGCAGGTTTTCCTGCTGCCTTCAGCCTCAAAACCACCCTTTCCCACTACGCACCGCGCCAGGCACAAAAATGGCCATACGGCTGGAGATGGGTCCCCCGCCCAAAGAGCCAGCAGGGAAAACTATGCCTTGTTCTAAAGCTCTTTGGGAACCGCTTGCGTAGCCCCACAGACCTGGGGGCTGCGGGCTTTCCTGCTGCCTTCAGCCTCGACAGCACCCTTTCCCACTTGGCGCCGCGCCAGGCACAAAAATGGCCATACGGCTGGAGATGGGTCCCCCGCCCAGAGAGCCAGCAAGGAAAATTATGCCTTGTTCTAAAGCTCTTTGGGAACCGCTTGCGTAGCCCCACAGACCTGGGGGCTGCGGGCTTTCCTGCTGCCTTCAGCCTCGACACCACCCTTTCCCACTTGGCGCCGCGCCAGGCACAAAAATGGCCATACGGCTGGAGATGGGTCCCCCGCCCAGAGAGCCAGCAAGGAAAATTATGCCTTGTTCTAAAGCTCTTTGGGAACCGCTTGCGTAGCCCCACAGACCTGGCGCTGCGGGCTTTCCTGCTGCCTTCAGCCTCAAAGCCACCCTTTCCCACTTGGTGTCGCGCCAGGCACAAAAATGGCCTATGGCTGGAGATGGGTCCCATGCCCAAAGACCCAGCAGGGAAAACTATGCCTTGTTCTAAAGCTCTTTGGGAACCGCTTGCGTAGCCCCACAGACCTGGGGGCTGCAGGCTTTGCTGCTGCCTTCAGCCTCAAATCCACCCTTTCCCACTTGGCGTCGCGCTAGGCACAAAAATGGCCATACGGCTGGAGATGGGTCCCCCGCCCAGAGAGCCAGCAAGGAAAATTTTGCCTTGTTCTAAAGCTCTTTGGGAACCGCTTGCGTAGCCGCACAGACTTGGGGGCTGCGGGCTTTCCTGCTGCCTTCAGCCTCAAAGCCACCCTTTCCCACTTGGCGCCGCATCAGGCACAAAAATGGCCTATGGCTGGAGATGGGGCCCATGCCCAAAGAGCCAGCAAGGAAAACTATGCCTTGTTCTAAAGCTCTTTGGGAACCGCTTGCGTAGCCCCACAGACCTGGGGGCTGCAGGCTTTCCTGCTGCCTTCAGCCTCAAAGCCACCCTTTCCCACTTGGCACTCCATCAGGTAAAAAAATGGCCTATGGCTGGAGATCGGTCCCATGCCCAAAGAGCCAGCAAGGAAAACTATGCCTTGTTCTAAAGCTCTTTGGGAACCGCTTGCGTGGCCCCACAGACGTGGGGCCTGCAGGCTTTGCTGCTGCCTTCAGCCTCAAAGCCACCCTTTCCCACTTGGCGCCGCGCCAGGCACAAAAATGGTCTATGGCTGGAGATGGGTCCCCCGCCCAGAGAGCCAGCAGGGAAAACTATGCCTTGTTCTAAAGCTCTTTGGGAACCGCTTGCGTAGCCCTACAGACCTGGGGGCTGCGGCCTTTCCTGCTGCCTTCAGCCTCGACACCACCCTTTCCCACTTGGCGCCGTGCCAGGCACAAAAATGGCCATACGGCTGGAGATGGGTCCCCCGCCCAAAGAGCCAGCAGGGAAAACTATGCCTTGTTCTAAAGCTCTTTGGGAACCGCTTGCGTAGCCCCAAAGACCTGGGGGCTGCGGGCTTTCCTGCTGCCTTCAGCCTCAAAACCACCCTTTCCCACTACGCACCGCGCCAGGCATAAAAATAGCCATACGACTGGAGATGGGTCCCCCGCCCAAAGAGCCAGCAGGGAAAACTATGCCTTGTTCTAAAGCTCTTTGGGAACCGCTTGCATAGCCCCACAGACCTGGGGGCTGCAGGCTTTGCTGCTGCCTTCAGCCTCGACAGCACCCTTTCCCACTTGGCGCCGCGCCAGGCACAAAAACGGCCTATGGCTGGAGATGGGTCCCCCGCCCAGAGAGCCAGCAGGGAAAATTATGCCTTGTTCTAAAGCTCTTTGGGAACTGCTTGCGTAGCCCCAGAGACTTGGGGGCTGCAGGCTTTCCTGCTGCCTTCAGCCTCAAAGCCACCCTTTCCCACTTGGCGCCGCGCCAGGCACAAAAATGGCCTATGGCTGGAGATGGGTCCCATGCCCAAAGAGCCAGCAGGGAAAACTATGCCTTGTTCTAAAGCTCTTTGGGAACCGCTTGCTTGGCCCCACAGACCTGGGGGCTGCAGGCTTTGCTGCTGCCTTCAGCCTCAAAACCACCCTTTCCCACTTGGCGCCGCGCCAGGCACAAAAATGGCCATACGGCTGGAGATGGGTCCCCCGCCCAAAGAGCCAGCAGGGAAAACTATGCCTTGTTCTAAAGCTCTTTGGGAACCGCTTGCGTAGCCGCACAGACCTGGGGGCTGCGGGCTTTCCTGCTGCCTTCAGCGTCAAAACCACCCTTTCCCACTACGCACCGCGCCAGGCACAAAAATGGCCATACGGCTGGAAATGGGTCCCCCGTCCAAAGAGCCAGCAGGGAAAACTATGCCTTGTTCTAAAGCTCTTTGGGAACCGCTTGTGTAGCCCCACAGACCTGGGGGCTGCGGGATTTCCTGCTGCCTTCAGCCTCAAAGCCACCCTTTCCCACTTGGCGCCGCATCAGGCACAAAAATGGCCTATGGCTGGAGATGGGGCCCATGCCCAAAGAGCCAGCAAGGAAAACTATGCCTTGTTCTAAAGCTCTTTGGGAACCGCTTGCGTAGCCCCACAGACCTGGGGGCTGCAGGCTTTCCTGCTGCCTTCAGCCTCAAAGCCACCCTTTCCCACTTGGCACTCCATCAGGTAAAAAAATGGCCTATGGCTGGAGATCGGTCCCATGCCCAAAGAGCCAGCAAGGAAAACTATGCCTTGTTCTAAAGCTCTTTGGGAACCGCTTGCGTGGCCCCACAGACGTGGGGCCTGCAGGCTTTGCTGCTGCCTTCAGCCTCAAAGCCACCCTTTCCCACTTGGCGCCGCGCTAGGCACAAAAATGGTCTATGGCTGGAGATGGGTCCCCCGCCCAGAGAGCCAGCAGGGAAAACTATGCCTTGTTCTAAAGCTCTTTGGGAACCGCTTGCGTAGCCCTACAGACATGGGGGCTGCGGGCTTTCCTGCTGCCTTCAGCCTCGACACCACCCTTTCCCACTTGGCGCCGTGCCAGGCACAAAAATGGCCATACGGCTGGAGATGGGTCCCCCGCCCAAAGAGCCAGCAGGGAAAACTATGCCTTGTTCTAAAGCTCTTTGGGAACCGCTTGCGTAGCCCCAAAGACCTGGGGGCTGCGGGCTTTCCTGCTGCCTTCAGCCTCAAAACCACCCTTTCCCACTACGCACCGCGCCAGGCATAAAAATAGCCATACGACTGGAGATGGGTCCCCCGCCCAAAGAGCCAGCAGGGAAAACTATGCCTTGTTCTAAAGCTCTTTGGGAACCGCTTGCATAGCCCCACAGGCCTGGGGGCTGCAGGCTTTGCTGCTGCCTTCAGCCTCGACAGCACCCTTTCCCACTTGGCGCCGCGCCAGGCACAAAAACGGCCTATGGCTGGAGATGGGTCCCCCGCCCAGAGAGCCAGCAGGGAAAATTATGCCTTGTTCTAAAGCTCTTTGGGAACTGCTTGCGTAGCCCCAGAGACTTGGGGGCTGCAGGCTTTCCTGCTGCCTTCAGCCTCAAAGCCACCCTTTCCCACTTGGCGCCGCGCCAGGCACAAAAATGGCCATACGGCTGGAGATGGGTCCCATGCCCAAAGAGCCAGCAGGGAAAACTATGCCTTGTTCTAAAGCTCTTTGGGAACCGCTTGCTTGGCCCCACAGACCTGGGGGCTGCAGGCTTTGCTGCTGCCTTCAGCCTCAAAACCACCCTTTCCCACTTGGCACCGCGCCAGGCACAAAAATGGCCATACGGCTGGAGATGGGTCCCCCGCCCAAAGAGCCAGCAGGGAAAACTATGCCTTGTTCTAAAGCTCTTTGGGAACCGCTTGCGTAGCCCCACAGACCTGGGGGCTGCGGGCTTTCCTGCTGCCTTCAGCGTCAAAGCCACCCTTTCCCACTACGCACCGCGCCAGGCACAAAAATGGCCATACGGCTGGAAATGGGTCCCCCGTCCAAAGAGCCAGCAGGGAAAACTATGCCTTCTTCTAAAGCTCTTTGGGAACCGCTTGCGTAGCCCCACAGACCTGGGGGCTGCAGGCTTTCCTGCTGCCTTCAGCCTCAAAACCACCCTTTCCCACTTGGCACCGCGCCAGGCACAAAAATGGCCATACGGCTGGAGATGGGTCCCCCGCCCAAAGAGCCAGCAGGGAAAACTATGCCTTGTTCTAAAGCTCTTTGGGAACCGCTTGTGTAGCCCCACAGACCTGGGGGCTGCGGGCTTTCCTGCTGCCTTCAGCCTCGACACCACCCTTTCCCACTTGGCGCCGCGCCAGGCACAAAAATGGCCATACGGCTGGAGATGGGTCCCCCGCCCAAAGAGCCAGCAGGGAAAACTATGCCTTGTTCTAAAGCTCTTTGGGAACCGCTTGCGTAGCCGCACAGACCTGGGGGCTGCGGGCTTTCCTGCTGCCTTCAGCGTCAAAGCCACCCTTTCCCACTTGGCGCCGCATCAGGCACAAAAATGGCCTATGGCTGGAGATGGGTCCCATGCCCAAAGAGCCAGCAAGGAAAACTATGCCTTGTTCTAAAGCTCTTTGGGAACCGCTTGCGTAGCCCCACAGACCTGGGGGCTGCAGGCTTTCCTGCTGCCTTCAGCCTCAAATCCACCCTTTCCCACTTGGCACTCCATCAGGCAAAAAAAAGGCCTATGGCTGGAGATCGGTCCCATGCCCAAAGACCCAGCAAGGAAAACTATGCCTTGTTCTAAAGCTCTTTGGGAACCGCTTGCTTGGCCCCACAGACCTGGGGGCTGCAGGCTTTGCTGCTGCCTTCAGCCTCAAAACCACCCTTTCCCACTTGGCGCCGCGCCAGGCACAAAAATGGCCATACGGCTGGAGATGGGTCCCCCGCCCAAAGAGCCAGCAGGGAAAACTATGCCTTGTTCTAAAGCTCTTTGGGAACCGCTTGCGTAGCCGCACAGACCTGGGGGCTGCGGGCTTTCCTGCTGCCTTCAGCGTCAAAACCACCCTTTACCACTACGCACCGCGCCAGGCACAAAAATGGCCATACGGCTGGAAATGGGTCCCCCGTCCAAAGAGCCAGCAGGGAAAACTATGCCTTCTTCTAAAGCTCTTTGGGAACCGCTTGCGTAGCCCCACAGACCTGGGGGCTGCAGGCTTTCCTGCTGCCTTCAGCCTCAAAGCCACCCTTTCCCACTTGGCGCCCTATCAGGCACAAAAATGGCCTATGGCTGGAGATGGGTCCCATGCCCAAAGAGCCATCAGGGAAAACTATGCCTTGTTCTAAAGCTCTTTGGGAACCGCTTGCTTGGCCCCACAGACCTGGGGGCTGCAGGCTTTCCTGCTGCCTTCAGCCTCAAAACCACCCTTTCCCACTACGCACCGCGCCAGGCACAAAAATGGCCATACGGCTGGAGATGGGTCCCCCGCCCAAAGAGCCAGCAGGGAAAACTATGCCTTGTTCTAAAGCTCTTTGGGAACCGCTTGCGTAGCCCCACAGACCTGGGGGCTGCGGGCTTTCCTGCTGCCTTCAGCCTCGACACCACCCTTTCCCACTTGGCGCCGCGCCAGGCACAAAAATGGCCATACGGCTGGAGATGGGTCCCCCGCCCAGAGAGCCAGCAAGGAAAATTATGCCTTGTTCTAAAGCTCTTTGGGAACCGCTTGCGTAGCCCCACAGACCTGGCGCTGCGGGCTTTCCTGCTGCCTTCAGCCTCAAAGCCACCCTTTCCCACTTGGCGTCGCGCCAGGCACAAAAATGGCCTATGGCTGGAGATGGGTCCCATGCCCAAAGACCCAGCAGGGAAAACTATGCCTTGTTCTAAAGCTCTTTGGGAACCGCTTGCGTAGCCCCACAGACCTGGGGGCTGCAGGCTTTGCTGCTGCCTTCAGCCTCAAAGCCACCCTTTCCCCCTTGGCGTCGCGCTAGGCACAAAAATGGCCATACGGCTGGAGATGGGTCCCCCGCCCAGAGAGCCAGCAAGGAAAATTATGCCTTGTTCTAAAGCTCTTTGGGAACCGCTTGCGTAGCCGCACAGACCTGGGGGCTGCGGCCTTTCCTGCTGCCTTCAGCCTCAAAGCCACCCTTTCCCACTTGGCGCCGCATCAGGCACAAAAATGGCCTATGGCTGGAGATGGGTCCCATGCCCAAAGAGCCAGCAAGGAAAATTATGCCTTGTTCTAAAGCTCTTTGGGAACCGCTTGCGTAGCCCCACAGACCTGGGGGCTGCGGGCTTTCCTGCTGCCTTCAGCGTCAAAACCACCCTTTACCACTTGGCACTCCATCAGGCAAAAAAATGGCCTATGGCTGGAGATCGGTCCCATGCCCAAAGACCCAGCAAGGAAAACTATGCCTTGTTCTAAAGCTCTTTGGGAACCGCTTGCGTGGCCCCACAGACGTGGGGCCTGCAGGCTTTGCTGCTGCCTTCAGCCTCAAAGCCACCCTTTCCCACTTGGCGCCGCGCTAGGCACAAAAATGGTCTATGGCTGGAGATGGGTCCCCCGCCCAGAGAGCCAGCAGGGAAAACTATGCCTTGTTCTAAAGCTCTTTGGGAACCGCTTGCGTAGCCCCACAGACATGGGGGCTGCGGGCTTTCCTGCTGCCTTCAGCCTCGACACCACCCTTTCCCACTTGGCGCCGTGCCAGGCACAAAAATGGCCATACGGCTGGAGATGGGTCCCCCGCCCAAAGAGCCAGCAGGGAAAACTATGCCTTGTTCTAAAGCTCTTTGGGAACCGCTTGCGTAGCCCCAAAGATCTGGGGGCTGCGGGCTTTCCTGCTGCCTTCAGCCTCGACACCACCCTTTCCCACTTGGCGCCGCGCCAGGCACAAAAATGGCCATACGGCTGGAGATGGGTCCCCCGTCCAAAGAGCCAGCAGGGAAAACTATGCCTTGTTCTAAAGCTCTTTGGGAACCGCTTGCATAGCCCCACAGACCTGGGGGCTGCGGGCTTTCCTGCTGCCTTCAGCCTCAAAACCACCCTTTCCCACCTGGCGCCCCATCAGGCACAAAAATGGCCATACGGCTGGAGATGGGTCCCCCGCCCGAAGAGCCAGCAGGGAAAACTATGCCTTGTTCTAAAGCTATTTGGGAACCACTTGCGTAGCCCCACAGACCTGGGGGCTGCGGGTTTTCCTGCTGCCTTCAACCTCAAAGCCACCCTTTCCCACTTGGCGCCGCATCAGGCACAAAAATGGCCATACGGCTGGAAATGGGTCCCATGCCCAAAGGCCCAGCAAGGAAAACTATGCCTTGTTCTAAAGCTCTTTGGGAACCGCTTGCGTAGCCCCACAGACGTGGGGCCTGCAGGCTTTCCTGCTGCCTTCAGCCTCAAAACCACCCTTTACCACTTGGCGCCGGGCCAGGCACAAAAATTGCCATACGGCTGGAGATGGGTCCCATGCCAAAAGAGCCAGCAGGGAAAACTATGCCTTGTTCTAAAGCTCTTTGGTAACCGCTTGCGTAGCCCCACAGACCTGGGGGCTGCAGGCTTTCCTGCTGCCTTCAGCCTCGACAGCACCCTTTCCCACTTGGCGCGGCGCCAGGCACAAAAATGGCCTATGGGTGGAGATGGGTCCCCCGCCCAAAGAGCCAGCAGGGAAAACTATGCCTTGTTCTAAAGCTCTTTGGGAACCGCTTGCGTAGCCGCACAGACCTGGGGGCTGCGGGCTTTCCTGCTGCCTTCAGCCTCAAAGCCACCCTTTCCCACTTGGCGCCGCATCAGGCACAAAAATGGCCTATGGCTGGAGATGGGTCCCATGCCCAAAGAGCCAGCAAGGAAAACTATGCCTTGTTCTAAAGCTCTTTGGGAACCGCTTGCGTAGCCGCACAGACCTGGGGGCTGCGGCCTTTCCTGCTGCCTTCAGCCTCAAAGCCACCCTTTCCCACTTGGCACTCCATCAGGCAAAAAAATGGCCTATGGCTGGAGATCGGTCCCATGCCCAAAGACCCAGCAAGGAAAACTATGCCTTGTTCTAAAGCTCTTTGGGAACCGCTTGCGTGGCCCCACAGACGTGGGGCCTGCAGGCTTTGCTGCTGCCTTCAGCCTCAAAGCCACCCTTTCCCACTTGGCGCCGCGCCAGGCACAAAAATGGCCTATGGCTGGAGATGGGTCCCATGCCCAAAGAGCCAGCAGGGAAAACTATGCCTTGTTCTAAAGCTCTTTGGGAACCGCTTGCTTGGCCCCACAGACCTGGGGGCTGCAGGCTTTGCTGCTGCCTTCAGCCTCAAAACCACCCTTTCCCACTTGGCGCCGCGCCAGGCACAAAAATGGCCATACGGCTGGAGATGGGTCCCCCGCCCAAAGAGCCAGCAGGGAAAACTATGCCTTGTTCTAAAGCTCTTTGGGAACCGCTTGCGTAGCCCCACAGACCTGGGGGCTGCGGGCTTTCCTGCTGCCTTCAGCCTCAAAGCCACCCTTTCCCACTTGGCGCCCTATCAGGCACAAAAATGGCCATACGGCTGGAGATGGGTCCCCCGCCCAAAGAGCCAGCAGGGAAAACTATGCCTTGTTCTAAAGCTCTTTGGGAACCGCTTGCGTAGCCCCACAGACCTGGGGGCTGCGGGCTTTCCTGCTGCCTTCAGCCTCGACACCACCCTTTCCCACTTGGCGCCGCGCCAGGCACAAAAATGGCCATACGGCTGGAGATGGGTCCCCCGCCCAGAGAGCCAGCAAGGAAAATTATGCCTTGTTCTAAAGCTCTTTGGGAACCGCTTGCGTAGCCCCACAGACCTGGCGCTGCGGGCTTTCCTGCTGCCTTCAGCCTCAAAGCCACCCTTTCCCACTTGGTGTCGCGCCAGGCACAAAAATGGCCTATGGCTGGAGATGGGTCCCATGCCCAAAGGCCCAGCAGGGAAAACTATGCCTTGTTCTAAAGCTCTTTGGGAACCGCTTGCGTAGCCCCACAGACCTGGGGGCTGCAGGCTTTGCTGCTGCCTTCAGCCTCAAAGCCACCCTTTCCCACTTGGCGTCGCGCTAGGCACAAAAATGGCCATACGGCTGGAGATGGGTCCCCCGCCCAGAGAGCCAGCAAGGAAAATTTTGCCTTGTTCTAAAGCTCTTTGGGAACCGCTTGCGTAGCCGCACAGACCTGGGGGCTGCGGGCTTTCCTGCTGCCTTCAGCCTCAAAGCCACCCTTTCCCACTTGGCGCCGCATCAGGCACAAAAATGGCCTATGGCTGGAGATGGGGCCCATGCCCAAAGAGCCAGCAAGGAAAACTATGCCTTGTTCTAAAGCTCTTTGGGAACCGCTTGCGTAGCCGCACAGACCTGGGGGCTGCGGGCTTTCCTGCTGCCTTCAGCCTCAAAGCCACCCTTTCCCACTTGGCGCCGCATCAGGCACAAAAATGGCCTATGGCTGGAGATGGGGCCCATGCCCAAAGAGCCAGCAAGGAAAACTATGCCTTGTTCTAAAGCTCTTTGGGAACCGCTTGCGTAGCCCCACAGACCTGGGGGCTGCAGGCTTTCCTGCTGCCTTCAGCCTCAAAGCCACCCTTTCCCACTTGGCACTCCATCAGGTAAAAAAATGATCTATGGCTGGAGATCGGTCCCATGCCCAAAGACCCAGCAAGGAAAACTATGCCTTGTTCTAAAGCTCTTTGGGAACCGCTTGCGTGGCCCCACAGACGTGGGGCCTGCAGGCTTTGCTGCTGCCTTCAGCCTCAAAGCCACCCTTTCCCACTTGGCGCCGCGCTAGGCACAAAAATGGTCTATGGCTGGAGATGGGTCCCCCGCCCAGAGAGCCAGCAGGGAAAACTATGCCTTGTTCTAAAGCTCTTTGGGAACCGCTTGCGTAGCCCTACAGACATGGGGGCTGCGGGCTTTCCTGCTGCCTTCAGCCTCGACACCACCCTTTCCCACTTGGCGCCGTGCCAGGCACAAAAATGGCCATACGGCTGGAGATGGGTCCCCCGCCCAAAGAGCCAGCAGGGAAAACTATGCCTTGTTCTAAAGCTCTTTGGGAACCGCTTGCGTAGCCCCAAAGACCTGGGGGCTGCGGGCTTTCCTGCTGCCTTCAGCCTCAAAACCACCCTTTCCCACTTGGCGCCGCGCCAGGCACAAAAATGGCCATACGGCTGGAGATGGGTCCCATGCCCAAAGACCCAGCAGGGAAAACTATGCCTTGTTCTAAAGCTCTTTGGGAACCGCTTGCGTAGCCCCACAGACCTGGGGGCTGCGGGCTTTGCTGCTGCCTTCAGCCTCAAAGCCACCCTTTCCCACTTGGCGTCGCGCCAGGCACAAAAATGGCCTATGGCTGGAGATGGGTCCCCCGCCCAAAGAGCCAGCAGGGAAAACTATGCCTTGTTCTAAAGCTCTTTGGGAACCGCTTGCGTAGCCCCACAGACCTGGGGGCTGCGGGCTTTGCTGCTGCCTTCAGCGTCAAAACCACCCTTTACCACTACGCACCGCGCCAGGCACAAAAATGGCCATACGGCTGGAAATGGGTCCCCTGTCCAAAGAGCCAGCAGGGAAAACTATGCCTTCTTCTAAAGCTCTTTGGGAACCGCTTGCTTGGCCCCACAGACCTGGGGGCTGCAGGTTTTCCTGCTGCCTTCAGCCTCAAAACCACCCTTTCCCACTACGCACCGCGCCAGGCACAAAAATGGCCATACGACTGGAGATGGGTCCCCCGCCCAAAGAGCCAGCAGGGAAAACTATGCCTTGTTCTAAAGCTCTTTGGGAACCGCTTGCGTAGCCCCACAGACCTGGGGGCTGCGGGCTTTCCTGCTGCCTTCAGCCTCGACACCACCCTTTCCCACTTGGCGCCGCGCCAGGCACAAAAATGGCCATACGGCTGGAGATGGGTCCCCCGCCCAGAGAGCCAGCAAGGAAAATTATGCCTTGTTCTAAAGCTCTTTGGGAACCGCTTGCGTAGCCCCACAGACCTGGCGCTGCGGGCTTTCCTGCTGCCTTCAGCCTCAAAGCCACCCTTTCCCACTTGGTGTCGCGCCAGGCACAAAAATGGCCTATGGCTGGAGATGGGTCCCATGCCCAAAGACCCAGCAGGGAAAACTATGCCTTGTTCTAAAGCTCTTTGGGAACCGCTTGCGTAGCCCCACAGACCTGGGGGCTGCAGGCTTTGCTGCTGCCTTCAGCCTCAAAGCCACCCTTTCCCACTTGGCGTCGCGCTAGGCACAAAAATGGCCATACGGCTGGAGATGGGTCCCCCGCCCAGAGAGCTAGCAAGGAAAATTTTGCCTTGTTCTAAAGCTCTTTGGGAACCGCTTGCGTAGCCGCACAGACCTGGGGGCTGCGGCCTTTCCTGCTGCCTTCAGCCTCAAAGCCACCCTTTCCCACTTGGCGCCGCGCCAGGCACAAAAATGGCCTATGGCTGGAGATGGGGCCCATGCCCAAAGAGCCAGCAAGGAAAACTATGCCTTGTTCTAAAGCTCTTTGGGAACCGCTTGCGTAGCCCCACAGACCTGGGGGCTGCAGGCTTTCCTGCTGCCTTCAGCCTCAAAGCCACCCTTTCCCACTTGGCACTCCATCAGGTAAAAAAATGGCCTATGGCTGGAGATCGGTCCCATGCCCAAAGACCCAGCAAGGAAAACTATGCCTTGTTCTAAAGCTCTTTGGGAACCGCTTGCGTGGCCCCACAGACGTGGGGCCTGCAGGCTTTGCTGCTGCCTTCAGCCTCAAAGCCACCCTTTCCCACTTGGCGCCGCGCTAGGCACAAAAATGGTCTATGGCTGGAGATGGGTCCCCCGCCCAGAGAGCCAGCAGGGAAAACTATGCCTTGTTCTAAAGCTCTTTGGGAACCGCTTGCGTAGCCCTACAGACATGGGGGCTGCGGGCTTTCCTGCTGCCTTCAGCCTCGACACCACCCTTTCCCACTTGGCGCCGTGCCAGGCACAAAAATGGCCATACGGCTGGAGATGGGTCCCCCGCCCAAAGAGCCAGCAGGGAAAACTATGCCTTGTTCTAAAGCTCTTTGGGAACCGCTTGCGTAGCCGCACAGACCTGGGGGCTGCGGGCTTTGCTGCTGCCTTCAGCCTCAAAACCACCCTTTCCCACTACGCACCGCGCCAGGCATAAAAATAGCCATACGACTGGAGATGGGTCCCCCGCCCAAAGAGCCAGCAGGGAAAACTATGCCTTGTTCTAAAGCTCTTTGGGAACCGCTTGCATAGCCCCACAGACCTGGGGGCTGCAGGCTTTGCTGCTGCCTTCAGCCTCGACAGCACCCTTTCCCACTTGGCGCCGCGCCAGGCACAAAAATGGCCTATGGCTGGAGATGGGTCCCATGCCCAAAGAGCCAGCAGGGAAAACTATGCCTTGTTCTAAAGCTCTTTGGGAACCGCTTGCTTGGCCCCACAGACCTGGGGGCTGCAGGCTTTGCTGCTGCCTTCAGCCTCAAAACCACCCTTTCCCACTTGGCGCCGCGCCAGGCACAAAAATGGCCATACGGCTGGAGATGGGTCCCCCGCCCAAAGAGCCAGCAGGGAAAACTATGCCTTGTTCTAAAGCTCTTTGGGAACCGCTTGCGTAGCCGCACAGACCTGGGGGCTGCGGGCTTTCCTGCTGCCTTCAGCGTCAAAACCACCCTTTACCACTACGCACCGCGCCAGGCACAAAAATGGCCATACGGCTGGAAATGGGTCCCCCGTCCAAAGAGCCAGCAGGGAAAATTATGCCTTGTTCTAAAGCTCTTTGGGAACCGCTTGCGTAGCCCCACAGACCTGGGGGCTGCAGGCTTTCCTGCTGCCTTCAGCCTCAAAGCCACCCTTTCCCACTTGGCGCCCTATCAGGCACAAAAATGGCCTATGCCTGGAGATGGGTCCCATGCCCAAAGAGCCATCAGGGAAAACTATGCCTTGTTCTAAAGCTCTTTGGGAACCGCTTGCTTGGCCCCACAGACCTGGGGGCTGCAGGCTTTCCTGCTGCCTTCAGCCTCAAAACCACCCTTTCCCACTACGCACCGCGCCAGGCACAAAAATGGCCATACGGCTGGAGATGGGTCCCCCGCCCAAAGAGCTAGCAGGGAAAACTATGCCTTGTTCTAAAGCTCTTTGGGAACCACTTGCGTAGCCCCACAGACCTGGGGGCTGTGGGCTTTCCTGCTGCCTTCAGCCTCGACACCACCCTTTCCCACTTGGCGCCGCGCCAAGCACAAAAATGGCCATACGGCTGGAGATGGGTCCCCCGCCCAAAGAGCCAGCAGGGAAAACTATGCCTTTTTCTAAAGCTCTTTGGGAACCGCTTGCGTAGCCCCACAGACCTGGGGGTGTGGGCTTTGCTGCTGCCTTCAGCCTCAAAGCCACCCTTTCCCGCTTGGCGCCGGGCCAGGCACAAAAATGGCCATACGGCTGGAGATGGGTCCCCCGCCCAAAGAGCCAGCAGGGAAAACTATGCCTTGTTCTAAAGCTCTTTGGGAACCGCTTGCGTAGCCCCACAGACCTGGGGGCTGCGGGCTTTCCTGCTGCCTTCAGCCTCGACACCACCCTTTCCCACTTGGCGCCGCGCCAGGCACAAAAATGGCCATACGGCTGGAGATGGGTCCCCCGCCCAGAGAGCCAGCAAGGAAAATTATGCCTTGTTCTAAAGCTCTTTGGGAACCGCTTGCGTAGCCCCACAGACCTGGCGCTGCGGGCTTTCCTGCTGCCTTCAGCCTCAAAGCCACCCTTTCCCACTTGGCGTCGCGCCAGGCACAAAAATGGCCTATGGCTGGAGATGGGTCCCATGCCCAAAGAGCCAGCAGGGAAAACTATGCCTTGTTCTAAAGCTCTTTGGGAACCGCTTGCGTAGCCCCACAGACCTGGGGGCTGCAGGCTTTGCTGCTGCCTTCAGCCTCAAAGCCACCCTTTCCCACTTGGCGTCGCGCTAGGCACAAAAATGGCCATACGGCTGGAGATGGGTCCCCCGCCCAGAGAGCCAGCAAGGAAAATTATGCCTTGTTCTAAAGCTCTTTGGGAACCGCTTGCGTAGCCGCACAGACCTGGGGGCTGCGGCCTTTCCTGCTGCCTTCAGCCTCAAAGCCACCCTTTCCCACTTGGCGCCGCATCAGGCACAAAAATGGCCTATGGCTGGAGATGGGTCCCATGCCCAAAGAGCCAGCAAGGAAAATTATGCCTTGTTCTAAAGCTCTTTGGGAACCGCTTGCGTAGCCCCACAGACCTGGGGGCTGCAGGCTTTCCTGCTGCCTTCAGCCTCAAAGCCACCCTTTCCCACTTGGCACTCCATCAGGCAAAAAAATGGCCTATGGCTGGAGATCGGTCCCATGCCCAAAGACCCAGCAAGGAAAACTATGCCTTGTTCTAAAGCTCTTTGGGAACCGCTTGCGTGGCCCCACAGACGTGGGGCCTGCAGGCTTTGCTGCTGCCTTCAGCCTCAAAGCCACCCTTTCCCACTTGGCGCCGCGCTAGGCACAAAAATGGTCTATGGCTGGAGATGGGTCCCCCGCCCAGAGAGCCAGCAGGGAAAACTATGCCTTGTTCTAAAGCTCTTTGGGAACCGCTTGCGTAGCCCTACAGACCTGGGGGCTGCGGGTTTTCCTGCTGCCTTCAGCCTCGACACCACCCTTTCCCACTTGGCGCCGTGCCAGGCACAAAAATGGCCATACGGCTGGAGATGGGTCCCCCGCCCAAAGAGCCAGCAGGGAAAACTATGCCTTGTTCTAAAGCTCTTTGGGAACCGCTTGCGTAGCCCCAAAGATCTGGGGGCTGCGGGCTTTCCTGCTGCCTTCAGCCTCGACACCACCCTTTCCCACTACGCACCGCGCCAGGCACAAAAATGGCCATACGGCTGGAGATGGGTCCCCCGTCCAAAGAGCCAGCAGGGAAAACTATGCCTTGTTCTAAAGCTCTTTGGGAACCGCTTGCATAGCCCCACAGACCTGGGGGCTGCGGGCTTTCCTGCTGCCTTCAGCCTCAAAACCACCCTTTCCCACTTGGCGCCCCATCAGGCACAAAAATGGCCATACGGCTAGAGATGGGTCCCCCGCCCGAAGAGCCAGCAGGGAAAACTATGCCTTGTTCTAAAGCTATTTGGGAACCACTTGCGTAGCCCCACAGACCTGGGGGCTGCGGGTTTTCCTGCTGCCTTCAACCTCAAAGCCACCCTTTCCCACTTGGCGCCGCATCAGGCACAAAAATGGCCATACGGCTGGAAATGGGTCCCATGCCCAAAGGCCCAGCAAGGAAAACTATGCCTTGTTCTAAAGCTCTTTGGGAACCGCTTGCGTAGCCCCACAGACGTGGGGCCTGCAGGCTTTCCTGCTGCCTTCAGCCTCAAAACCACCCTTTCCCACTTGGCGCCGGGCCAGGCACAAAAATTGCCATACGGCTGGAGATGGGTCCCATGCCAAAAGAGCCAGCAGGGAAAACTATGCCTTGTTCTAAAGCTCTTTGGGAACCGCTTGCGTAGCCGCACAGACCTGGGGGCTGCAGGCTTTCCTGCTGCCTTCAGCCTCGACACCACCCTTTCCCACTTGGCGCTGTGCCAGGCACAAAAATGGCCATACGGCTGGAGATGGGTCCCCCGCCCAAAGAGCCAGCAGGGAAAACTATGCCTTGTTCTAAAGCTCTTTGGGAACCGCTTGCGTAGCCCCACAGACCTGGGGGCTGTGGGCTTTGCTGCTGCCTTCAGCCTCAAAGCCACCCTTTCCCGCTTCGCGCCAGGCCAGGCACAAAAATGGCCATACGGCTGGAGATGGGTCCCACGCCCAAAGAGCCAGCAGTGAAAACTACGCCTTGTTCTAAAGCTCTTTGGGAACCGCTTGCGTAGCCACACAGACCTGGGGGCTGCGGGCTTTCCTGCTGCCTTCAGCCTCAAAACCACCCTTTCCCACTTGGCGCCGCGCCAGGCTCAAAAATGGCCATACGGCTGGAGATGGGTCCCCCGCCCAAAGAGCCAGCAGGGAAAACTATGCCTTGTTCTAAAGCTCTTTGGGAACCGCTTGCGTAGCCCCACAGACCTGGGGGCTGCAGGCTCTCCTGCTGCCTTCAGCCTCGACACCACCCTTTCCCACTTGGCGCCGCGCTAAGCACAAAAATGGTCTATGGCTGGAGATGGGTCCCCCGCCCAAAGAGCCAGCAGGGAAAACTAGGCCTTGTTCTAAAGCTCTTTGGGAACCGCTTGCGTAGCCGCACAGACCTGGGGGCTGCAGGCTTTCCTGCTGCCTTCAGCCTCAAAGCCACCCTTTCCCACTTGGTGTCGCGCCAGGCACAAAAATGGCCTATGGCTGGAGATGGGTCCCATGCCCAAAGACCCAGCAAGGAAAACTATGCATTGTTCTAAAGCTCTTTGGGAACCGCTTGCGTAGCCCCACAGACCTGGGGGCTGCAGGCTTTCCTGCTGCCTTCAGACTCGACACCACCCTTTCCCACTTGGCACTGCGCCAGGCACAAAAATGGCCTATGGCTGGAGATGGGTCCCATGCCCAAAGAGCCAGCAGGGAAAACTATGCCTTGTTCTGAAGCTCTTTGGGAACCGCTTGCGTAGCCACACAGACCTTAGGGCTGCAGGCTTTGCTCCTGCCTTCAGCCTCAAAGCCACCCTTTCCCACTTGGCACCGCGCCAGGCACAAAAATGGCCATACGGCTGGAGATGGGTCCCCCGCCCAAAGAGACAGCAGGGAAAACTATGCCTTGTTCTAAAGCTCTTTGGGAACCGCTTGCTTGGCCCCACAGACGTGGGGGCTGCGGGCTTTGCTGCTGCCTTCAGCCTCGACACCACCCTTTCCCACTTGGCGCCGTGCCAGGCACAAAAATGGCCATACGGCTGGAGATGGGTCCCCCGCCCAAAGAGCCAGCAGGGAAAACTATGCCTTGTTCTAAAGCTCTTTGGGAACCGCTTGCGTAGCCCCACAGACCTGGGGGCTGCAGGCTTTCCTGCTGCCTTCAGCCTCAAAGCCACCCTTTCCCACTTGGCACTCCATCAGGCAAAAAAATGGCCTATGGCTGGAGATCGGTCCCATGCCCAAAGACCCAGCAAGGAAAACTATGCCTTGTTCTAAAGCTCTTTGGGAACCGCTTGCGTGGCCCCACAGACGTGGGGCCTGCAGGCTTTGCTGCTGCCTTCAGCCTCAAAGCCACCCTTTCCCACTTGGCGCCGCGCTAGGCACAAAAATGGTCTATGGCTGGAGATGGGTCCCCCGCCCAGAGAGCCAGCAGGGAAAACTATGCCTTGTTCTAAAGCTCTTTGGGAACCGCTTGCGTAGCCCTACAGACATGGGGGCTGCGGGCTTTCCTGCTGCCTTCAGCCTCGACACCACCCTTTCCCACTTGGCGCCGCGCCAGGCACAAAAATGGCCATACGGCTGGAGATGGGTCCCCCGTCCAAAGAGCCAGCAGGGAAAACTATGCCTTGTTCTAAAGCTCTTTGGGAACCGCTTGCATAGCCCCACAGACCTGGGGGCTGCGGGCTTTCCTGCTGCCTTCAGCCTCAAAACCACCCTTTCCCACTTGGCGCCCCATCAGGCACAAAAATGGCCATACGGCTGGAGATGGGTCCCCCGCCCGAAGAGCCAGCAGGGAAAACTATGCCTTGTTCTAAAGCTATTTGGGAACCACTTGCGTAGCCCCACAGACCTGGGGGCTGCGGGTTTTCCTGCTGCCTTCAACCTCAAAGCCACCCTTTCCCACTTGGCGCCGCATCAGGCACAAAAATGGCCATACGGCTGGAAATGGGTCCCATGCCCAAAGGCCCAGCAAGGAAAACTATGCCTTGTTCTAAAGCTCTTTGGGAACCGCTTGCGTAGCCCCACAGACGTGGGGCCTGCAGGCTTTCCTGCTGCCTTCAGCCTCAAAACCACCCTTTCCCACTTGGCGCCGGGCCAGGCACAAAAATTGCCATACGGCTGGATATGGGTCCCATGCCAAAAGAGCCAGCAGGGAAAACTATGCCTTGTTCTAAAGCTCTTTGGGAACCGCTTGCGTAGCCGCACAGACCTGGGGGCTGCAGGCTTTCCTGCTGCCTTCAGCCTCGACAGCACCCTTTCCCACTTGGCGCGGCGCCAGGCACAAAAATGGCCTATGGGTGGAGATGGGTCCCATGCCCAAAGAGCCATCAGGGAAAACTATGCCTTGTTCTAAAGCTCTTTGGGAACCGCTTGCATAGCCCCACAGACCTGGGGGCTGTGGGCTTTCCTGCTGCCTTCAGCCTCGACACCACCCTTTCCCACTTGGCGCCGTGCCAGGCACAAAAATGGCCATACGGCTGGAGATGGGTCCCCCGCCCAAAGAGCCAGCAGGGAAAACTATGCCTTGTTCTAAAGCTCTTTGGGAACCGCTTGCGTAGCCCCACAGACCTGGGGGCTGTGGGCTTTGATGCTGCCTTCAGCCTCAAAGCCACCCTTTCCCGCTTCGCGCCAGGCCAGGCACAAAAATGGCCATACGGCTGGAGATGGGTCCCACGCCCAAAGAGCCAGCAGTGAAAACTACGCCTTGTTCTAAAGCTCTTTGGGAACCGCTTGCGTAGCCACACAGACCTGGGGGCTGCGGGCTTTCCTGCTGCCTTCAGCCTCGACACCACCCTTTCCCACTTGGCGCCGCGCTAGGCACAAAAATGGTCTACGGCTGGAGATGGGTCCCCCGCCCAAAGAGCCAGCAGGGAAAACTAGGCCTTGTTCTAAAGCTCTTTGGGAACCGCTTGCGTAGCCCCACAGACCTGGCGGCTGCAGGCTTTCCTGCTGCCTTCAGACTCGACACCACCCTTTCCCACTTGGCACCGCGCCAGGCACAAAAATGGCCTATGGCTGGAGATGGGTCCCATGCCCAAAGAGCCAGCAGGGAAAACTATGCCTTGTTCTGAAGCTCTTTGGGAACCGCTTGCGTAGCCACACAGACCTTAGGGCTGCAGGCTTTGCTCCTGCCTTCAGCCTCAAAGCCACCCTTTCCCACTTGGCACCGCGCCAGGCACAAAAATGGCCATACGGCTGGAGATGGGTCCCCCGCCCAAAGAGACAGCAGGGAAAACTATGCCTTGTTCTAAAGCTCTTTGGGAACCGCTTGCGTAGCCCCACAGACCTGGGGCTGCGGGCTTTGCTGCTGCCTTCAGCCTCGACACCACCCTTTCCCACTTGGCGCCGTGCCAGGCACAAAAATGGCCATACGGCTGGAGATGGGTCCCCCGCCCAAAGAGCCAGCAGGGAAAACTATGCCTTGTTCTAAAGCTCTTTGGGAACCGCTTGCGTAGCCCCACAGACCTGGGGGCTGCGGGCTTTCCTGCTGCCTTCAGCCTCGACACCACCCTTTCCCACTTGGCGCCGCGCTAGGCACAAAAATGGCCTATGCCTGGAGATGGGTCCCCCGCCCAAAGAGCCAGCAGGGAAAACTATGCCTTGTTCTAAAGCTCTTTGGGAACCGCTTGCGTAGCCCCACAGACCTGGGGGCTGCGGGCTTTCCTGCTGCCTTCAGCGTCAAAACCACCCTTTCCCACTACGCACCGCGCCAGGCACAAAAATGGCCATACGGCTGGAGATGGGTCCCCCGCCCAAAGAGCCAGCAGGGAAAACTATGCCTTGTTCTAAAGCTCTTTGGGAACCGCTTGCTTGGCCCCACAGACCTGGGGCTGCAGGCTTTCCTGCTGCCTTCAGCCTCAAAGCCACCCTTTCCCACTTGGCGCCCTATCAGGCACAAAAATGGCCTATGGCTGGAGATGGGTCCCATGCCCAAAGAGCCAGCAGGGAAAACTATGCCTTGTTCTAAAGCTCTTTGGGAACCGCTTGCTTGGCCCCACAGACCTGGGGGCTGCAGGCTTTCCTGCTGCCTTCAGCCTCAAAACCACCCTTTCCCACTACGCACCGCGCCAGGCAGAAAAATGGCCTATGGCTGGAGATGGGTCCCATGCCCTAAGAGCTAGCAGGGAAAACTATGCCTTGTTCTAAAGCTCTTTGGGAACCGCTTGCGTAGCCCCACAGACCTGGGGGCTGCGGGCTTTGCTGCTGCCTTCAGCCTCGACACCACCCTTTCCCACTTGGCGCCGTGCCAGGCACAAAAATGGCCATACGGCTGGAGATGGGTCCCCCGCCCAAAGAGCCAGCAGGGAAAACTATGCCTTGTTCTAAAGCTCTTTGGGAACCGCTTGCGTAGCCCCACAGACCTGGGGGCTGCGGGCTTCCCTGCTGCCTTCAGCCTCAAAACCACCCTTTCCCACTTGGCGCCGCGCTAGGCACAAAAATGGCCATACGGCTGGAGATGGGTCCCATGCCCAAAGAGCCAGCAGGGAAAACTATGCCTTCTTCTAAAGCTCTTTGGGAACCGCTTGCGTAGCCCCACAGACCTGGGGGCTGCGGGCTTTCCTGCTGCCTTCAGCCTCAAAGCCACCCTTTCCCACTTGGCGTCGCGCCAGGCAAAAAAAATGGCCTATGGCTGGAGATGGGTCCCCCGACCAAAGAACAAGCAGGGAAAACTATGCCTTGTTCTAAATCTCTTTGGGAACCGCTTGCGTAGCCGCACACACCTGGGGGCTGTGGGCTTTCCTTCTGCCTTCATGTTCGACAACACCCTTCCCACTTGGCGCCGCGCCAGGCACAAAAATGGCCATACGGCTGGAAATGGGTCCCCCGCCCAAAGAGCCAGCAGGGAAAACTATGCCTTGTTCTAAAGCTCTTTGGGAACAGCTTGCGTAGCCCCACAGACCTGGGGGCTGCAGGCTTTCCTGCTGCCTTCACCCTCAAAACCACCCTTTCCCACTTGGCAATGCGCCAGGCACAAAAATGGCCTATGGCTGGAGATGGGTCTCCAGACCAAGGAGCCAGCAGGGAAAACTATGCCTTGTTCTAAAGCTCTTTGGGAACCGCTTCCATAGCCCCACAGACCTGGGGGCTGCAGGCTTTCATGCTGCCTTCAGCCTCAAAGCCACCCTTTCCCACTTGGCGCTGCATCAGGCACAAAAATGGCCTATGGCTGGAGATGGGTCCCCCGCCCAGAGAGCCAGCAGGGAAAACTATGCCTTGTTCTAAAGCTCTTTGGGAACTGCTTGCGTAGCCCCAGAGACCTGGGGGCTGCAGGCTTTCCTGCTGCCTTCAGCCTCAAAGCCACCCTTTCCCACTTGGCGCCGCGCCAGGCACAAAAATGGCCTATGGCTGCAGATGGGTCCCCCGCCCAAAGAGCCAGCAGGGAAAACTATGCCTTGTTCTAAAGCTCTTTGGGAACCGCTTGCATAGCCCCACAGACCTGGGGGCTGCAGGCTTTGCTGCTGCCTTCAGCCTCGACAGCACCCTTTCCCACTTGGCGCCGCGCCAGGCACAAAAATGGCCTATGGCTGGAGATGGGTCCCCCGCCCAGAGAGCCAGCAGGGAAAATTATGCCTTGTTCTAAAGCTCTTTGGGAACTGCTTGCGTAGCCCCACAGACCTGGGGGCTGCGGGTTTTCCTGCTGCCTTCAGCCTCAAAGCCACCCTTTCCCACTTGGCGCCGCGCCAAGCACAAAAATGGCCTATGGCTGCAGATGGGTCCCATGCCCAAAGAGCCATCAGGGAAAACTATGCCTTGTTCTAAAGCTCTTTGGGAACCGCTTGCTTGGGCCCACAGACCTGGGGGCTGCAGGCTTTGCTGCTGCCTTCAGCCTCGACACCACCCTTTCCCACTTGGCGCCGCGCCAGGCACAAAAATGGCCATACGGCTGGAGATGGGTCCCCCGCCCAAAGAGCCAGCAGGGAAAACTATGCCTTGTTCTAAAGCTCTTTGGGAACCGCTTGCGTAGCCGCACAGACCTGGGGGCTGCGGGCTTTCCTGCTGCCTTCAGCGTCAAAACCACCCTTTACCACTACGCACCGCGCCAGGCACAAAAATGGCCATACGGCTGGAAATGGGTCCCCCGTCCAAAGAGCCAGCAGGGAAAACTATGCCTTCTTCTAAAGCTCTTTGGGAACCGCTTGCGTAGCCCCACAGACCTGGGGGCTGCAGGCTTTCCTGCTGCCTTCAACCTCAAAGCCACCCTTTCCCACTTGGCGCCCTATCAGGCACAAAAATGGCCTATGGATGGAGATGGGTCCCATGCCCAAAGAGCCAGCAGGGAAAACTATGCCTTGTTCTAAAGCTCTTTGGGAACCGCTTGCTTGGCCCCACAGACCTGGGGGCTGCAGGCTTTCCTCCTGCCTTCAGCCTCAAAACCACCCTTTCCCACTACGCACCGCGCCAGGCACAAAAATGGCCATACGGCTGGAGATGGGTCCCCCGCCCAAAGAGCTAGCAGGGAAAACTATGCCTTGTTCTAAAGCTCTTTGGGAACCACTTGCGTAGCCCCACAGACCTGGGGGCTGTGGGCTTTCCTGCTGCCTTCAGCCTCGACAACACCCTTTCCCACTTGGCGCCGCGCCAAGCACAAAAATGGCCATACGGCTGGAGATGGGTCCCCCGCCCAAAGAGCCAGCAGGGAAAACTATGCCTTGTTCTAAAGCTCTTTGGGAACCGCTTGCGTAGCCCCACAGACCTGGGGGCTGCGGGCTTTCCTGCTGCCTTCAGCCTCGACACCACCCTTTCCCACTTGGCGCCGGGCCAGGGACAAAAATGGCCATACGGCTGGAGATGGGTCCCCCGCCCAGAGAGCCAGCAAGGAAAATTATGCCTTGTTCTAAAGCTCTTTGGGAACCGCTTGCGTAGCCGCACAGACCTGGGGGCTGCGGGCTTTCCTGCTGCCTTCAGCCTCAAAGCCACCCTTTCCCACTTGGCGTCGCGCCAGGCACAAAAATGGCCTATGGCTGGAGATGGGTCCCATGCCCAAAGACCCAGCAGGGAAAACTATGCCTTGTTCTAAAGCTCTTTGGGAACCGCTTGCGTAGCCCCACAGACCTGGGGGCTGCAGGCTTTGCTGCTGCCTTCAGCCTCAAAGCCACCCTTTCCCACTTGGCGTCGTGCTAGGCACAAAAATGGCCGTACGGCTGGAGATGGGTCCCCCGCCCAAAGAGCCAGCAGGGAAAACTATGCCTTGTTCTAAAGCTCTTTGGGAACCGCTTGCGTAGCCCCACAGACCTTGGGGCTGCGGGCTTTCCTGCTGCCTTCAGCCTCAAAACCACCCTTTCCCACTACGCACCGCGCCAGGCACAAAAATAGCCATACGGCTGGAGATGGGTCCCCCGCCCAGAGAGCCAGCAAGGAAAATTATGCCTTGTTCTAAAGCTCTTTGGGAACCGCTTGCGTAGCCGCACAGACCTGGGGGCTGCGGGCTTTCCTGCTGCCTTCAGCCTCAAAGCCACCCTTTCCCACTTGGCGCCGCATCAGGCACAAAAATGGCCTATGGCTGGAGATGGGTCCCATGCCCAAAGAGCCAGCAAGGAAAACTATGCCTTGTTGTAAAGCTCTTTGGGAACCGCTTGCGTAGCCCCACAGACCTGGGGGCTGCAGGCTTTCCTGCTGCCTTCAGCCTCAAAGCCACCCTTTCCCACTTGGCACTCCATCAGGCAAAAAAATGGCCTATGGCTGGAGATCGGTCCCATGCCCAAAGACCCAGCAAGGAAAACTATGCCTTGTTCTAAAGCTCTTTGGGAACCGCTTGCGTGGCCCCACAGACGTGGGGGCTGCAGGCTTTGCTGCTGCCTTCAGCCTCAAAGCCACCCTTTCCCACTTGGCGCCGCGCCAGGCACAAAAACAGCCTATGGCTGCAGATGGGTGCCCCGCCCAGAGAGCCAGCAGGGAAAACTATGCCTTGTTCTAAAGCTCTTTGGGAACCGCTTGCGTAGCCCCACAGACCTGGGGGCTGCAGGCTTTCCTGCTGCCTTCAGCCTCGACAGCACCCTTTCCCACTTGGCGTCGCGCCAGGCAGAAAAATGGCCTATGGGTGGAGATGGGTCCCATGCCCAAAGAGCCAGCAGGTAAAACTATGCCTTGTTCTAAAGCTCTTTGGGAACCGCTTGCATAGCCCCACAGACCTGGGGGCTGTGGGCTTTCCTGCTGCCTTCAGCCTCGACACCACCCTTTCCCACTTGGCGCCGTGCCAGGCACAAAAATGGCCATACGGCTGGAGATGGGTCCCCCGCCCAAAGAGCCAGCAGGGAAAACTATGCCTTGTTCTAAAGCTCTTTGGGAACCGCTTGCGTAGCCCCACAGACCTGGGGGCTGCGGGCTTTGCTGCTGCCTTCAGCCTCAAAGCCACCCTTTCCCGCTTCGCGCCGGGCCAGGCACAAAAATGGCCATACGGCTGGAGATGGGTCCCACGCCCAAAGAGCCAGCAGTGAAAACTATGCCTTGTTCTAAAGCTCTTTGGGAACCGCTTGCGTAGCCACACAGACCTGGGGGCTGCGGGCTTTCCTGCTGCCTTCAGCCTCGACACCACCCTTTCCCACTTGGCGCCGCGCCAGGCACAAAAATGGCCATACGGCTGGAGATGGGTCCCCCGCCCAAAGAGCCAGCAGGGAAAACTATGCCTTGTTCTAAAGCTCTTTGGGAACCGCTTGCATAGCCCCAAAGACCTGGGGGCTGCAGGCTCTCCTGCTGCCTTCAGCCTCAAAGCCACCCTTTCCCACTTGGCGCCGCGCTAGGCACAAAAATGGTCTATGGCTGGAGATGGGTCCCCCGCCCAAAGAGCCAGCAGGGAAAACTAGGCCTTGTTCTAAAGCTCTTTGGGAACCGCTTGCGTAGCCGCACAGACCTGGGGGCTGCAGGCTTTCCTGCTGCCTTCAGCCTCAAAGCCACCCTTTCCCACTACGCACCGCGCCAGGCACAAAAATGGCCTATGGCTGGAGATGGGTCCCATGCCCAAAGACCCAGCAAGGAAAACTATGCATTGTTCTAAAGCTCTTTGGGAACCGCTTGCGTAGCCCCACAGACCTGGGGGCTGCAGGCTTTCCTGCTGCCTTCAGCCTCAAAGCCACCCTTTCCCACTTGGCGTCGCGCTAGGCACAAATTGGCCATACGGCTGGAGATGGGTCCCCCGCCCAAAGAGCCAGCAGGGAAATCTATGCCTTGTTCTAAAGCTCTTTAGGAACCACTTGCGTAGCCCCACAGACCTGGGGGCTGCAGGCTTTCCTGCTGCCTTCAGACTCGACACCACCCTTTCCCACTTGGCGTCGCGCTAGGCACAAATTGGCCATACGGCTGGAGATGGGTCCCCCGCCCAAAGAGCCAGCAGGGAAAACTATGCCTTGTTCTAAAGCTCTTTGGGAACCGCTTGCGTAGCCCCACAGACCTGGGGGCTGCAGGCTTTCCTGCTGCCTTCAGACTCGACACCACCCTTTCCCACTTGGCATCGCGCCTGGCAGAAAAATGGCCTATGGCTGGAGATGGGTCCCATGCCCTAACAGCCTGCAGGGAAAACTATGCCTTGTTCTAAAGCTCTTTGGGAACCGCTTGCGTAGCCCCACAGACCTTAGGGCTGCAGGCTTTGCTCCTGCCTTCAGCCTCAAAGCCACCCTTTCACACTTGGCACCGCGCCAGGCACAAAAATGGCCATACGGCTGGAGATGGGTCCCCCGCCCAAAGAGCCAGCAGGGAAAACTATGCCTTGTTCTAAAGCTCTTTGGGAACCGCTTGCGTAGCCCTACAGACCTGGGGGCTGCGATCTTTGCTGCTGCCTTCAGCCTCGACACCACCCTTTCCCACTTGGCGCCGTGCCAGGCACAAAAATGGCCATACGGCTGGAGATGGGTCCCCCGCCCAAAGAGCCAGCAGGGAAAACTATGCCTTGTTCTAAAGCTCTTTGGGAACCGCTTGCGTAGCCCCACAGACCTGGGGGCTGCGGGCTTTCCTGCTGCCTTCAGCCTCGACACCACCCTTTCCCACTTGGCGCCGCGCTAGGCACAAAAATGGCCATACGGCTGGAGATGGGTCCCCCGCCCAAAGAGCCAGCAGGGAAAACTATGCCTTCTTCTAAAGCTCTTTGGGAACCGCTTGCGTAGCCCCACAGACCTGGGGGCTGCGGGCTTTGCTGCTGCCTTCAGCCTCGACACCACCCTTTCCCACTTGGCGCCGCGCCAGGCACAAAAATGGCCATACGGCTGGAGATGGGTCCCCCGCCCAAAGAGCCAGCAGGGAAAATTATGCCTTGTTCTAAAGCTCTTTGGGAACCGCTTGCGTAGCCCCACAGACCTGGGGGCTGCGGGCTTTGCTGCTGCCTTCAGCCTCAAAGCCACCCTTTCCCACTTGGCGCCGGGCCAGGCACAAAAATGGCCTATGGCTGGAGATGGGTCCCATGCCCAAAGAGCCAGCAAGGAAAACTATGCCTTGTTCTAAAGCTCTTTGGGAACCGCTTGCATAGCCTAAGAGACTTGGGGGCTGCAGACTTTCCTGCTGCCTTCAGCCTCAAAGCCACCCTTTCCCATTTGGCGCCGCGGTAGGCACAAAAATGGCCATACGGCTGGAGATGGGTTCCATGCCCAAAGAGCCAGCAGGGAAAACTATGCCTTGTTCTAAAGCTCTTTGGGAACCGCTTGCGTAGCCCTACAGACCTGGGGGCTTCGGGCTTTGCTGCTGCCTTCAGCCTCGACACCACCCTTTCCCACTTGGCGCCGGGCCAGGCACAAAAATGGCCTATGGCTGGAGATGGGTCCCATGCCCAAAGAGCCAGCAAGGAAAACTATGCCTTCTTCTAAAGCTCTTTGGGAACCGCTTGCGTAGCCCCACAGACCTGGGGGCTGCGGGCTTTCCTGCTGCCTTCAGCCTCGACACCACCCTTTCCCACTGGGCGCCGCGCCAGGCACAAAAATGGCCATACGGCTGGAGATGGGTCCCCCGCCCAAGGAGCCAGCACGGAAAACTATGCCTTGTTCTAAAGCTCTTTGGGAACCGCTTGCGTAGCCCCACAGACCTGGGGGCTGCAGGCTTTCCTGCTGCCTTCAACCTCGACACCACCCTTTCCCACTTGGCGTCGCGCCAGGCACAAAAATGGCCTATGGCTGGAGATGGGTCCCCCGCCCAAAGAGCCAGCATGGAAAACTATGCCTTGTTCTAAAGCTCTTTGGGAACCGCTTGCGTAGCCGCACAGACCTGGGGGCTGTGGGCTTTCCTTCTGCCTTCATGTTCGACAACACCCTTTCCCACTTGGCGCCGCGCCAGGCACAAAAATGGCCATACGGCTGGAGATGGGTCCCCCGCCCAAAGAGCCAGCAGGGAAAACTATGCCTTGTTCTAAAGCTCTTTGGGAACCGCTTGCGTAGCCCCACAGACCTGGGGGCTGCAGGCTTTCCTGCTGCCTTCAGGCTCGACAGCACCCTTTCCCACTTGGCACTGCGCCAGGCACAAAAATGGCCTATGGCTGGAGATGGGTCCCCCGCCCAAAGAACAAGCAGCGGAAACTATGCCTTGTTCTAAAGCTCTTTGGGAACCGCTTGCATAGCCTAAGAGACTTGGGGGCTGCAGACTTTCCTGCTGCCTTCAGCCTCAAAGCCACCCTTTCCCATTTGGCGCCGCGGTAGGCACAAAAATGGCCATACGGCTGGAGATGGGTTCCATGCCCAAAGAGCCAGCAGGGAAAACTATGCCTTGTTCTAAAGCTCTTTGGGAACCGCTTGCGTAGCCCTACAGACCTGGGGGCTTCGGGCTTTGCTGCTGCCTTCAGCCTCGACACCACCCTTTCCCACTTGGCGCCGGGCCAGGCACAAAAATGGCCTATGGCTGGAGATGGGTCCCATGCCCAAAGAGCCAGCAAGGAAAACTATGCCTTCTTCTAAAGCTCTTTGGGAACCGCTTGCGTAGCCCCACAGACCTGGGGGCTGCGGGCTTTCCTGCTGCCTTCAGCCTCAAAGCCACCCTTTCCCACTACGCACCGCGCCAGGCACAAAAATGGCCTATGGCTGGAGATGGGTCCCATGCCCAAAGAGCCATCACGGAAAACTATGCCTTGTTCTAAAGCTCTTTGGGAACAGCTTCCTTGGCCCCACAGAGCTGTGGGCTGCAGGCTTTCCTGCTGCCTTCAGCCTCAAAACCACCCTTTCACACTACGCACCGCGCCAGGCACAAAAATGGCCATACGGCTGGAGATGGGTCCCCCGCCCAAAGAGCCAGCAGGGAAAACTATGCCTTCTTCTAAAGCTCTTTGGGAACCGCTTGCGTAGCCCCACAGACCTGGGGGCTGTGGGCTTTCCTGCTGCCTTCAGCCTCAAAACCACCCTTTCCCACTTGGCGCCGGGCCAGGCACAAAAATGGCCATACGGCTGGAGATGGGTCCCCCGCCCAAAGAGCCAGCAGGGAAAACTATGCCTTGTTCTAAAGCTCTTTGGGAACCGCTTGCGTAGCCCCACAGACCTGGGGGCTGCAGGCTTTCCTGCTGCCTTCAGCCTCAAAGCCACCCTTTCCCACTTGGCGCCGCGCCAGGCACAAAAATGGCCTATGGCTGGATATGGGTCCCCCGCCCAAAGAGCCAGCAGGGAAAACTATGCCTTGTTCTAAAGCTCTTTGGGAACCGCTTGCGTAGCCCCACAGACGTGGGGCCTGCAGGCTTTCCTGCTGCCTTCAGCCTCGACACCACCCTTTCCCACTTGGCGCCGCGCCAGGCACAAAAATGGCCTATGGCTGGAGATGGGTCCCCGGCCCAGAGAGCCAGCAGGGAAGACTATGCCTTGTTCTAAAGCTCTTTGGGAACTGCTTGCGTAGCCCCACAGACCTGGGGGCTGCAGGCTTTGCTGCTGCCTTCAGCCTCAAAGCCACCCTTTCCCACTTGGCGCCGCGCCAGGCACAAAAATGGCCATACGGCTGGAGATGGGTCCCCCGCCCAAAGAGCCAGCAGGGAAAACTATGCCTTGTTCTAAAGCTCTTTTGGAACCGCTTGTGTGGCCCCACAGACCTGGGGGCTGCGGGCTTTCCTGCTGCCTTCAGCCTCGACAACACCCTTTCCCACTTGGCGTCGCGCCAGGCACAAAAATGGCCTATGGCTGGAGATGGGTCCCCCGCCCAAAGAGCCAGCAGGGAAAACTATGCCTTGTTCTAAAGCTCTTTGGGAACCGCTTTCGTAGCCGCACAGACCTGGGGGCTGCGGGCTTTGCTGCTGCCTTCAGCCTCAAAGCCACCCTTTCCCACTTTGCGCCGGGCCAGGCGCAAAAATGGCCGTACGGCTGGAGATGGGTCCCCCGCCCAAAGAGCCAGCAGGGAAAACTATGCCTTGTTCTAAAGCTCTTTGGGAACCGCTTGCGTAGCCCCACAGACCTGGGGGCTGCAGGCTTTCCTGCTGCCTTCAGCCTCAAAACCATCCTATGCCACTACGCACCGCGCCAGGCACAAAAATAGCCATACGGCTGGAGATGGGTCCCCCGCCCAAAGAGCCAGCAGTGAAAACTATGCCTTGTTCTAAAGCTCTTTGTGATCCGCTTGTGTAGCCGCACAGACCTGGGGGCTGCAGGCTTTCCTGCTGCCTTCAGCCTCAAAACCATCCTATGCCACCACGCACCGCGCCAGGCACAAAAATAGCCATACGGCTGGAGATGGGTCCCCCGCCCAAAGAGCCAGCAGGGAAAACTATGCCTTGTTCTAAAGCTCTTTGGGAACCGCTTGCGTAGCCCCACACACCTGGGGGCTGCAGGCTTTCCTGCTGCCTTCAGCCTCGACAGCACCCTTTCCCACTTGGCTTCGTGCCAGGCACAAAAATGGCCTATGGCTGGAGATGGGTCCCATGCCCTAAGAGCCAGCTGGGAAAACTATGCCTTGTTCTAAAGCTCTTTGGGAACCGCTTGCGTAGCACCACAGACCTGGGGGCTGCAGGCTTTGCTCCTGCCTTCAGCCTCAAAGCCACCCTTTCCCACCTGGCGCCGCGCCAGGCTCAAAAATGGCCATACGGCTGGAGATGGGTCCCCCGCCCAGAGATCCAGCAGGGAAAACTATGCCTTGTTCTAAAGCTCTTTGGGAACCGCTTGCGTAGCCCTACAGACCTGGGGGTGCGAGCTTTCCTGCTGCCTTCAAGCCTCAAAGCCACCCTTTCCCACTGGGCGCCGGGCCAGGGACAAAAATGGCCTGTGGCTGGAGATGGGTCCCCCGCCCAAAGAGCCAGCAGGGAAAACTATGCCTTGTTCTAAAGCTCTTTGGGAACCGCTTGCTTGGCCCCACAGACCTGGGGGCTGCAGTCTTTGCTGCTGCCTTCAGCCTCGACACCACCCTTTCCCACTTGGCGCCCTATCAGGCACAAAAATGGCCATACGGCTGGAGATGGGTCCCCCGCCCAGAGAGCCAGCAGGGAAAACTATGCCTTGTTCTAAAGCTCTTTGGGAACCGCTTGCGTAGCCGCACAGACCTGGGGACTGCGGGCTTTCCTGCTGCCTTCAGCCTCGACAGCACCCTTTCCCACTTGGCGCCCTATCAAGCACAAAAATGGCCTATGGCTGGAAATGGGTCCCATGCCCAAAGAGCCAGCAGGGAAAACTATGCCTTGTTCTAAAGCTCTTTGGGAACCGCTTGCGTAGCCCCACACACGTGGGGGCTGCGGGCTTTCCTGCTGCCTTCAGCCTCAAAACCACCCTTTCCCACTTGGCGCTGCGCCAGGCACAAAAATGGCCATATGGCTGGAGATGGGTCCCCCGCCCAAAGAGCCAGCAGGGAAAATTATGCCTTGTTCTAAAGCTCTTTGGGAACCGCTTGCGTAGCCCCACAGACCTGGGGGCTGCGGGCTTTCCTGCTGCCTTCAAGCCTCAAAGCCACCCTTTCCCACTGGGCGCCGGGCCAGGCACAAAAATGGCCTATGGCTGGAGATGGGTCCCCCGCCCAAAGAGCCAGCAGGGAAAACTATGCCTTGTTCTAAAGCTCTTTGGGAACTGCTTGCGTAGCCCCACAGACCTGGGGGCTGCGGGCTTTCCTGCTGCCTTCAGCCTCGACACCACCCTTTCCCACTTGGCACTGCTCCAGGCTCAAAAATGGCCATACGGCTGGAGATGGGTCCCCCGCCCAGAGAGCCAGCAGGGAAAACTATGCCTTGTTCTAAAGCTCTTTGGGAACCGCTTGCGTAGCCCCACACACCTGGGGGCTGCGGGCTTTCCTGCTGCCTTCAGTCTCAAAGCCACCCTTTCCCACTTGGCGCCGGGCCAGGCACAAAAATGGCCATACGGCTGGAGATGGGTCCCCTGCCAAAAGAGCCAGCAGGGAAAACTATGCCTTGTTCTAAAGCTCTTTGGGAACCGCTTGCGTAGCCCCACAGACCTGGGGGCTGCGGGCTTTCCTGCTGCCTTCAGCCTCAAAGCCACCCTTTCGCACTTGGGGCTTCGCCAGGCACAAAAATGGCCATATGGCTGGAGATGGGTCCCCCGCCCAAAGAGCGAGCAGGGAAAACTATGCCTTGTTCTAAAGCTCTTTGGGAACCGCTTGCGTAGCCCCACAGACCTGGGGGCTGCGGGCTTTCCTGCTGCCTTCAGCCTCAAAGCCACCCTTTCCCACTTGGCGCCGGGCCAGGGACAAAAATGGCCATACGGCTGGAGATGGGTCCCATGCCCAAAGAGCCAGCAGGGAAAACTATGCCTTGTTCTAAAGCTCTTTGGGAACCGCTTGCTTGGCCCCACAGACCTGGGGGCTGCAGGCTTTGCTGCTGCCTTCAGCCTCGACACCACCCTTACCCACTTGGCGCCGCGCCAGGCACAAAAATGGCCATACGACTGGAGATGGGTCCCCCGTCCAAAGAGCCAGCAGGGAAAACTATGCCTTGTTCTAAAGCTCTTTGGGAACCGCTTGCGTAGCCCCACAGACCTGGGGGCTGCGGGCTTTCCTGCTGCCTTCAGCCTCAAAACCACCCTTTCCCACTACGCACAGCGCCAGGCACAAAAATGGCCATACGGCTGGAGATGGGTCCCCCGCCCAAAGAGCCAGCAGGGAAAACTATGCCTTGTTCTAAAGCTCTTTATGAACCGCTTGCTTGGCCCCACAGACGTGGGGGCTGCGGGCTTTCCTGCTGCCTTCAGCCTCAAAACCACCCTTTCCCACTACGCACCGCGTCAGGCACAAAAATGGCCTATGGCTGGAGATGGGTCCCCCGCCCAAAGAGACAGCAGGGAAAATTATGCCTTGTTCTAAAGCTCTTTGGGAACCGCTTGCGTAGCCGCACAGACCTGGGGGCTGCGGGCTTTCACTGCTGCCTTCAGCCTCAAAACCACCCTTTCCCACTACGCACCGCGCTAGGCATAGAAATAGCCATACGACTGGAGATGGGTCCCCCGCCCAAAGAGCCAGCAGGGAAAACTATGCCTTGTTCTAAAGCTCTTTGGGAACCGCTTGCATAGCCCCACAGACCTGGGGGCTGCAGGCTTTGCTGCTGCCTTCAGCCTCAAAACCACCCTTTCCCACTTGGCGCCGCGTCAGGCACAAAAATGGCCATACGGCTGGAGATGGGTCCCCCGCCCAGAGAGCCAGCAGGGAAAACTATGCCTTGTTCTAAAGCTCTTTGGGAACCGCTTGCGTAGCCGCACAGACCTGGGGGCTGCGGGCTTTCCTGCTGCCTTCAGCGTCAAAACCACCCTTTCCCACTTGGCGCCCTATCAAGCACAAAAATGGCCATACGGCTGGAGATGGGTCCCCCGCCCAAAGAGCCAGCAGGGAAAACTATGCCTTTTTCTAAAGCTCTTTGGGAACCGCTTGCGTAGCCCCACAGACCTGGGGGTGTGGGCTTTGCTGCTGCCTTCAGCCTCAAAGCCACCGTTTCCCGCTTGGCGCCGCGCCAGGCACAAAAATGGCCATACGGCTGGAGATGGGTCCCCCGCCCAAAGAGCCAGCAGGGAAAACTATGCCTTGTTCTAAAGCTCTTTGGGAACCGCTTGCGTAGCCCCACAGACCTGGGGGCTGCGGGCTTTCCTGCTGCCTTCAGCCTCAAAACCACCCTTTCCCACTTGGCGCCGCGCCAGGCACAAAAATGGCCATACGGCTGGAGATGGGTCCCCCGCCCAAAGAGCCAGCAGGGAAAACTATGCCTTGTTCTAAAGCTCTTTGGGAACCGCTTGTGTAGCCCCACAGACCTGGGGGCTGCGGGCTTTCCTGCTGCCTTCAGCCTCGACACCACCCTTTCCCACTTAGCGCCGCGCCAGGCACAAAAATGGCCATACGGCTGGAGATGGGTCCCCCGCCCAGAGAGCCAGCAAGGAAAATTATGCCTTGTTCTAAAGCTCTTTGGGAACCGCTTGCGTAGCCCCACAGACCTGGGGGCTGCGGGCTTTGCTGCTGCCTTCAGCCTCAAAGCCACCCTTTCCCACTTGGCGTCGCGCTAGGCACAAAAATGGCCATACGGCTGGAGATGGGTCCCCCGCCCAGAGAGCCAGCAAGGAAAATTATGCCTTGTTCTAAAGCTCTTTGGGAACCGCTTGCGTAGCCCCTCAGACCTGGGGGCTGCGGGCTTTCCTGCTGCATTCAGCCTCAAAGCCACCCTTTCCCACTTGGCGCCGCATCAGGCACAAAAATGGCCTATGGCTGGAGATGGGTCCCATGCCCAAAGAGCCAGCAAGGAAAACTATGCCTTGTTCTAAAGCTCTTTGGGAACCGCTTGCGTAGCCCCACAGACCTGGGGGCTGCAGGCTTTCCTGCTGCCTTCAGCCTCAAAGCCACCCTTTCCCACTTGGCACTCCATCAGGTAAAAAAATGATCTATGGCTGGAGATCGGTCCCATGCCCAAAGACCCAGCAAGGAAAACTATGCCTTGTTCTAAAGCTCTTTGGGAACCGCTTGCGTGGCCCCACAGACCTGGGGGCTGCGGGCTTTCCTGCTGCCTTCAGCGTCAAAACCACCCTTTACCACTACGCACCGCGCCAGGCACAAAAATGGCCATACGGCTGGAAATGGGTCCCCCGTCCAAAGAGCCAGCAGGGAAAACTATGCCTTCTTCTAAAGCTCTTTGGGAACCGCTTGCGTAGCCCCACAGACCTGGGGGCTGCAGGCTTTCCTGCTGCCTTCAGCCTCAAAGCCACCCTTTCCCACTTGGCGCCGCGCCAGGCACAAAAATGGCCTATGGCTGGAGATGGGTCCCATGCCCAAAGAGCCAGCAGGGAAAACTATGCCTTGTTCTAAAGCTCTTTGGGAACCGCTTGCTTGGCCCCACAGACCTGGGGGCTGCAGGCTTTGCTGCTGCCTTCAGCCTCAAAACCACCCTTTCCCACTTGGCGCCGCGCCAGGCACAAAAATGGCCATACGGCTGGAGATGGGTCCCCCGCCCAAAGAGCCAGCAGGGAAAACTATGCCTTGTTCTAAAGCTCTTTGGGAACCTCTTGCGTAGCCGCACAGACCTGGGGGCTGCGGGCTTTCCTGCTGCCTTCAGCCTCGACACCACCCTTTCCCACTTGGCGCCGCGCCAGGCACAAAAATGGCCATACGGCTGGAGATGGGTCCCATGCCCAAAGACCCAGCAGGGAAAACTATGCCTTGTTCTAAAGCTCTTTGGGAACCGCTTGCGTAGCCCCACAGACCTGGGGGCTGCGGGCTTTGCTGCTGCCTTCAGCCTCAAAGCCACCCTTTCCCACTTGGCGTCGCGCTAGGCACAAAAATGGCCATACGGCTGGAGATGGGTCCCCCGCCCAGAGAGCCAGCAAGGAAAATTATGCCTTGTTCTAAAGCTCTTTGGGAACCGCTTGCGTAGCCGCACAGACCTGGGGGCTGCGGGCTTTCCTGCTGCCTTCAGCCTCAAAGCCACCCTTTCCCACTTGGCGCCGCATCAGGCACAAAAATGGCCTATGGCTGGAGATGGGTCCCATGCCCAAAGAGCCAGCAAGGAAAACTATGCCTTGTTCTAAAGCTCTTTGGGAACCGCTTGCGTAGCCCCACAGACCTGGGGGCTGCAGGCTTTCCTGCTGCCTTCAGCCTCAAAGCCACCCTTTCCCACTTGGCACTCCATCAGGCAAAAAAATGGCCTATGGCTGGAGATCGGTCCCATGCCCAAAGACCCAGCAAGGAAAACTATGCCTTGTTCTAAAGCTCTTTGGGAACCGCTTGCGTGGCCCCACAGACGTGGGGCCTGCAGGCTTTGCTGCTGCCTTCAGCCTCAAAGCCACCCTTTCCCACTTGGCGCCGCGCCAGGCACAAAAATGGCCTATGGCTGGAGATGGGTCCCATGCCCAAAGAGCCAGCAGGGAAAACTATGCCTTGTTCTAAAGCTCTTTGGGAACCGCTTGCTTGGCCCCACAGACCTGGGGGCTGCAGGCTTTGCTGCTGCCTTCAGCCTCAAAACCACCCTTTCCCACTTGGTGCCGCGCCAGGCACAAAAATGGCCATACGGCTGGAAATGGGTCCCCCGTCCAAAGAGCCAGCAGGGAAAACTATGCCTTCTTCTAAAGCTCTTTGGGAACCGCTTGCGTAGCCCCACAGACCTGGGGGCTGCAGGCTTTCCTGCTGCCTTCAGCCTCAAAGCCACCCTTTCCCACTTGGCGCCCTATCAGGCACAAAAATGGCCTATGGCTGGAGATGGGTCCCATGCCCAAAGAGCCAGCAGGGAAAACTATGCCTTGTTCTAAAGCTCTTTGGGAACCGCTTGCTTGGCCCCACAGACCTGGGGGCTGCAGGTTTTCCTGCTGCCTTCAGCCTCAAAACCACCCTTTCCCACTACGCACCGCGCCAGGCACAAAAATGGCCATACGGCTGGAGATGGGTCCCCCGCCCAAAGAGCCAGCAGGGAAAACTATGCCTTGTTCTAAAGCTCTTTGGGAACCGCTTGCGTAGCCCCACAGACCTGGGGGCTGCGGGCTTTCCTGCTGCCTTCAGCCTCGACACCACCCTTTCCCACTTGGCGCCGCGCCAGGCACAAAAATGGCCATACGGCTGGAGATGGGTCCCCGGCCCAGAGAGCCAGCAAGGAAAATTATGCCTTGTTCTAAAGCTCTTTGGGAACCGCTTGCGTAGCCCCACAGACCTGGCGCTGCGGGCTTTCCTGCTGCCTTCAGCCTCAAAGCCACCCTTTCCCACTTGGTGTCGCGCCAGGCACAAAAATGGCCTATGGCTGGAGATGGGTCCCATGCCCAAAGACCCAGCAGGGAAAACTATGCCTTGTTCTAAAGCTCTTTGGGAACCGCTTGCGTAGCCCCACAGACCTGGGGGCTGCAGGCTTTGCTGCTGCCTTCAGCCTCAAAGCCACCCTTTCCCACTTGGCGTCGCGCTAGGCACAAAAATGGCCATACGGCTGGAGATGGGTCCCCCGCCCAGAGAGCCAGCAAGGAAAATTTTGCCTTGTTCTAAAGCTCTTTGGGAACCGCTTGCGTAGCCGCACAGACCTGGGGGCTGCGGGCTTTCCTGCTGCCTTCAGCCTCAAAGCCACCCTTTCCCACTTGGCGCCGCATCAGGCACAAAAATGGCCTATGGGTGGAGATGGGGCCCATGCCCAAAGAGCCAGCAAGGAAAACTATGCCTTGTTCTAAAGCTCTTTGGGAACCGCTTGCGTAGCCCCACAGACCTGGGGGCTGCAGGCTTTGCTGCTGCCTTCAGCCTCAAAGCCACCCTTTCCCACTTGGCACTCCATCAGGTAAAAAAATGGCCTATGGCTGGAGATCGGTCCCATGCCCAAAGAGCCAGCAGGGAAAACTATGCCTTGTTCTAAAGCTCTTTGGGAACCGCTTGCGTGGCCCCACAGACGTGGGGCCTGCAGGCTTTGCTGCTGCCTTCAGCCTCAAAGCCACCCTTTCCCACTTGGCGCCGCGCTAGGCACAAAAATGGTCTATGGCTGGAGATGGGTCCCCCGCCCAAAGAGCCAGCAGGGAAAACTATGCCTTGTTCTAAAGCTCTTTGGGAACCGCTTGCGTAGCCCTACAGACATGGGGGCTGCGGGCTTTCCTGCTGCCTTCAGCCTCGACACCACCCTTTCCCACTTGGCGCCGTGCCAGGCACAAAAATGGCCATACGGCTGGAGATGGGTCCCCCGCCCAAAGAGCCAGCAGGGAAAACTATGCCTTGTTCTAAAGCTCATTGGGAACCGCTTGCGTAGCCCCAAAGACCTGGGGGCTGCGGGCTTTCCTGCTGCCTTCAGCCTCAAAACCACCCTTTCCCACTACGCACCGCGCCAGGCTTAAAAATAGCCATACGACTGGAGATGGGTCCCCCGCCCAAAGAGCCAGCAGGGAAAACTATGCCTTGTTCTAAAGCTCTTTGGGAACCGCTTGCATAGCCCCACAGACCTGGGGGCTGCAGGCTTTGCTGCTGCCTTCAGCCTCGACAGCACCCTTTCCCACTTGGCGCCGCGCCAGGCACAAAAACGGCCTATGGCTGGAGATGGGTCCCCCGCCCAGAGAGCCAGCAGGGAAAATTATGCCTTGTTCTAAAGCTCTTTGGGAACTGCTTGCGTAGCCCCAGAGACTTGGGGGCTGCAGGCTTTCCTGCTGCCTTCAGCCTCAAAGCCACCCTTTCCCACTTGGCACCGCGCCAGGCACAAAAATGGCCTATGGCTGGAGATGGGTCCCATGCCCAAAGAGCCAGCAGGGAAAACTATGCCTTGTTCTAAAGCTCTTTGGGAACCGCTTGCTTGGCCCCACAGACCTGGGGGCTGCAGGCTTTGCTGCTGCCTTCAGCCTCAAAGCCACCCTTTCCCACTTGGCGCCGCGCCAGGCACATAAATGGCCATACGGCTGGAGATGGGTCCCCCGCCCAAAGAGCCAGCAGGGAAAACTATGCCTTGTTCTAAAGCTCTTTGGGAACCGCTTGCGTAGCCGCACAGACCTGGGGGCTGCGGGCTTTCCTGCTGCCTTCAGCGTCAAAACCACCCTTTACCACTACGCACCGCGCCAGGCAGAAAAATGGCCATACGGCTGGAAATGGGTCCCCCGTCCAAAGAGCCAGCAGGGAAAACTATGCCTTCTTCTAAAGCTCTTTGGGAACCGCTTGCGTAGCCCCACAGACCTGGGGGCTGCAGGCTTTCCTGCTGCCTTCAGCCTCAAAACCACCCTTTCCCACTTGGCGCCGCGCCAGGCACAAAAATGGCCATACGGCTGGAGATGGGTCCCCCGCCCAAAGAGCCAGCAGGGAAAACTATGCCTTGTTCTAAAGCTCTTTGGGAACCGCTTGTGTAGCCCCACAGACCTGGGGGCTGCGGGCTTTCCTGCTGCCTTCAGCCTCGACACCACCCTTTCCCACTTGGCGCCGCGCCAGGCACAAAAATGGCCATACGGCTGGAGATGGGTCCCCCGCCCAGAGAGCCAGCAAGGAAAATTATGCCTTGTTCTAAAGCTCTTTGGGAACCGCTTGCGTAGCCCCACAGACCTGGGGGCTGCGGGCTTTCCTGCTGCCTTCAGCCTCAAAGCCACCCTTTCCCACTTGGCGTCGCGCCAGGCACAAAAATGGCCTATGGCTGGAGATGGGTCCCATGCCCAAAGACCCAGCAGGGAAAACTATGCCTTGTTCTAAAGCTCTTTGGGAACCGCTTGCGTAGCCCCACAGACCTGGGGGCTGCGGGCTTTCCTGCTGCCTTCAGCCTCAAAGCCACCCTTTCCCACTTGGCGCCGCATCAGGCACAAAAATGGCCTATGGCTGGAGATGGGTCCCATGCCCAAAGAGCCAGCAAGGAAAACTATGCCTTGTTCTAAAGCTCTTTGGGAACCGCTTGCGTAGCCCCACAGACCTGGGGGCTGCGGGCTTTCCTGCTGCCTTCAGCCTCGACACCACCCTTTCCCACTTGGCGCCCTATCAGGCACAAAAATGGCCATACGGCTGGAGATGTGTCCCCCGCCCAGAGAGCCAGCAGGGAAAATTATGCCTTGTTTTAAAGCTCTTTGGGAACCGCTTGCGTAGCCCCACAGACCTGGGGGCTGCGGGCTTTCCTGCTGCCTTTAGCCTCGACACAACCCTTTCCCACTTGGCGCCGCGCCAGGCTCAAAAATGGCCATACGGCTGGAGATGGGTCCCCCGCCCAGAGAGCCAGCAGGGAAAACTATGCCTTGTTCTAAAGCTCTTTGGGAACCGCTTGCGTAGCCCCACAGACCTGGGGGCTGCGGGCTTTCCTGCTGCCTTCAAGCCTCAAAGCCACCCTTTCCCACTGGGCGCCGGGCCAGGCACAAAAATGGCCTATGGCTGGAGATGGGTCCCCCCGCCCAAAGAGCCAGCAGGGAAAACTATGCCTTGTTCTAAAGCTCTTTGGGAACCGCTTGCGTAGCCCCACAGACCTAGGGGCTGCAGGCTTTCCTGCTGCCTTCAGCCTCAAAGACACCCTTTCCCACTTGGCGCCGTGCCAGGCACAAAAATGGCCATACGGCTGGAGATGGGTCCCCCGCCCAAAGAGCCAGCAGGGAAAAATATGCCTTGTTCTAAAGCTCTTTGGGAACCGCTTGCTTGGCCCCACAGACGTGGGGGCTGCAGTCTTTGCTGCTGCCTTCAGCCTCAACACCACCCTTTCCCACTTGGCGCCGGGCCAGGGACAAAAATGGCCATACGGCTGGAGATGGGTCCCCTGCCAAAAGAGCCAGCAGGGAAAACTATGCCTTGTTCTAAAGCTCTTTGGGAACCGCTTGCGTAGCCCCACAGACCTGGGGGCTGCGGGCTTTCCTGCTGCCTTCAGATTCAAAGCCACCCTTTCCCTCTTGGGGCTTCGCCAGGCACAAAAATGGCCATACGGCTGGAGATGGGTCCCCCGCCCAAAGAGCGAGCAGGGAAAACTATGCCTTGTTCTAAAGCTCTTTGGGAACCACTTGCGTAGCTCCACAGACCTGGGGGCTGCAGGCTTTGCTCCTGCCTTCAGCCTCAAAGCCACCCTTTCCCACCTGGCGCCGCGCCAGGCTCAAAAATGGCCATACGGCTGGAGATGGGTCCCCCGCCCAGAGAGCCAGCAGGGAAAACTATGCCTTGTTCTAAAGCTCTTTGGGAACCGCTTGCGTAGCCCCACAGACCTGGGGGCTGCGGGCTTTCCTGCTGCATTCAGACTCGACACCACCCTTTCCCACTTGGCGCCCTATCAGGCACAAAAATGGCCATACGGCTGGAGATGGGTCCCCCGCCCAAAGAGCCAGCAGGGAAAAATATGCCTTGTTCTAAAGGTCTTTGGGAACCGCTTGCGTAGCCCCACAGACCTGGGGGCTGCGGGCTTTGCTGCTGCCTTCAGCCTCAAAGCCACCCTTTCCCACTTGGCGCCGCGCCAGGCACAAAAATGGCCATACGGCTGGAGATGGGTCCCCCGCCCAAAGAGCCAGCAGGGAAAATTATGCCTTGTTTTAAAGCTCTTTGGGAACCGCTTGCGTAGCCCCACAGACCTGGGGGCTGCGGGCTTTCCTGCTGCCTTTAGCCTCGACACAACCCTTTCCCACTTGGCGCCGCGCCAGGCTCAATAATGGCCATACGGCTGGAGATGGGTCCCCCGCCCAGAGAGCCAGCAGGGAAAACTATGCCTTGTTCTAAAGCTCTTTGGGAACCGCTTGCGTAGCCCCACAGACCTGGGGGCTGCGGGCTTTCCTGCTGCCTTCAAGCCTCAAAGCCACCCTTTCCCACTGGGCGCCGGGCCAGGCACAAAAATGGCCTATGGCTGGAGATGGGTCCCCCGAACAAAGAGCCAGCAGGGAAAACTATGCCTTGTTCTAAAGCTCTTTGGGAACTGCTTGCGTAGCCCCACAGACCTGGGGGCTGCAGGCTTTCCTGCTGCCTTCAGCCTCAAAGCCACCCTTTCTCACTTGGCGCCCTATCAAGCAAAAAAATGGCCTATGGCTGGAGATGGGTCCCAGGCCCAAAGAGCCAGCAGGGAAAACTATGCCTTGTTCTAAAGCTCTTTGGGAACCGCTTGCTTGGCCCCACAGACGTGGGGGCTGCGGGCTTTCCTGCTGCCTTCAGCCTCGACACCACCCTTTCCCACTTGGCGCCGCGCCAGGCACAAAAATGGCCATACGGCTGGAGATGGGTCCCATGCCCAAAGAGCCAGCAGGGAAAACTATGCCTTGTTCTAAAGCTCTTTGGGAACCGCTTGCGTAGCCCCACAGACCTGGGGGCTGCGGGCTTTCCTGCTGCCTTCACCCTCAAAACCACCCTTTCCCACTTGGCACTGCTCCAGGCTCAAAAATGGCCATACGGCTGCAGATGGGTCCCCCGCCCAGAGAGCCAGCAGGGAAAACTATGCCTTGTTCTAAAGCTCTTTGGGAACCGCTTGCGTAGCCCCACAGACCTGGGGGCTGCAGGCTTTCCTGCTGCCTTCAGCCTCAAAGCCACCCTTTCCCACTTGGCGCCGCGCCAGGCACAAAAATGGCCATACGGCTGGAGATGGGTTCCCCGCTGAAGGAGCCAGCAGGGAAAACTATGCCTTGTTCTAAAGCTCTTTGGGAACCGCTTGCTTGGCCCCACAGACCTGGGGGCTGCAGTCTTTGCTGCTGCCTTCAGCCTCAACACCACCCTTTCCCACTTGGCGCCGGGCCAGGGACAAAAATGGCCATACGGCTGGAGATGGGTCCCCTGCCAAAAGAGCCAGCAGGGAAAACTATGCCTTGTTCTAAAGCTCTTTGGGAACCGCTTGCGTAGCCCCACAGACCTGGGGGCTGCGGGCTTTCCTGCTGCCTTCAGCCTCGATACCACCATTTCCCACTTGGCGCTGCGCCATGCACAAAAATGGCCATACGGCTGGAGATGGGTCCCCCGCCCAAAGAGCCAGCAGGGAAAACTATGCCTTGTTCTAAAGCTCTTTGGGAACCGCTTGCGTAGCCGCACAGACCTGGGGGCTGCGGGCTTTCCTGCTGCCTTCAGCCTCAAAGCCACCCTTTCCCACTTTGCGCCGGGCCAGGCACAAAAATGGCCATACGGCTGGAGATGGGTCCCCCGCCCAAAGAGCCAGCAGGGAAAACTATGCCTTGTTCTAAAGCTCTTTGGGAACCGCTTGCGTAGCCCCACAGACCTTGGGGCTGCGGGCTTTCCTGCTGCCTTCAGCCTCGACAGCACCCTTTCCCACTTGGCTTCGCGCCAGGCACAAAAATGGCCTATGGCTGGAGATGGGTCCCATGCCCTAAGAGCCAGCTGGGAAAACTATGCCTTGTTCTAAAGCTCTTTGGGAACCGCTTGCGTAGCACAACAGACCTGGGGGCTGCAGGCTTTGCTCCTGCCTTCAGCCTCAAAGCCACCCTTTCCCACCTGGCGCCGCGCCAGGCTCAAAAATGGCCATACGGCTGGAGATGGGTCCCCCGCCCAGAGAGCCAGCAGGGAAAACTATGCCTTGTTCTAAAGCTCTTTGGGAACCGCTTGCGTAGCCCCACAGACCTGGGGGCTGCGGGCTTTCCTGCTGTCTTCAGCCTCAAAGCAACCCTTTCCCACTTGGCGCCCTATCAAGCACAAAAATGGCCTATGGCTGGAGATGTGTCCCATGCCCAAAGAGCCAGCAGGGAAAACTATGCCTTGTTCTAAAGCTCTTTGGGAACCGCTTGCGTAGCCGCACAGACCTGGGGGCTGCGGGCTTTCCTGCTGCCTTCAGCCTCGACACCACCCTTTCCCACGTGGCCCCCGGCCAGGCACAAAAATGGCCATACGGCTGGAGATGGGTCCCCCGCCCAAAGAGCCAGCAGGGAAAACTATGCCTTGTTCTAAAGCTCTTTGGGAACCGCTTGCGTAGCCCCACAGACCTGGGGGCTGCAGGCTTTGCTGCTGCCTTCAGCCTCAAAACCACCCTTTCCCACTTGGCGCTGCGCCAGGCACAAAAATGGCCATACGGCTGGAGATGGGTCCCCCGCCCAAAGAGCCAGCAGGGAAAATTATGCCTTGTTCTAAAGCTCTTTGGGAACCGCTTGCGTAGCCCCACAGACCTGGGGGCTGCGGGCTTTCCTGCTGCCTTTAGCCTCGACACAACCCTTTCCCACTTGGCGCCGCGCCAGGCTCAAAAATGGCCATACGGCTGGAGATGGGTCCCCCGCCCAGAGAGCCAGCAGGGAAAACTATGCCTTGTTCTAAAGCTCTTTGGGAACCGCTTGCGTAGCCCCACAGACCTGGGGGCTGCGGGCTTTCCTGCTGCCTTCAAGCCTCAAAGCCACCCTTTCCCACTGGGCGCCGGGCCAGGCACAAAAATGGCCTATGGCTGGAGATGGGTCCCCCGAACAAAGAGCCAGCAGGGAAAACTATGCCTTGTTCTAAAGCTCTTTGGGAACCGCTTGCGTAGCCCCACAGACCTGGGGGCTGCAGGCTTTCCTGCTGCCTTCAGCCTCAAAGCCACCCTTTCCCACTTGGCGCCCTATCAAGCACAAAAATGGCCATACGGCTGGAGATGGGTCCCCGGCCCAAAGAGCCAGCAGGGAAAACTATGCCTTGTTCTAAAGCTCTTTGGGAACCGCTTGCTTGGCCCCACAGACGTGGGGGCTGCGGGCTTTCCTGCTGCCTTCAGCCTCGACACCACCCTTTCCCACTTGGCGCCGCGCCAGGGACAAAAATGGCCATACGGCTGGAGATGGGTCCCCCGCCCAAAGAGCCAGCAGGGAAAACTATGCCTTGTTCTAAAGCTCTTTGGGAACCGCTTGCGTAGCCCCACAGACCTGGGGGCTGCGGGCTTTCCTGCTGCCTTCAGATTCAAAGCCACCCTTTCCGTCTTGGGGCTTCGCCAGGCACAAAAATGGCCATACGGCTGGAGATGGGTCCCCCGCCCAAAGAGCGAGCAGGGAAAACTATGCCTTGTTCTAAAGCTCTTTGGGAACCGCTTGCGTAGCCCCACAGACCTGGGGGCTGCGGGCTTTCCTGCTGCCTTCAGCCTCGACACCACCCTTTCCCACTTGGCGCCGCGCCAGGCTCAAAAATGGCCATACGGCTGGAGATGGGTCCCCCGCCCTAAGAGCCAGCAGGGAAAACTATGCCTTGTTCTAAAGCCCTTTGGGAACCGCTTGCGTAGCCCCACAGACCTGGGGGCTGCAGGCTTTGCTCCTGCCTTCAGCCTCAAAGCCACCCTTTACCACCTGGCGCCGCGCCAGGCTCAAAAATGGCCATACGGCTGGAGATGGGTCCCCGCCCAGAGAGCCAGCAGGGAAAACTATGCCTTGTTCTAAAGCTCTTTGGGAACCGCTTGCGTAGCCCCACAGACCTGGGGACTGCGGGCTTTCCTGCTGCCTTCAGCCTCGACACCACCCTTTCCCACTTGGCGCCCTATCAGGCACAAAAATGGCCATACGGCTGGAGATGGGTCCCCCGCCCAAAGAGCCAGCAGGGAAAACTATGCCTTGTTCTAAAGCTCTTTGGGAACCGCTTGCATAGCCCCACAGACCTGGGGGCTGCAGGCTTTCCTGCTGTCTTCAGCCTCAAAGCCACCCTTTCCCACTTGGCGCCCTATCAGGCACAAAAATGGCCATACGGCTGGAGATGGGTCCCCCGCCCAAAGAGCCAGCAGGGAAAACTATGCCTTGTTCTAAAGCTCTTTGGGAACCGCTTGCGTAGCCCCACAGACCTGGGGGCTGCGGGCTTTCCTGCTGCCTTCAGCCTCGACACCACCCTTTCCCACTTGGCGCCCTATCAGGCACAAAAATGGCCATACGGCTGGAGATGTGTCCCCCGCCCAAAGAGCCAGCAGGGAAAACTATGCCTTGTTCTAAAGCTCTTTTGGAACCGCTTGCGTAGCCCCACAGACCTGGGGGCTGCGGGCTTTGCTGCTGCCTTCAGCCTCAAAGCCACCCTTTCCCACTTGGCGCCGCGCCAGGCACAAAAATGGCCATACGGCTGGAGATGGGTCCCCCGCCCAAAGAGCGAGCAGGGAAAACTATGCCTTGTTCTAAAGCTCTTTGGGAACCGCTTGCGTCGCCCCACAGACCTGGGGGCTGCGGGCTTTCCTGCTGCCTTCACCCTCAAAACCACCCTTTCCCACTTGGCGCCGCGCCAGGCTCAAAAATGGCCATACGGCTGGAGATGGGTCCCCCGCCCAGAGAGACAGCAGGGAAAACTATGCCTTGTTCTAAAGCTCTTTGGGAACCGCTTGCGTAGCCCCAAAGACCTGGGGGCTGCGGGCTTTCCTGCTGCCTTCAAGCCTCAAAGCCACCCTTTCCCACTGGGCGCCGGGCCAGGCACAAAAATGGCCTATGGCTGGAGATGGGTCCCCCGAACAAAGAGCCAGCAGGGAAAACTATGCCTTGTTCTAAAGCTCTTTGGGAACTGCTTGCGTAGCCCCACAGACCTGGGGGCTGCAGGCTTTCCTGCTGCCTTCAGCCTCAAAGCCACCCTTTCCCACTTGGCGCCCTATCAAGCACAAAAATGGCCTATGGCTGGAGATGGGTCCCCCGCCCAGAGAGCCAGCAGGGAAAACTATGCCTTGTTCTAAAGCTCTTTGGGAACCGCTTGCTTGGCCCCACAGACGTGGGGGCTGCGGGCTTTCCTGCTGCCTTCAGCCTCGACACCACCCTTTCCCACTTGGCGCCGCGCCAGGCACAAAAATGGCCATACGGCTGGAGATGGGTCCCCCGCCCAAAGAGCCAGCAGGGAAAACTATGCCTTGTTCTAAAGCTCTTTGGGAACCGCTTGCGTAGCCCCACAGACCTGGGGGCTGCGGGCTTTCCTGCTGCCTTCACCCTCAAAACCACCCTTTCCCACTTGGCGCCGTGCCAGGCACAAAAATGGCCATACGGCTGGAGATGGGTCCCCCGCCCAAAGAGCCAGCAGGGAAAACTATGCCTTGTTCTAAAGCTCTTTGGGAACCGCTTGCGTAGCCCCACAGACCTGGGGGCTGCGGGCTTTGCTGCTGCCTTCAGCCTCAAAGCCACCCTTTCCCACTTGGCGCCGTGCCAGGCACAAAAATGGCCATACGGCTGGAGATGTGTCCCCCGCCCAAAGAGCCAGCAGGGAAAACTATGCCTTGTTCTAAAGCTCTTTGGGAACCGCTTGCTTGGCCCCACAGACCTGGGGGCTGCAGGCTTTGCTGCTGCCTTCAGCCTCAACACCACCCTTTCCCACTTGGCGCCGGGCCAGGGACAAAAATGGCCATACGGCTGGAGATGGGTCCCCCGCCCAAAGAGCCAGCAGGGAAAACTATGCCTTGTTCTAAAGCTCTTTGGGAACCGCTTGCGTAGCCCCACACACCTGGGGGCTGCGGGCTTTCCTGCTGCCTTCAGATTCAAAGCCACCCTTTCCGTCTTGGGGCTTCGCCAGGCACAAAAATGGCCATACGGCTGGAGATGGGTCCCCCGCCCAAAGAGCGAGCAGGGAAAACTATGCCTTGTTCTAAAGCTCTTTGGGAACCGCTTGCGTAGCCCCACAGACCTGGGGGCTGCGGGCTTTCCTGCTGCCTTCAGCCTCGACACCACCCTTTCCCACTTGGCGCCGCGCCAGGCTCAAAAATGGCCATACGGCTGGAGATGGGTCCCCCGCCCTAAGAGCCAGCAGGGAAAACTATGCCTTGTTCTAAAGCTCTTTGGGAACCGCTTGCGTAGCCCCACAGACCTGGGGGCTGCAGGCTTTGCTCCTGCCTTCAGCCTCAAAGCCACCCTTTCCCACCTGGCGCCGCGCCAGGCTCAAAAATGGCCATACGGCTGGAGATGGGTCCCCGCCCAGAGAGCCAGCAGGGAAAACTATGCCTTGTTCTAAAGCTCTTTGGGAACCGCTTGCGTAGCCCCACAGACCTGGGGACTGCGGGCTTTCCTGCTGCCTTCAGCCTCGACACCACCCTTTCCCACTTGGCGCCGCGCCAGGCACAAAAATGGCCATACGGCTGGAGATGGGTCCCCCGCCCAAAGAGCCAGCAGGGAAAACTATGCCTTGTTCTAAAGCTCTTTGGGAACCGCTTGCATAGCCCCACAGACCTGGGGGCTGCGGGCTTTCCTGCTGCCTTCAGCCTCAAAACCACCATTTCCCACTTGGCGCTGCGCCATGCACAAAAATGGCCATACGGCTGGAGATGGGTCCCCCGCCCAGAGAGCCAGCAGGGAAAACTATGCCTTGTTCTAAAGCTCTTTGGGAACCGCTTGCTTGGCCCCACAGACGTGGGGGCTGCGGGCTTTCCTGCTGCCTTCAGCCTCGACACCACCCTTACCCACTTGGCGCCGCGCCAGGCACAAAAATGGCCATACGGCTGGAGATGGGTCCCCCGCCCAAAGAGCCAGCAGGGAAAATTATGCCTTGTTCTAAAGCTCTTTGGGAACCGCTTGCGTAGCCCCACAGACCTGGGGGCTGCAGGCTTTCCTGCTGCCTTCAGCCTCAAAACCACCCTTTCCCACTACGCACCGCGCCAGGCACAAAAATAGCCATACGGCTGGAGATGGGTCCCCCACCCAAAGAGCCAGCAGGGAAAACTATGCCTTGTTCTAAAGCTCTTTGGGAACCGCTTGCGTAGCCCCACAGACCTGGGGGCTGCGGGCTTTCCTGCTGTCTTCAGCCTCAAAGCCACCCTTTCCCACTTGGCGCCCTATCAGGCACAAAAATGGCCTATGGGTGGAGATGGGTCCCATGCCCAAAGAGCCAGCAGGGAAAACTATGCCTTGTTCTAAAGCTCTTTGGGAACCGCTTGCGTAGCCCCACAGACCTGGGGGCTGCGGGCTTTCCTGCTGCCTTCAGCCTCGATACCACCATTTCCCACTTGGCGCTGCGCTATGCACAAAAATGGCCATACGGCTGGAGATGGGTCCCCCGCCCAAAGAGCCAGCAGGGAAAACTATGCCTTGTTCTAACGCTCTTTGGGAACCGCTTGCGTAGCCCCACAGACCTGGGGGCTGCGGGCTTTCCTGCTGCCTTTAGCCTCGACACCACCCTTTCCCTCTTGGCGCCGCGCCAGGCACAAAAATGGCCGTACGGCTGGAGATGGGTCCCCCGCCCAAAGAGCCAGCAGGGAAAACTATGCCTTGTTCTAAAGCTCTTTGGGAACCGCTTGCGTAGCCGCACAGACCTGGGGGCTGCGGGCTTTCCTGCTGCCTTCAGCCTCAAAGCCACCCTTTCCCACTTTGCGCCGGGCCAGGCACAAAAATGGCCATACGGCTGGAGATGGGTCCCCCGCCCAAAGAGCCAGCAGGGAAAACTATGCCTTGTTCTAAAGCTCTTTGGGAACCGCTTGCGTAGCCCCACAGACCTGGGGGCTGCGGGCTTTCCTGCTGCCTTCAGCCTCGACAGCACCCTTTCCCACTTGGCTTCGCGCCAGGCACAAAAATGGCCTATGGCTGGAGATGGGTCCCATGCCCTAAGAGCCAGCAGGGAAAACTATGCCTTGTTCTAAAGCTCTTTGGGAACCGCTTGCGTAGCACCACAGACCTGGGGGCTGCAGGCTTTGCTCCTGCCTTCAGCCTCAAAGCCACCCTTTCCCACCTGGCGCCGCGCCAGGCACAAAAATGGCCATACGGCTGGAGATGGGTCCCCCGCCCAGAGAGCCAGCAGGGAAAACTATGCCTTGTTCTAAAGCTCTTTGGGAACCGCTTGCGTAGCCCCACAGACCTGGGGGCTGCGGGCTTTCCTGCTGTCTTCAGCCTCAAAGCAACCCTTTCCCACTTGGCGCCCTATCAAGCACAAAAATGGCCTATGGCTGGAGATGGGTCCCATGCCCAAAGAGCCAGCAGGGAAAACTATGCCTTGTTCTAAAGCTCTTTGGGAACCGCTTGCGTAGCCGCACAGACCTGGGGGCTGCGGGCTTTCCTGCTGCCTTCAGCCTCAAAACCACACTTTCCCACTTGGCCCCCGGCCAGGCACAAAAATGGCCATACGGCTGGAGATGGGTCCCCCGCCCAAAGAGCCAGCAGGGAAAACTATGCCTTGTTCTAAAGCTCTTTGGGAACCGCTTGCGTAGCCCCACAGACCTGGGGGCTGCGGGCTTTCCTGCTGCCTTCAGATTCAAAGCCATCCTTTCCCTCTTGGGGCTTCGCCAGGCACAAAAATGGCCATACGGCTGGAGATGGGTCCCCCGCCCAAAGAGCGAGCAGGGAAAACTATGCCTTGTTCTAAAGCTCTTTGGGAACCGCTTGCGTAGCCCCACAGACCTGGGGGCTGCGGGCTTTCCTGCTGCCTTCAGCCTCGACACCACCCTTTCCCACCTGGCGCCGCGCCAGACTCAAAAATGGCCATACGGCTGGAGATGGGTCCCCCGCCCAGAGAGCCAGCAGGGAAAACTATGCCTTGTTCTAAAGCTCTTTGGGAACCGCTTGCGTAGCCCCACAGACCTGGGGGCTGCGGGCTTTCCTGCTGCCTTCAAGCCTCAAAGCCACCCTTTCCCACTGGGCGCCGGGCCAGGCACAAAAATGGCCTATGGCTGGAGATGGGTCCCCCGAACAAAGAGCCAGCAGGGAAAACTATGCCTTGTTCTAAAGCTCTTTGGGAACTGCTTGCGTAGCCCCACAGACCTGGGGGCTGCAGGCTTTCCTGCTGCCTTCAGCCTCAAAGCCACCCTTTCCCACTTGGCGCCCTATCAAGCACAAAAATGGCCTATGGCTGGAGATGGGTCCCAGGCCCAAAGAGCCAGCAGGGAAAACTATGCCTTGTTCTAAAGCTCTTTGGGAACCGCTTGCTTGGCCCCACAGACGTGGGGGCTGCGGGCTTTCCTGCTGCCTTCAGCCTCGACACCACCCTTTCCCACTTGGCGCCGCGCCAGGCACAAAAATGGCCATACGGCTGGAGATGGGTCCCCCGCCCAAAGAGCCAGCAGGGAAAACTATGCCTTGTTCTAAAGCTCTTTGGGAACCGCTTGCGTAGCCGCACAGACCTGGGGGCTGCGGGCTTTCCTGCTGCCTTCAGCCTCAAAGCCACCCTTTCCCACTTTGCGCCGGGCCAGGCACAAAAATGGCCATACGGCTGGAGATGGGTCCCCCGCCCAAAGAGCCAGCAGGGAAAACTATGCCTTGTTCTAAAGCTCTTTGGGAACCGCTTGCGTAGCCCCACAGACCTTGGGGCTGCGGGCTTTCCTGCTGCCTTCAGCCTCGACAGCACCCTTTCCCACTTGGCTTCGCGCCAGGCACAAAAATGGCCTATGGCTGGAGATGGGTCCCATGCCCTAAGAGCCAGCAGGGAAAACTATGCCTTGTTCTAAAGCTCTTTGGGAACCGCTTGCGTAGCACCACAGACCTGGGGGCTGCAGGCTTTGCTCCTGCCTTCAGCCTCAAAGCCACCCTTTCCCACCTGGCGCCGCGCCAGGCACAAAAATGGCCATACGGCTGGAGATGGGTCCCCCGCCCAGAGAGCCAGCAGGGAAAACTATGCCTTGTTCTAAAGCTCTTTGGGAACCGCTTGCGTAGCCCCACAGACCTGGGGGCTGTGGGCTTTCCTGCTGTCTTCAGCCTCAAAGCAACCCTTTCCCACTTGGCGCCCTATCAAGCACAAAAATGGCCTATGGCTGGAGATGGGTCCCATGCCCAAAGAGCCAGCAGGGAAAACTATGCCTTGTTCTAAAGCTCTTTGGGAACCGCTTGCGTAGCCGCACAGACCTGGGGGCTGCGGGCTTTCCTGCTGCCTTCAGCCTCAAAACCACCCTTTCCCACTTGGCCCCCGGCCAGGCACAAAAATGGCCATACGGCTGGAGATGGGTCCCCCGCCCAAAGAGCCAGCAGGGAAAACTATGCCTTGTTCTAAAGCTCTTTGGGAACCGCTTGCGTAGCCCCACAGACCTGGGGGCTGCGGGCTTTCCTGCTGCCTTCAGATTCAAAGCCATCCTTTCCCTCTTGGGGCTTCGCCAGGCACAAAAATGGCCATACGGCTGGAGATGGGTCCCCCGCCCAAAGAGCGAGCAGGGAAAACTATGCCTTGTTCTAAAGCTCTTTGGGAACCGCTTGCGTAGCCCCACAGACCTGGGGGCTGCGGGCTTTCCTGCTGCCTTCAGCCTCGACACCACCCTTTCCCACCTGGCGCCGCGCCAGACTCAAAAATGGCCATACGGCTGGAGATGGGTCCCCCGCCCAGAGAGCCAGCAGGGAAAACTATGCCTTGTTCTAAAGCTCTTTGGGAACCGCTTGCGTAGCCCCACAGACCTGGGGGCTGCGGGCTTTCCTGCTGCCTTCAAGCCTCAAAGCCACCCTTTCCCACTGGGCGCCGGGCCAGGCACAAAAATGGCCTATGGCTGGAGATGGGTCCCCCGAACAAAGAGCCAGCAGGGAAAACTATGCCTTGTTCTAAAGCTCTTTGGGAACTGCTTGCGTAGCCCCACAGACCTGGGGGCTGCAGGCTTTCCTGCTGCCTTCAGCCTCAAAGCCACCCTTTCCCACTTGGCGCCCTATCAAGCACAAAAATGGCCTATGGCTGGAGATGGGTCCCAGGCCCAAAGAGCCAGCAGGGAAAACTATGCCTTGTTCTAAAGCTCTTTGGGAACCGCTTGCTTGGCCCCACAGACGTGGGGGCTGCGGGCTTTCCTGCTGCCTTCAGCCTCGACACCACCCTTTCCCACTTGGCGCCGCGTCAGGCACAAAAATGGCCATACGGCTGGAGATGGGTCCCCCGCCCAAAGAGCCAGCAGGGAAAACTATGCCTTGTTCTAAAGCTCTTTGGGAACCGCTTGCGTAGCCCCACAGACCTGGGGGCTGCGGGCTTTCCTGCTGCCTTCACCCACAAAACCACCCTTTCCCACTTGGCACTGCTCCAGGCTCAAAAATGGCCATACGGCTGCAGATGGGTCCCCCGCCCAGAGAGCAAGCAGGGAAAACTATGCCTTGTTCTAAAGCTCTTTGGGAACCGCTTGCGTAGCCCCACAGACCTGGGGGCTGCAGGCTTTGCTGCTGCCTTCAGCCTCAAAGCCACCCTTTCCCACTTGGCGCCGGGCCAGGCACAAAAATGGCCATACGGCTGGAGATGGGTCCCCCGCCCAAAGAGCCAGCAGGGAAAACTATGCCTTGTTCTAAAGCTCTTTGGGAACCGCTTGCGTAGCCCCACAGACCTGGGGGCTGCGGGCTTTCCTGCTGCCTTCAGCCTCAAAGCCACCCTTTCCCACTTGGCGCCGTGCCAGGCACAAAAATGGCCATACGGCTGGAGATGGGTCCCCCGCCCAAAGAGCCAGCAGGGAAAACTATGCCTTGTTCTAAAGCTCTTTGGGAACCGCTTGCGTAGCCCCACAGACCTGGGGGCTGCGGGCTTTCCTGCTGCCTTTAGCCTCGACACCACCCTTTCCCTCTTGGCGCCGTGCCAGGCACAAAAATGGCCGTACGGCTGGAGATGGGTCCCCCGCCCAAAGAGCCAGCAGGGAAAACTATGCCTTGTTCTAAAGCTCTTTGGGAACCGCTTGCGTAGCCCCACAGACCTTGGGGCTGCGGGCTTTCCTGCTGCCTTCAGCCTCGACAGCACCCTTTCCCACTTGGCTTCGCGCCAGGCACAAAAATGGCCTATGGCTGGAGATGGGTCCCATGCCCTAAGAGCGAGCAGGGAAAACTATGCCTTGTTCTAAAGCTCTTTGGGAACCGCTTGCGTAGCCCCACAGACCTGGGGGCTGCGGGCTTTCCTGCTGCCTTCAGCCTCAAAGCCACCCTTTCCCACTTGGCGCCGGGCCAGGGACAAAAATGGCCATACGGCTGGAGATGGGTCCCATGCCCAAAGAGCCAGCAGGGAAAACTATGCCTTGTTCTAAAGCTCTTTGGGAACCGCTTGCTTGGGCCCACAGACCTGGGGGCTGCAGGCTTTGCTGCTGCCTTCAGCCTCGACACCACCCTTACCCACTTGGCGCCGCGCCAGGCACAAAAATGGCCATACGGCTGGAGATGGGTCCCCCGCCCAAAGAGCCAGCAGGGAAAACTATGCCTTGTTCTAAAGCTCTTTGGGAACTGCTTGCGTAGCCCCACAGACCTGGGGGCTGCAGGCTTTCCTGCTGCCTTCAGCCTCAAAACCACCCTTTCCCACTACGCACCGCGCCAGGCACAAAAATGGCCATACGGCTGGAGATGGGTCCCCCACCCAAAGAGCCAGCAGGGAAAACTATGCCTTGTTCTAAAGCTCTTTGGGAACCGCTTGCGTAGCCCCACAGACCTGGGGGCTGCAGGCTTTCCTGCTGTCTTCAGCCTCAAAGCCACCCTTTCCCACTTGGCGCCCAATCAGGCACAAAAATGGCCTATGGCTGGAGATGGGTCCCATGCCGTAAGAGCCAGCTGGGAAAACTATGCCTTGTTCTAAAGCTCTTTGGGAACCGCTTGCGTAGCACCACAGACCTGGGGGCTGCAGGCTTTGCTCCTGCCTTCAGCCTCAAAGCCACCCTTTCCCACCTGGCGCCAGGCCAGGCACAAAAATGGCCATACGGCTGGAGATGGGTCCCCCGCCCAAAGAGCCAGCAGGGAAAACTATGCCTTGTTCTAAAGCTCTTTGGGAACCGCTTGCGTAGCCCCACAGACCTGGGGGCTGCGGGCTTTCCTGCTGCCTTCAGCCTCAAAGCAACCCTTTCCCACTTGGCGCCCTATCAAGCACAAAAATGGCCTATGGCTGGAGATGGGTCCCATGCCCAAAGAGCCAGCAGGGAAAACTATGCCTTGTTCTAAAGCTCTTTGGGAACCGCTTGCGTAGCCGCACAGACCTGGGGGCTGCGGGCTTTCCTGCTGCCTTCAGCCTCAAAACCACCCTTTCCCACTTGGCCCCCGGCCAGGCACAAAAATGGCCATACGGCTGGAGATGGGTCCCCCGCCCAAAGAGCCAGCAGGGAAAACTATGCCTTGTTCTAAAGCTCTTTGGGAACCGCTTGCGTAGCCCCACAGACCTGGGGGCTGCGGGCTTTCCTGCTGCCTTCAGATTCAAAGCCATCCTTTCCCTCTTGGGGCTTCGCCAGGCACAAAAATGGCCATACGGCTGGAGATGGGTCCCCCGCCCAAAGAGCGAGCAGGGAAAACTATGCCTTGTTCTAAAGCTCTTTGGGAACCGCTTGCGTAGCCCCACAGACCTGGGGGCTGCAGGCTTTGCTCCTGCCTTCAGCCTCAAAGCCACCCTTTCCCACCTGGCGCCGCGCCAGGCTCAAAAATGGCCATACGGCTGGAGATGGGTCCCCGCCGAGAGAGCCAGCAGGGAAAACTATGCCTTGTTCTAAAGCTCTTTGGGAACCGCTTGCATAGCCCCACAGACCTGGGGGCTGCGGGCTTTCCTGCTGCCTTCAGCCTCGACACCACCCTTTCCCACTTGGCGCCCTATCAGGCACAAAAATGGCCATACGGCTGGAGATGTGTCCCCCGCCCAAAGAGCCAGCAGGGAAAACTATGCCTTGTTCTAAAGCTCTTTGGGAACCGCTTGCGTAGCCCCACAGACCTGGGGGCTGCGGGCTTTGCTGCTGCCTTCAGCCTCAAAGCCACCCTTTCCCACTTGGCGCCGCGCCAGACACAAAAATGGCCATACGGCTGGAGATGGGTCCCCCGCCCAAAGAGCCAGCAGGGAAAATTATGCCTTGTTCTAAAGCTCTTTGGGAACCGCTTGCGTAGCCCCACAGACCTGGGGGCTGCGGGCTTTCCTGCTGCCTTTAGCCTCGACACAACCCTTTCCCACTTGGCGCCGCGCCAGGCTCAAAAATGGCCATACGGCTGGAGATGGGTCCCCCGCCCAGAGAGCCAGCAGGGAAAACTATGCCTTGTTCTAAAGCTCTTTGGGAACCGCTTGCGTAGCCCCACAGACCTGGGGGCTGCGGGCTTTCTTGCTGCCTTCAAGCCTCAAAGCCACCCTTTCCCACTGGGCGCCGGGCCAGGCACAAAAATGGCCTATGGCTGGAGATGGGTCCCCCGCCCTAAGAGCCAGCAGGGAAAACTATGCCTTGTTCTAAAGCTCTTTGGGAACCGCTTGCGTAGCCCCACAGACCTGGGGGCTGCAGGCTTTGCTCCTGCCTTCAGCCTCAAAGCCACCCTTTCCCACCTGGCGCCGCGCCAGGCTCAAAAATGGCCATACGGCTGGAGATGGGTCCCCGCCCAGAGAGCCAGCAGGGAAAACTATGCCTTGTTCTAAAGCTCTTTGGGAACCGCTTGCGTAGCCCCACAGACCTGGGGACTGCGGGCTTTCCTGCTGCCTTACGCCTCGACACCACCCTTTCCCACTTGGCGCCGCGCCAAGCACAAAAATGGCCATACGACTGGAGATGGGTCCCCCGCCCAAAGAGGCAGCAGGGAAAACTATGCCTTGTTCTAAAGCTCTTTGGGAACCGCTTGCGTAGCCCCACAGACCTGGGGGCTGCGGGCTTTGCTGCTGCCTTCAGCCTCAAAGCCACCCTTTCCCACTTGGCGCCGGGCCAGGGACAAAAATGGCCATACGGCTGGAGATGGGTCCCCCGCCCAAAGAGCCAGCAGGGAAAATTATGCCTTGTTCTAAAGCTCTTTGGGAACCGCTTGCGTAGCCCCACAGACCTGGGGGCTGTGGGCTTTCCTGCTGCCTTTAGCCTCGACACCACCCTTTCCCACTTGGCGCCGCGCCAGGCTCAAAAATGGCCATACGGCTGGAGATTGGTCCCCCGCCCAGAGAGCCAGCAGGGAAAACTATGCCTTGTTCTAAAGCTCTTTGGGAACCGCTTGCGTAGCCCCACAGACCTGGGGGCTGCGGGCTTTCCTGCTGCCTTCAAGCCTCGACAGCACCCTTTCCCACTGGGCGCCGGGCCAGGCACAAAAATGGCCTATGGCTGGAGATGGGTCCCCTGAACAAAGAGCCAGCAGGGAAAACTATGCCTTGTTCTAAAGCTCTTTGGGAACTGCTTGTGTAGCCCCACAGACCTGGGGGCTGCAGGCTTTCCTGCTGCCTTCAGCCTCAAAGCCACCCTTTCCCACTTGGCGCCCTATCAAGCACAAAAATGGCCTATGGCTGGAGATGGGTCCCAGGCCCAAAGAGCCAGCAGGGAAAACTATGCCTTGTTCTAAAGCTCTTTGGGAACCGCTTGCTTGGCCCCACAGACGTGGGGGCTGCGGGCTTTCCTGCTGCCTTCAGCCTCGACACCACCCTTTCCCACTTGGCGCCGCGCCAGGCACAAAAATGGCCATACGGCTGCAGATGGGTCCCCCGCCCAAAGAGCCAGCAGGGAAAACTATGCCTTGTTCTAAAGCTCTTTGGGAACCGCTTGCGTAGCCCCACAGACCTGGGGGCTGCAGGCTTTGCTGCTGCCTTCAGACTCGACACCACCCTTTCCCACTTGGCGCCGCGCCAGGCACAAAAATGGCCATACGGCTGGAGATGGGTCCCCCGCCCAAAGAGCCAGCAGGGAAAACTATGCCTTGTTCTAAAGCTCTTTGGGAACCGCTTGCGTAGCCCCACAGACCTGGGGGCTGCAGGCTTTGCTGCTGCCTTCAGCCTCAAAGCCACCCTTTCCCACTTGGCGTCGCGCTAGGCACAAAAATGGCCATACAGCTGGAGATGGGTCCCCCGCCCAAGGAGCCAGCAGGGAAAACTATGCCTTGTTCTAAAGCTCTTTGGGAACCGCTTGCGTAGCCACACAGACCTGGGGGCTGCGGGCTGTCTTGCTGCCTTCAGCCTCAAAGCCACCCTTTCACACTTGGCGCCGCGCCAGGCACAGAAATGGCCATACGGCTGGAGATGGGTCCCATGCCCAAAGAGCCAGCAGGGAAAACTATGCCTTGTTCTAAAGCTCTTTGGGAACCGCTTGCGTAGCCCCACAGACCTGGGGGCTGCGGGCTTTCCTGCTGCCTTCAGCCTCAAAACCACCCTTTCCCACTACGCACCGCGCCAGGCACAAAAATGGCCATACGGCTGGAGATGGGTCCCCCGCCCAAAGAGCCAGCAGGGAAAACTATGCCTTGTTCTAAAGCTCTTTGGGAACCGCTTGCGTAGCCCCACAGACCTGGGGGCTGCGGGCTTTGCTGCTGCCTTCAGCCTCAAAACCACCCTTTCCCACTTGGCGCTGCGCCAGGCACAAAAATGGCCATACGGCTGGAGATGGGTCCCCCGCCCAAAGAGCCAGCAGGGAAAATTATGCCTTGTTCTAAAGCTCTTTGGGAACCGCTTGCGTAGCCCCACAGACCTGGGGGCTGCGGGCTTTCCTCCTGCCTTTAGCCTCGACACAACCCTTTCCCACTTGGCGCCGCGCCAGGCTCAAAAATGGCCATACGGCTGGAGATGGGTCCCCCGCCCAGAGAGCCAGCAGGGAAAACTATGCCTTGTTCTAAAGCTCTTTGGGAACCGCTTGCGTAGCCCCACAGACCTGGGGGCTGCGGGCTTTCCTGCTGCCTTCAAGCCTCAAAGCCACCCTTTCCCACTGGGCGCCGGGCCAGGCACAAAAATGGCCTATGGCTGGAGATGGGTCACCCGAACAAAGAGCCAGCAGGGAAAACTATGCCTTGTTCTAAAGCTCTTTGGGAACTGCTTGCGTAGCCCCACAGACCTGGGGGCTGCAGGCTTTCCTGCTGCCTTCAGCCTCAAAGCCACCCTTTCCCACTTGGCGCCCTATCAAGCACAAAAATGGCCTATGGCTGGAGATGGGTCCCAGGCCCAAAGAGCCAGCAGGGAAAACTATGCCTTGTTCTAAAGCTCTTTGGGAACCGCTTGCGTAGCCCCACAGACCTGGGGGCTGCGGGCTTTGCTGCTGCCTTCAGCCTCAACACCACCCTTTCCCACTTGGCGCCGGGCCAGGGACAAAAATGGCCATACGGCTGGAGATGGGTCCCCTGCCAAAAGAGCCAGCAGGGAAAACTATGCCTTGTTCTAAAGCTCTTTGGGAACCGCTTGCATAGCCCCACAGACCTGGGGGCTGCGGGCTTTCCTGCTGCCTTCAGATTCAAAGCCACCCTTTCCCTCTTGTGGCTTCGCCAGGCACAAAAATGGCCATACGGCTGGAGATGGGTCCCCCGCCCAAAGAGCCAGCAGGGAAAACTATGCCTTGTTCTAAAGCTCTTTGGGAACCGCTTGCGTAGCCCCACAGACCTGGGGGCTGCGGGATTTCCTGCTGCCTTCAGCCTCGACACCAGCCTTTCCCACTTGGCGCCCTATCAGGCACAAAAATGGCCATACGGCTGGAGATGGGTCCCCCGCCCAAAGAGCCAGCAGGGAAAACTATGCCTTGTTCTAAAGCTCTTTGGGAACCGCTTGCGTAGCCCCACAGACCTGGGGGCTGCGGGCTTTGCTGCTGCCTTCAGCCTCAAAGCCACCCTTTCCCACTTGGCGCCGTGCCAGGCACAAAAATGGCCTATGGCTGGAGATGGGTCCCATGCCCAAAGAGCCAGCAGGGAAAACTATGCCTTGTTCTAAAGCTCTTTGGGAACCGCTTGCTTGGCCCCACAGACCTGGGGGCTGCGGGCTTTCCTGCTGCCTTCAGCCTCAAAACCACCCTTTCCCACTACGCACCGCGCCAGGCACAAAAATGGCCATATGGCTGGAGATGGGTCCCCCGCCCAAAGAGCCAGCAGGGAAAACTATGCCTTGTTCTAAAGCTCTCTGGGAACCGCTTGCTTGGGCCCACAGACGTGGGGGCTGCGGGCTTTCCTGCTGCCTTCAGCCTCGACACCACCCTATGCCACTACGCACCGCGCCAGGCACAAAAATAGCCATACGTCTGGAGATTGGTCCCCCACCCAAAGAGCCAGCAGGGAAAACTATGCCTTGTTCTAAAGCTCTTTGGGAACCGCTTGCGTAGCCCCACAGACCTGGGGGCTGCGGGCTTTCCTGCTGCCTTCATCCTCAAAGCCACCCTTTCCCACTTGGCGCCGCGCCAGGCACAAAAATGACCATACGGCTGGAGATGGGTCCCCCGCCCAAAGAGCCAGCAGGGAAAACTATGCCTTGTTCTAAAGCTCTTTGGGAACCGCTTGCATAGCCCCACAGACCTGGGAGCTGCAGGCTTTCCTGCTGTCTTCAGCCTCAAAGCCACCCTTTCCCACTTGGCGCCCTATCAGGCACAAAAATGGCCTATGGGTGGAGATGGGTCCCCCGTCCAAAGAGCCAGCAGGGAAAACTATGCCTTGTTCTAAAGCTCTTTGGGAACCGCTTGCTTGGGCCCACAGACCTGGGGGCTGCGGGCTTTCCTGCTGTCTTCAGCCTCGACACCACCCTTTCCCACTTGGCGCCGCGCCAGGCACAAAAATGGCCATACGGCTGGAGATGGGTCCCCCGCCCAAAGAGCCAGCAGGGAAAATTATGCCTTGTTCTAAAGCTCTTTGGGAACGGCTTGCGTAGCCCCACAGACCTTAGGGCTGCAGGCTTTGCTGCTGCCTTCAGCCTCAAAACCACCCTTTCCCACTTGGCGCCGCGCCAGGCTCAAAAATGGCCATACGGCTGGAGATGGGTCCCCCGCCCAAAGAGCCAGCAGGGAAAACTATGCCTTGTTCTAAAGCTCTTTGGGAACCGCTTGCGTAGCCCCACAGACCTGGGGGCTGCAGGCTTTGCTGCTGCCTTCAGCCTCAAAGCCACCCTTTCCCACTTGGCGTCGCGCTAGGCACAAAAATGGCCATACAGCTGGAGATGGGTCCCCCGCCCAAGGAGCCAGCAGGGAAAACTATGCCTTGTTCTAAAGCTCTTTGGGAACCGCTTGCGTAGCCCCACAGACCTGGGGGCTGCAGGCTTTCCTGCTGCCTTCAGCCTCAAAACCACCCTTTCCCACTTGGCGCCGCGCCAGGCACAAAAATGGCCATACGGCTGGAGATGGGTCCCCCGCGCAAAGAGCCTGCAGGGAAAGCTTTGTCTACAGTCAGTCAAGGTCGACGTACTCAACACTGATAAGAAAGATCACATGTGTTCTTGTGGTGAGGGATATCAAGTGGAAATCCTTCTCGCGGAGTGATCAAGCGATTTAAACTTTTCATCATAATCCAAAGTCTAACATGCAAAACAATTGTCTAAGTAAAGCACAATACAGTGAGTATTAGTAAAACAACAACAGAGTGAAGCATCTTGTTATAAAGTCCTGTAACTGTCGGTGACCATCCAAAAAGAGGATCTCCCCATCTATGTCCTTCGCCTCTCTTCACTCTTTCCAACGCTTGGTGTATTTCTTCAACCTGATGATGGACGGTAATCAAAGTTGTCTATTTTCTTGGGCCTCTTTCAAGAGTCGCTTCAATTCATTGTGTTTTAGCAGCTTCTTCACCAGGGAGAGATTCATTCCGATAGGGGCAGGCAACAATCTCGAATCAACGTATAATTAGGTTGTAGCAATTGAAAAGACGTAACAGGAGCTTAATAATTGAAGTCGCATCCTGTAACTTTGTGTTAGTAAAGTTCAAACACAAAGATTTGAGTGATTACTATGTCATCTCTGAATACAAGACTACAGGGAGACCTCATGCTAACGCACCCTTTCCCAATATAGTCAAGCACAGTCTCTGGGGTTTCATCGGGATGTGTCTCAAAGTGACAAACATTCTGGTTGGTGTCAAGACAAAGGTCTTGTGCTTTGAGAGTATTACTCTCACAAATGAATCCTTGTTGGTCTCGTGAAACGCATGCGTCAACATCAGCAGTTTGCCATTTAGTCTCATTTTGTCGTGCCCAACCTCTGTGCTGTGTTGGATAGAGTAGAGCTCCTTGGTGATTCAACCCCAGTGCGATGATTGGGTATGTGGTGTATACGGAGGCATTGCGTATCGTTAAGACAAAAGCTGTGGCTTTGCTCTCAGTGGGATCGTAGGTGAAATTAACCAGCTACCACCTGGACTGAAATTTTTTCTCAAATTCAATTGCGTTATCCCATATTACTTTTCGAATTTCGGTGGGCAAGGTGCCTTCTTTACCTTCCCTTATGATTGCGGCTGTCATAGATTGCATCCACAATTGGGCTTGGATACAACTAAGAGCCAAGGAAACATTGGTTTGAGTTGTACCAAGTGCATCTGTGATCAGCTGATGGTCTTTTTCACCCGTTTCTTCCCATTGAGGCAATATATTCTATAAAAGCCGTTGGTGGTTTCCCAATGCTAATAGAGAGGACTGTAGGGGATGTCTTAATTTGTCCAGATCAGTAGCGGTTGTGACTAGTTTGTTGGCAAGTATCTCAGCATCTATACTATTCAAGACTCCCAGGCCTGTTCCTAAGATACCAGTCGCATCCCTCTTCCGTCCGTGTGAAGTGGCAAGAGTTCGTTTGCGTAACCATGCTGACCATTCTGCATAAGATGTACTCAGGAATGGTAAGCAGGTGGGTTTGATCGCAGAGATTTTAATCTGCATTGACAATTCTGCTCGTTTGAGGGAATATGTGGGATTAAACAGTACCTGTTGTTGACCTGTGTGTGTTTAATAACGTAAGGGCCAATGTTGAAAATGTAAGGAGTTAGTCTAATGGAGGGCTTAGAAAAGAGAGAGGTGTTTTTTTTTTTTTTCTCTTAGAAGAGAGAGCCTTTGAGAGTTTGTGGGGTGTAGGTTCTGGATTCATTTCAGCAAGTTCAGGTGTATTTGAGTCAATCATAAATTCAAATAACAATTCTGTGCCCTTGTAGCCCCAAATACAGTACACTACTGTAGGTTTGATGAAAGTGAAATTGTGCCAGCAATCTGAATTTGGCTCCATAATTTTGTAACAATCAGTGTTGTATTTGTCCGCTTTGGTAGAGTCTACATAGATGGTTTTAATTACAGTTGGCCTGTGGTGATTAGACCCGTTGATAAATCGGCAACCAATGTGTGTTCTTGTGGAATAATTACTAAATTGGCCAAGAATACAAAAATACAGCATTGTTCACACATTAAGGAAAGTCATAAAATCAAGAGGCTTCTGAGGTAGAATACAGCCGCAGCTAGCACACGAAGAATGCAACAGCTGTGATTCCCTGTACAAGGTTGTTTGCGAAACTACACGAGGGATGGAACGGAACGCGCTTGTTCCGTGGCCTTCCCTTGTGACGAATAGCAGATATGGGGACGAGATGGTACTACGGAACTGATAAGCGGCTTACACGCCACCCGAGCCAACATTTCGTCAAATGTTGATGAAATGCTGTCCTTTTGTGCGAACTTTGCTCACCACAATGTACCAAAACACACCTCCATCCCGGAGGCTATCCGCCCCCGAGGTGTGAACACTCCTCCTTGAGTACATTAATCATAATAAAAGTACATATGACTAAAGTCACTCAAACTCCACTTTGAAGTTAAAAAAATAATATAAAAATAGCCCAAGAGAGGGGGGATGTCTGGGAAGACACCATCGCGAAGAATCCCACCGCTGTTTTCTGGGATCAGTCGACGGGCTGAGCCTTTCTTCCCCCTCATAAGGACGCCTTTGGGTAAGACTTTGATTACACCGAGTGCTTTCTCGGGGACTCTAGAAATTTCTCTAGAGAATCTCTACCCTACATTTATAGCCAGGCTGTATCGTTTATAATTTTGTCACGCGTTTGTCTATTTAACAATGTCTTTATTTGCACGTGCTTTGCAGACAGTGTATTTATCACCGGCAATCCTAAAGAACCTGTATATCTGTTGTTTAAATAAACTGCACTGTTTCAGTAGCTAGTCGTTTCGCTTTCTCACTGAACGCGACCAAAACTTGAGAGAGGCCGTGCTGGTTCAGGAGCACGACTAGACTGAAGGTGCAGCCCACTATTAGTGTCTCCAAATCGTAATAGTTTAACACATATTAAACGCGATTGGCCTGATAGTGCTGAATTGGGCATCACTCAGAATTGAAACCCAGCCGCACCTGGCCTCCCACCTCGGTGAGGAGTGTTAGAACGCAAGGGGGTTTATCTTCTGCCAAAACCGCTTGGCCCCGTTTCACGCAACAGAATTTGGCGTAGTTGGCAGGATTGCCATGGATAAACTGCTGCAAAAATATGATTGTGCCCCTTCCCAGGCTGGGAAGGAGTGGGCCCAAAAATTTTGGAAGGATGAAGAGAAAGTGGTGGAACGTATTGAAGAGCGTCGGGTTTCACAGAAGCTCAGAGCGGGGAAAGGCAAGGGTGTGATTTGTGCTGTGTTAGGCGCCTGTTTATCTTGTGCACAACAAGAAGCTAGAGAAACCCCCGCTCCTAATCTGATTTCAGCTGTAGAATATGCAACCCTGAAATCGGAGAATGAGGTGCTGAAGTCATCATTAGCCTTGCAAAAGGAGACAGGAGAAAGATTAAGAACTCAAGTCGATAAGCTTGTGAGTGAGAATGAATGTTTAGGAAACCGGAATGCTCAACTTGGGAGTGAAAATCGCCAACTTAAAATGTTATTGAAAGGGTGACCGGGCTCTTAGATAAAATGCAGCCCTCGACCCAGGTCCAACAGATTCGTAAGTTAATGTGTTATCCAAATTCCGGAACCCAGACCGGAGATTTTTTTGTCTAATAGTGAGGATGACGAAGAAGATGAGGAGGAAAGGACTTTTACTTTGAAATCCCAAGTTTTTCCTTTACGTCCTCTGGTTAAAACTGAAACTGCAGTTGATGATGGTGATGAAATTCACACCACTGTGCGTACCGTTCCATGGACACCAACCGAGTTAACAAAAATAAAGGAGAAATATTCGAGGCGACCAGAAGAGTCAGCTGTTGAGTACGTGTGGCGAGTTTCTTCTGAAGGGGGGGGCAGAATTATGCTGAGTGAGGAAGAAGCAGGAGACTCTTGGGGACCAGGAGTGTTTTTAACCACTATGCCTGGGGATCATAATTATTCCCTAACCGCTCGAGCAGCCTTTTGGGCAGGGGGTATGGATCCGCGAGAGAGGGGGGAGCCGTTAGAGATTAGAGCTACAGGCTACTCTGATCTGTTTGCGGCTGTACGGAAAGCAGCTTGTCTGCAAGCCATGTATGACAGAGAGGAATTTCGGAAATCCCCAATGTCAGCCCCTATCGACCCGGATCGATTAGCCCCTCTCATCCGTGGTCTTCCCGATTGCCTGAAACCGTTCCTTGTTCGCACTCAAGATCGTATACGGGATGCTCGGGGTGCTCATGGGCGGGGCCGTCGTCACTACATGCCCACCTGGAATGTACAGGAAATAGATCAATATGGGCGCCGAATGGGCTGGGCCAGCCAAACTAGTGAGAAATCCTCCGAACACCCGCGAAAGGTTCGCCAAGTCCAAACTCACACTCAAAACCCTAAATCAGAGGGAAGGTTTAAGCCTGATAAGGACCGGAATGAGTTGTGGCGTAAAGCCCTACAATTAGGGGTGCCCCGACAATTCTTGCACGGTGACCCTACGGGAGATCTCCGTACGCTAGTCCAATCTCTACCTAGAAAGAATAATGCGGCTGGGGAGAAAAGTCTAACCAGAGAATCCCCAAGCCGTGAGAAAACTGTGCCTTCTGCACCGGAACATAACTTGATTGATTTGACAGAGTCCCAGCCACAACACTCCTATCCCCGGGGAGGGCACTGAGCAACCCTGTCGGGCAGGTACTAGCAATCCAATGGCGCTCTCATAAAGACTCCGAACCCGTTATTGTCATTCCTGTTGGACCCCGGAAGATATTGGTAAATTTTATTATTGATACCGGAGCCCAAATGTCTGCAATCACTAACGAAACAGCACAACTTCTAGGTATAAATCCCACCCGACGCAGAGTCAACTTCACAGGAATTGATGGTGTGGTAAAAACATGCCCCACTGCAAAAATTAACCTCTGGTTGCCGGGAGAGCAGCGAATGACTAGGGCAGAAGTGTTAGTGGGTGCCTCACGTAGACCCGACTCAAAGTGTCAGGGACCCGCACAGGAAGTTAAATTCCTGGGGGTCTGGTGGATTAAGGGAGCTGCTTCTGTCCCTCAGGATACCCTGAAAAAATAGAACATGGACAGAATCCTTCCAGCACGAAGGAGTTACAGCAGGTCCTGGGAACTTTAAGTTATTGGCGTAAACACATCCCTGGCTTTTCCATCATTGCTCGCCCCCTTCATAGCTTGCCAAAAAAGGGTAAATCCTGGGTGTGGACTGAACAACACACTAATGCTCTGCAATTACTAATAAAGGAGCTAAGGTTATTCCAACAACTTGGCCCCATACATCCAACTGACCCTGTCCATGTAGAATGGGGGCTCAGTGAACATGGTTCCCGTTGTAATTTATGGCAGAAGGGACCAGCAGGACCGGAGAGACCATTAGAATTTTGCTCCCACTCCTTCAATGATACTGAATGCAGCTATTCAGACCTGGAGAAGGGTTTACTGTCCCTGGTGCGAGCGTTGCAACGAGCAGAGCAGATAAGAAGAGAACAGAGTGTGATCTTTCCTGGGACCTTTTCGCCTCCCAGATGTGGTCCTTAAAGGGACACCACCACCAGCTGGCATTGCCCAGAGACCTACAGTTCGAAAGTGGTATGCTTATTTAGAAGGCATTAATGAAATCAAGCCAGTCTCTGAAGGCAGTGTTAAAGTATCCAAGGCTACTTCACAAGGATACCAAAGGATATAGATGGTGCCCTATTGTTCCAATCCCCACCAAACAGACCATCTCCGATCCAAGAAGCACCTCCTTTGAGGGACAGCAGTGATCTTAGAGGAGTGTGGTTTACTGGTGCGTCATCTCACCGTGAAAAAAATAAGTGCAAATATAAGGCCGTAGCACTGGAAGTAACAACGGGAGAAAGAGCAATTGAAATAGGGGAGGGTAGGGGAACTCAGAGCTGTCCTACTAGCTGCACAACATGGAGCCACCTCCTTTTACGCTGAGTCATATGCTGTTCTTAAAGGAGCCACTGAATGGCTAGGACACTGGGCAGCCAACGATTGGCAGGTGAATAGAGTCCCAGTTTGGGAGACAGATAATTGGAAGCAACTGTTGGAAATAGGAGGACAGAGACCATTGCACATTGCTTGGGTAAAAGGCCACGATCGTTCAAACTCGATCACTGCTCAGTTCAACCAACAGGTAGATGGCCTCACGCGGCTGCAACAAATTGACATTGTAGATGATGGTCGGGAATGGGAACGCTTACTTGAATCGTTACATGTTAAACGTGGCCGCACAGGCCGTCCTGACCTGTATCGGGAAGGTGGGTGGCTTGTGTCAGTTAAGCTGTGCGAACAAATAGTAACTGCCTGTTCACAATGTCGCCTACGACTCAGCAAAGATCATCCGAGTAAGGCGCCTCCCTTACACATGCGGGACAAGAAAGCGTTGTGGCATTCATGGCAGCTTGATTATATTGGGCCCTTGAGATCATCAGGTGGGAAAAGATATGTCCTGGTAGGAGTGGAGATTATCTCCAGCCTCAGTATGGCCAGCAGTTTCAAACCAGCTACGAGGGACAACACAGTGAAAGGCCTAACAGGGTGGTTCAGCACACTTCCCCTTCCCGACGAAATCCAGAGTGATAACGTTTCACACTTTACGGCTTCGGTGGTACAAGATTGGGCCAAGGAAGAAGGGATTCGATGGGTATTTCATACTCCCTGTTATCCCCAGGCTAATGGCATTGTTGAACGCACCAATAGATTGGTTAAGCGTTTTGCAAAAAGTCATGAACCTGGTTGGCATTTGCGATTGGATGATGCCATCTATCAACTAAATAACAAATGGAGTGGAGACGGCTGTCCTAAAATGAAAGCTTTCTGTGTACCTGCCAATATTATCTCGCCAAAGGCTGCCAATGAACCGGGAAAATACCCCGGAAGATTTCACCCTGGACTACCTGTGCTAGTGAAAATGCCTCAAAATGGGACGGTGCCAATGGTGCTAGCTACTCCCAAAAATCCCTATGCATGGGAAGCCAAGGATTGTTCAGGGAAGATACACCGGATCAGCACCCGGTGGACCGCACCTTCTTTTTAACCCCGTCGGTCGAATAAGACCGAGCAGATTTTTTTTTCCTTTATGTCTTACAGGAACCTTGGATGAGCTGTACAGACGGATTGGCCTACGCTACCTTTGAATGTCTCCAGGGAATCCTGACATTGAACCTGGCAATAATACTACTTTTATGATGTATGGCTATTTGGAGGCCCAAATTCTAAAATGACGAATTGGCAGATGGAATTGATGCTATTCAGTTTCACCTTTTTATTCCCTGTTGTTTGTAGTCAAAGAGACCCAGAGTGGCCATGGTCTCAAGCCTTTCTCGTCTATAATACAAGACTACAGGGAGACCTCATGCTAACGCACCCTTTCCCAATATAGTCAAGCACAGTCTCTGGGGTTTCATCGGGATGTGTCTCAAAGTGACAAGCATTCTGGTTGGTGTCAAGACAAAGGTCTTGTGCTTTGAGAGTATTACTCTCACAAATGAATCCTTGTTGGTCTCGTGAAACGCATGCGTCAACATCAGCAGTTTGCCATTTAGTCTCATTTTGTCGTGCCCAACCTCTGTGCTGTGTTGGATAGAGTAGAGCTCCTTGATGATTCAACCCCAGTGCGATGATTGGGTATATGGTGGATAGTGAGGCATTGCGTATCGTTAAGACAAAAGCTGTGGCTTTGCTCTCAGTGGGATCGTAGGTGAAATTAACCAGATACCACCGGGATTGAAATTTTCTCTCAAACTCAATTGCGTTATCCCATATTACTTTTCGAATTTCGGTGGGCAAGGTGCCTTCTTCACCTTCCCTTATGATTTATGAGTTTTTGCAAAACGCTTAACCAATCCGTTGGTGCATTCAACAATGCCATTAGCCTGAGGATAATAGGGAGTATGAAATACCCATCGAATCCCTTCTTCTTTGGCCCAATCTTGTACCACTGTAGCGGTAAAGTGTGAACCGTTATCACTTTGGATTTCCTCGGGAAGGGGAAGTGTGCTGAACCACCCTTTTAGGCCTTTCACTGTGTTGTCCCCAGCAGCTGATTTGAAGCCAGTGGCCATACTGAGGCTGGAGATAATCTCCACTCCGACTAGGACATATCTTTTCCCACCTGATGATCTCAAGGGCCCAATATAATCAATCTGCCATGAATGCCACAACATTTTCTTGTCCCGCATGTGTAAGGGAGGCGCCTTACTCGGATGATCTTTGCTGAGTCGTAGGCGACATTGTGACCAGGCAGTTACTACTTGTTCGCACAGCTTAACCGACACAGGCCACCCCCGGGCTAGACCTTCCTGATACAGATCAGCACGGCCTGTATGGCCAGGCTTAATATGTAACCATTCCCGACCATCATCTACAGTGTCAATTTGTTGTAGCCGCGTGAGGCTATCTACCTGTTGGTTGAACTGAGCAGTGATCGAGTTTGAACGATCGTGGCCTTTTACCCAAGCAATGTGCAATGGTCTCTGTCCTCCTATTTCCAACAGTTGCTTCCAACTGTCTGTCTCCCAGATCGGGACTCTATTCACCTGCCAATCATTGGCTGCCCAGTGTCCTAGCCATTCAGTGGCTCCTTTAAAAACAGCATATGAGTCAGTGTAAATGTAAGTAGCTCCATGTTGTGCAGCTAGTAGGACGGCTCTGAGTTCCCCTACTTGTGCCCTACCTTCTCCTGTTTCAATTGCTCTTTCCCCCGTTGCTACTTCCAGTGCTACGGCCTTGTATTTCCACTTACTGTTCTCACGGTGAGATGACACACCAGTAAACCACACTCCTGTAAGATCACTGCCTGCTTTCAGAGGAGGTGCTTCTTGGATTGGAGATGGTCTGTTTGGTGGGGATTGGAACAATAGGGCACCATCTCTATCCTTCTGGAGCATGGATACTTTGATACTACCTTCAGAGACTGGCATGATATCATTAATGCCTTCTAAATAAGCATACCACTTTCGAACTGTGGGTTTCTGGGCAATGCCAGCTGGCGGTGCTGTCCCTTTACGGACCACATCTAGGAGTCGAAAAGGGCCCCGAACAATCACGCTCTGTTCTCTCCTTATCTGCTCTGCTCGTTGCAATGCTCGCACCAGGGACAGTAAACCCTTCTCCAGGTCTGAATAGCTGCTCTCAGTATCATTAAAGGCGTGAGAGCTAAATTCTAATGGTCTCTCCGGTCCTGCTGGTCCCTTCTGGCATAAATTACAACGGGAACCATGTTCACTGAGCCCCCATTCTACATGGACAGGGTCAGTTGGATGTATGGGGCCAAGTTGTTGGAATAACCTTAGCTCTTTTATTAGCAATTCTAGTGCATTAGTGTGGTGTTGAGTCGACTCCCAGGATTTACCTTTTTTGAGCAAACAATAAAGGGGGCGAGCAATGATGGAAAAGCCAGGGATGTGTTTACGCTAATAACTTAAAGTTCCCAGGACTTGCTGTAACTCCTTCGTGCTGGAAGGATTCTGTCCATGTTCTATTTTTTCAGGGTATCCTGAGGGACAGAAGCAGCTCCCTTAATCCACCAGACCCCCAGGAATTTAACTTCCTGTGCGGGTCCCTGACACTTTGAGTCGGGAATTTCCAATCCCAAATCTGATAATGTTTTTCGGATGTTTTCCATCATGTCTTGTACACTTTCTTGGTTCTCTCCCCTATTAAGATGTCATCAATAATATATTGGTATATTGTACATCCCTGTGAAACAGGAATCTCTGATAGCACTTTAGCCAAAGCATTATGGGCAATAGTGGGGGAATGTTTGTATCCTTGTGGAAAGCGGTTAAAGGTATATTGGACTCCTTTCCATGTGAATGCAAACTGCGCTTTGTCCTGCTCAAGGAGGAGAATCATAAAAAAATATGTCTTTAAAATCTAAGGCAACCCTGCAAGGATGGGCAGCTCCTTTTATCATTGTCACAATTTCCGCGATATTCGGAACAGCAGCGGTCAGAGGTGCAGTGTTGGCGTTTAATTTTCCGTAATCTACTGTGAAACGCCATTGCCTTTTTGGTTTCTTTACTGGCCACACCGGTGAAAAATAAGGCGAGTGAATCCTCTTAATGATGTCCCTTTTTTCTAAATTTGATACCAATCTGTCTGCTCCTGCAACAGCAGTTGCAGGCAGTGGATACTACAGGACAGCAGAGATTTTAGAGGGAGGGAAAAGTATGGAAGTTTCCAATAGACTCAATTTCACTGTGTCTATTACTTTTTCAAATCCTGCAAAACTTCACACTGTGGAGACATCATTAAGAAAAGGCATTAAGAAACCCTCGGACGGCAGGCTTTCCTGCTGCCTTCAGCCTCAAAACCACCCTTTCCCACGACGCACCGCGCCAGGCACAAAAATGGCCATACGGCTGGAGATGGGTCCCCCGCCCAAAGAGCCAGCAGGGAAAACTATGCCTTGTTCTAAAGCTCTTTGGGAACCGCTTGCGTAGCCCCACAGACCTGGGGGCTGCAGGCTTTCCTGCTGCCTTCAGCCTCAAAGCCACCCTTTCCCACTAGGCGCTGCATCAGGCACAAAAATGGCCTATGGCTGGAGATGGGTCCCATGCCCTAAGAGCCAGCTGGGAAAACTATGACTTGTTCTAAAGCTCTTTGGGAACCGCTTGCGTAGCCCCACAGACCTGGGGGCTGCAGGCTTTGCTCCTGCCTTCAGCCTCAAAGCCACCCTTTCCCTCTTGGCGCCGCGCCAGGCTCAAAAATGGCCATACGGCTGGAGATGGGTCCCCCGCCCAAGGAGCCAGCAGGGAAAACTATGCCTTGTTCTAAAGCTCTTTGGGAACCGCTTGCGTAGCCCCACAGACCTGGGGGCTGCGGGCTTTCCTGCTGTCTTCAGCCTCAAAGCCACCCTTTCCCACTTGGCGTCGCGCCAGGCACAAAAATGGCCTATGGCTGGAGATGGGTCCCCCGCCCAAGGAGCCAGCAGGGAAAACTATGCCTTGTTCTAAAGCTCTTTGGGAACCGCTTGCGTAGCCCCACAGACCTGGGGGCTGCGGGCTTTCCTGCTGCCTTCAGCCTCGACACCACCCTTTCCCACTTGGCGCCGCATCAGGCACAAAAATGGCCTATGGGTGGAGATGGGTCCCATGCCCAAAGAGCCAGCAGGGAAAACTATGCCTTGTTCTAAAGCTCTTTGGGAACCGCTTGCGTAGCCCCACAGACCTGGGGGCTGCGGGCTTTCCTGCTGCCTTTAGCCTCGACACCACCCTTTCCCACTTGGCGCCGCGCCAGGCACAAAAATGGCCATACGGCTGGAGATGGGTCCCCCGCCCAAAGAGCCAGCAGGGAAAACTATGCCTTGTTCTAAAGCTCTTTGGGAACCGCTTGCGTAGCCCCACAGACCTGGGGGCTGCGGGCTTTCCTGCTGCCTTCAAGCCTCAAAGCCACCCTTTCCCACTGGGCGCCGGGCCAGGCACAAAAATGGCCATACGGCTGGAGATGGTTCCCCCGCCCAAAGAGCCAGCAGGGAAAACTATGCCTTGTTCTAAAGCTCTTTGGGAACTGCTTGCGTAGCCCCACAGACCTGGGGGCTGCGGGCTTTCCTGCTGCCTTCAGCCTCAAAACCACCCTTTCCCACTTGGCGCCGCGCCAGGCACAAAAATGGCCTATGGCTGGAGATGGGTCCCCCGCCCAAAGAGCCAGCAGGGAAAACTATGCCTTGTTCTAAAGCTCTTTGGGAACCGCTTGCTTGGCCCCACAGACCTGGGGGCTGCGGGCTTTCCTGCTGCCTTCAGCGTCAAAACCACCCTTTCCCATTTGGCGCCGCGCTAGGCACAAAAATGGCCATACGGATGTAGATGGGTCCCCCGCCCAAAGAGCCAGCAGGGAAAACTATGCCTTGTTCTAAAGCTCTTTGGGAACCGCTTGCTTGGCCCCACAGACCTGGGGGCTGCAGGCTTTGCTGCTGCCTTCAGCCTCGACACCACCCTTTCCCACTTGGCGCCGGGCCAGGGACAAAAATGGCCTATGGCTGGAGATGGGCCCCCTGCCAAAAGAGCCAGCAGGGAAAACTATGCCTTGTTCTAAAGCTCTTTGGGTACCGCTTGCGTAGCCCCACACACCTGGGGGCTGCAGGCTTTCCTGCTGCCTTCAGCCTCAAAGCCACCCTTTCCCACTTGGCGCCGCGCCAGGCACAAAAATGGCCTATGGCTGGAGATGGGTCCCATGCCCAAAGAGCCAGCAGGGAAAACTATGCCTTGTTCTAAAGCTCTTTGGGAACCGCTTGCTTGGCCCCACAGACCTGGGGGCTGCAGGCTTTTCTGCTGCCTTCAGCCTCAAAACCACCCTTTCCCACTTGGCGCCGGGCCAGGCACAAAAATGGCCATACGGCTGGAGATGGGTCCCCCGCCCAAAGAGCCAGCAGGGAAAACTATGCCTTGTTCTAAAGCTCTTTGGGAACCGCTTGCGTAGCCCCACAGACCTGGGGCTGCAGGGTTTGTGCTGCCTTCAGCGTCAAAGCCACCCTTTCCCACTTGGCGCTGCGCCATGCACAAAAATGGCCGTACGGCTGGAGATGGGTCCCCCGCCCAAAGAGCCAGCAGGGAAAACTATGCCTTGTTCTAAAGCTCTTTGGGAACCGCTTGCGTAGCCGCACAGACCTGGGGGCTGCGGGCTTTGCTGCTGCCTTCAGCCTCAAAGCCACCCTTTCCCACTTGGCGCCGGGCCAGGTGCAAAAATGGCCATACGGCTGGAGATGGGTCCCCCGCCCAAAGAGCCAGCAGGGAAAACTATGCCTTGTTCTAAAGCTCTTTGGGAACCGCTTGCGTAGCCCCACAGACCTGGGGGCTGCGGGCTTTCCTGCTGCCTTCAAGCCTCAAAGCCACCCTTTCCCACTGGGCGCCGGGCCAGGCACAAAAATGGCCATACGGCTGGAGATGGTTCCCCCGCCCAAAGAGCCAGCAGGGAAAACTATGCCTTGTTCTAAAGCTCTTTGGGAACTGCTTGCGTAGCCCCACAGACCTGGGGGCTGCGGGCTTTCCTGCTGCCTTCAGCCTCAAAACCACCCTTTCCCACTTGGCGCCGCGCCAGGCACAAAAATGGCCTATGGCTGGAGATGGGTCCCCCGCCCAAAGAGCCAGCAGGGAAAACTATGCCTTGTTCTAAAGCTCTTTGGGAACCGCTTGCTTGGCCCCACAGACCTGGGGGCTGCGGGCTTTCCTGCTGCCTTCAGCGTCAAAACCACCCTTTCCCATTTGGCGCCGCGCTAGGCACAAAAATGGCCATACGGATGTAGATGGGTCCCCCGCCCAAAGAGCCAGCAGGGAAAACTATGCCTTGTTCTAAAGCTCTTTGGGAACCGCTTGCTTGGCCCCACAGACCTGGGGGCTGCAGGCTTTGCTGCTGCCTTCAGCCTCGACACCACCCTTTCCCACTTGGCGCCGGGCCAGGGACAAAAATGGCCTATGGCTGGAGATGGGCCCCCTGCCAAAAGAGCCAGCAGGGAAAACTATGCCTTGTTCTAAAGCTCTTTGGGTACCGCTTGCGTAGCCCCACACACCTGGGGGCTGCAGGCTTTCCTGCTGCCTTCAGCCTCAAAGCCACCCTTTCCCACTTGGCGCCGCGCCAGGCACAAAAATGGCCTATGGCTGGAGATGGGTCCCATGCCCAAAGAGCCAGCAGGGAAAACTATGCCTTGTTCTAAAGCTCTTTGGGAACCGCTTGCTTGGCCCCACAGACCTGGGGGCTGCAGGCTTTTCTGCTGCCTTCAGCCTCAAAACCACCCTTTCCCACTTGGCGCCGGGCCAGGCACAAAAATGGCCATACGGCTGGAGATGGGTCCCCCGCCCAAAGAGCCAGCAGGGAAAACTATGCCTTGTTCTAAAGCTCTTTGGGAACCGCTTGCGTAGCCCCACAGACCTGGGGCTGCAGGGTTTGTGCTGCCTTCAGCGTCAAAGCCACCCTTTCCCACTTGGCGCTGCGCCATGCACAAAAATGGCCGTACGGCTGGAGATGGGTCCCCCGCCCAAAGAGCCAGCAGGGAAAACTATGCCTTGTTCTAAAGCTCTTTGGGAACCGCTTGCGTAGCCGCACAGACCTGGGGGCTGCGGGCTTTGCTGCTGCCTTCAGCCTCAAAGCCACCCTTTCCCACTTGGCGCCGGGCCAGGTGCAAAAATGGCCATACGGCTGGAGATGGGTCCCCCGCCCAAAGAGCCAGCAGGGAAAACTATGCCTTGTTCTAAAGCTCTTTGTGATCCGCTTGTGTAGCCGCACAGACCTGGGGGCTGCAGGCTTTCCTGCTGCCTTCAGCCTCAAAACCATCTTATGCCACTACGCACCGCGCCAGGCACAAAAATAGCCATACGGCTGGAGATGGGTCCCCCGCCCAAAGAGCCAGCAGTGAAAACTATGCCTTGTTCTAAAGCTCTTTGTGATCCGCTTGTGTAGCCCCACAGACCTGGGGGCTGCAGGCTTTGCTCCTGCCTTCAGCCTCAAAGCCACCCTTTCCCACCTGGCGCCGCGCCAGGCTCAAAAATGGCCATACGGCTGGAGATGGGTCCCCCGCCCAGAGAGCCAGCAGGGAAAACTATGCCTTGTTCTAAAGCTCTTTGGGAACCGCTTGCGTAGCCCCACAGACCTGGGGGCTGCGGGCTTTCCTGCTGCCTTCAGCCTCGACACCACCCTTTCCCACTTGGCGCCCTATCAAGCACAAAAATGGCCTATGGCTGGAGATGGGTCCCATGCCCAAAGAGCCAGCAGGGAAAACTATGCCTTGTTCTAAAGCTCTTTGGGAACCGCGTGCGTAGCCCCACAGACCTGGGGGCTGCGGGCTTTCCTGCTGCCTTCAGCCTCAAAACCACCCTTTCCCACTTGGCCCCCGGCCAGGCACAAAAATGGCCATACGGCTGGAGATGGGTCCCCCGCCCAAAGAGCCAGCAGGGAAAATTATGCCTTGTTTTAAAGCTCTTTGGGAACCGCTTGCGTAGACCTACAGACCTGGGGGCTGCGGGCTTTCCTGCTGCATTCAAGCCTCAAAGCCACCCTTTCCCACTGGGCGCCGGGCCAGGCACAAAAATGGCCTGTGGCTGGAGATGGGTCCCCCGCCCAAAGAGACAGCAGGGAAAACTATGCCTTGTTCTAAAGCTCTTTGGGAACCGCTTGCTTGGCCCCACAGACCTGGGGGCTGCAGGCTTTGCTGCTGCCTTCAGCCTCAAAGCCACCCTTTCCCACTTGGCGCCCTATCAAGCACAAAAATGGCCTATGGCTGGAGATGGGTCCCATGCCCAAAGAGCCAGCAGGGAAAACTATGATTTGTTCTAAAGCTCTTTGGGAACCGCTTGCTTGGCCCCACAGACCTGGGGGCTGCAGGCTTTGCTGCTGCCTTCAGCCTCAAAGCCACCCTTTCCCACTTGGCGCCGCGCCAGGCACAAAAATGGCCATACGGCTGGAGATGGGTCCCCCGCCCAAAGAGCCAGCAGGGAAAACTATGCCTTGTTCTAAAGCTCTTTGGGAACCGCTTGCGTAGCCCCACAGACCTGGGGGCTGCGGGCTTTCCTGCTGCCTTCAGCCTCGACACCACCCTTTCCCACTTGGCACTGCTCCAGGCACAAAAATGGCCATACGGCTGGAGATGGGTCCCCCGCCCAGAGAGCCAGCAGGGAAAACTATGCCTTGTTCTAAAGCTCTTTGGGAACCGCTTGCGTAGCCCCACAGACCTGGGGGCTGCGGGCTTTCCTGCTGCCTTCAGCCTCGACACCACCCTTTCCCACTTGGCGCCGCATCAGGCACAAAAATGGCCTATGGGTGGAGATGGGTCCCATGCCCAAAGAGCCAGCAGGGAAAACTATGCCTTGTTCTAAAGCTCTTTGGGAACCGCTTGCGTAGCCCCACAGACCTGGGGGCTGCGGGCTTTCCTGCTGCCTTTAGCCTCGACACCACCCTTTCCCACTTGGCGCCGCGCCAGGCACAAAAATGGCCATACGGCTGGAGATGGGTCCCCCGCCCAGAGAGCCAGCAGGGAAAACTATGCCTTGTTCTAAAGCTCTTTGGGAACCGCTTGCGTAGCCCCACAGACCTGGGGGCTGCGGGCTTTCCTGCTGCCTTCAAGCCTCAAAGCCACCCTTTCCCACTGGGCGCCGGGCCAGGCACAAAAATGGCCATACGGCTGGAGATGGTTCCCCCGCCCAAAGAGCCAGCAGGGAAAACTATGCCTTGTTCTAAAGCTCTTTGGGAACTGCTTGCGTAGCCCCACAGACCTGGGGGCTGCGGGCTTTCCTGCTGCCTTCAGCCTCAAAACCACCCTTTCCCACTTGGCGCCGCGCCAGGCACAAAAATGGCCTATGGCTGGAGATGGGTCCCCCGCCCAAAGAGCCAGCAGGGAAAACTATGCCTTGTTCTAAAGCTCTTTGGGAACCGCTTGCTTGGCCCCACAGACCTGGGGGCTGCGGGCTTTCCTGCTGCCTTCAGCGTCAAAACCACCCTTTCCCATTTGGCGCCGCGCTAGGCACAAAAATGGCCATACGGATGTAGATGGGTCCCCCGCCCAAAGAGCCAGCAGGGAAAACTATGCCTTGTTCTAAAGCTCTTTGGGAACCGCTTGCTTGGCCCCACAGACCTGGGGGCTGCAGGCTTTGCTGCTGCCTTCAGCCTCGACACCACCCTTTCCCACTTGGCGCCGGGCCAGGGACAAAAATGGCCTATGGCTGGAGATGGGCCCCCTGCCAAAAGAGCCAGCAGGGAAAACTATGCCTTGTTCTAAAGCTCTTTGGGTACCGCTTGCGTAGCCCCACACACCTGGGGGCTGCAGGCTTTCCTGCTGCCTTCAGCCTCAAAGCCACCCTTTCCCACTTGGCGCCGTGCCAGGCACAAAAATGGGCTATGGCTGGAGATGGGTCCCATGCCCAAAGAGCCAGCAGGGAAAACTATGCCTTGTTCTAAAGCTCTTTGGGAACCGCTTGCTTGGCCCCACAGACCTGGGGGCTGCAGGCTTTTCTGCTGCCTTCAGCCTCAAAACCACCCTTTCCCACTTGGCGCCGGGCCAGGCACAAAAATGGCCATACGGCTGGAGATGGGTCCCCCGCCCAAAGAGCCAGCAGGGAAAACTATGCCTTGTTCTAAAGCTCTTTGGGAACCGCTTGCGTAGCCCCACAGACCTGGGGCTGCAGGGTTTGTGCTGCCTTCAGCGTCAAAGCCACCCTTTCCCACTTGGCGCTGCGCCATGCACAAAAATGGCCGTACGGCTGGAGATGGGTCCCCCGCCCAAAGAGCCAGCAGGGAAAACTATGCCTTGTTCTAAAGCTCTTTGGGAACCGCTTGCGTAGCCGCACAGACCTGGGGGCTGCGGGCTTTGCTGCTGCCTTCAGCCTCAAAGCCACCCTTTCCCACTTGGCGCCGGGCCAGGCGCAAAAATGGCCATACGGCTGGAGATGGGTCCCCCGCCCAAAGAGCCAGCAGGGAAAACTATGCCTTGTTCTAAAGCTCTTTGTGATCCGCTTGTGTAGCCGCACAGACCTGGGGGCTGCAGGCTTTCCTGCTGCCTTCAGCCTCAAAACCATCTTATGCCACTACGCACCGCGCCAGGCACAAAAATAGCCATACGGCTGGAGATGGGTCCCCCGCCCAAAGAGCCAGCAGTGAAAACTATGCCTTGTTCTAAAGCTCTTTGTGATCCGCTTGTGTAGCCCCACAGACCTGGGGGCTGCAGGCTTTGCTCCTGCCTTCAGCCTCAAAGCCACCCTTTCCCACCTGGCGCCGCGCCAGGCTCAAAAATGGCCATACGGCTGGAGATGGGTCCCCCGCCCAGAGAGCCAGCAGGGAAAACTATGCCTTGTTCTAAAGCTCTTTGGGAACCGCTTGCGTAGCCCCACAGACCTGGGGGCTGCGGGCTTTCCTGCTGCCTTCAGCCTCGACACCACCCTTTCCCACTTGGCGCCCTATCAAGCACAAAAATGGCCTATGGCTGGAGATGGGTCCCATGCCCAAAGAGCCAGCAGGGAAAACTATGCCTTGTTCTAAAGCTCTTTGGGAACCGCGTGCGTAGCCCCACAGACCTGGGGGCTGCGGGCTTTCCTGCTGCCTTCAGCCTCAAAACCACCCTTTCCCACTTGGCCCCCGGCCAGGCACAAAAATGGCCATACGGCTGGAGATGGGTCCCCCGCCCAAAGAGCCAGCAGGGAAAATTATGCCTTGTTTTAAAGCTCTTTGGGAACCGCTTGCGTAGACCTACAGACCTGGGGGCTGCGGGCTTTCCTGCTGCATTCAAGCCTCAAAGCCACCCTTTCCCACTGGGCGCCGGGCCAGGCACAAAAATGGCCTGTGGCTGGAGATGGGTCCCCCGCCCAAAGAGACAGCAGGGAAAACTATGCCTTGTTCTAAAGCTCTTTGGGAACCGCTTGCTTGGCCCCACAGACCTGGGGGCTGCAGGCTTTGCTGCTGCCTTCAGCCTCAAAGCCACCCTTTCCCACTTGGCGCCCTATCAAGCACAAAAATGGCCTATGGCTGGAGATGGGTCCCATGCCCAAAGAGCCAGCAGGGAAAACTATGCCTTGTTCTAAAGCTCTTTGGGAACCGCTTGCTTGGCCCCACAGACCTGGGGGCTGCGGGCTTTCCTGCTGCCTTCAGCCTCAAAGCCACCCTTTCCCACTTGGCGCCGCGCCAGGCACAAAAATGGCCATACGGCTGGAGATGGGTCCCCCGCCCAAAGAGCCAGCAGGGAAAACTATGCCTTGTTCTAAAGCTCTTTGGGAACCGCTTGCGTAGCCCCACAGACCTGGGGGCTGCGGGCTTTGCTGCTGCCTTCAGCCTCGACACCACCCTTTCCCACTTGGCACTGCTCCAGGCACAAAAATGGCCATACGGCTGGAGATGGGTCCCCCGCCCAGAGAGCCAGCAGGGAAAACTATGCCTTGTTCTAAAGCTCTTTGGGAACCGCTTGCGTAGCCCCACAGACCTGGGGGCTGCGGGCTTTCCTGCTGCCTTCAGCCTCAAAGCCACCCTTTCCCTCTTGGCGCCGCGCCAGGCACAAAAATGGCCATACGGCTGGAGATGGGTCCCCCGCCCAAAGAGCCAGCAGGGAAAACTATGCCTTGTTCTAAAGCTCTTTGGGAACCGCTTGCGTAGCCCCACAGACCTGGGGCTGCAGGGTTTGTGCTGCCTTCAGCGTCAAAGCCACCCTTTCCCACTTGGCGCTGCGCCATGCACAAAAATGGCCATACGGCTGGAGATGGGTCCCCCGCCCAAAGAGCCAGCAGGGAAAACTATGCCTTGTTCTAAAGCTCTTTGGGAACCGCTTGCGTAGCCGCACAGACCTGGGGGCTGCGGGCTTTGCTGCTGCCTTCAGCCTCAAAGCCACCCTTTCCCACTTGGCGCCGGGCCAGGCGCAAAAATGGCCATACGGCTGGAGATGGGTCCCCCGCCCAAAGAGCCAGCAGGGAAAACTATGCCTTGTTCTAAAGCTCTTTGTGATCCGTTTGTGTAGCCGCACAGACCTGGGGGCTGCAGGCTTTCCTGCTGCCTTCAGCCTCAAAACCATCCTATGCCACTACGCACCGCGCCAGGCACAAAAATAGCCATACGGCTGGAGATGGGTCCCCCACCCAAAGAGCCAGCAGGGAAAATTATGCCTTGTTCTAAAGCTCTTTGGGAACCGCTTGCGTAGCCCCACACACCTGGGGGCTGCAGGCTTTCCTGCTGCCTTCAGCCTCGACAGCACCCTTTCCCACTTGGCTTCGCGCCAGGCACAAAAATGGCCTATGGCTGGAGATGGGTCCCATGCCCAAAGAGCCAGCTGGGAAAACTATGCCTTGTTCTAAAGCTCTTTGGGAACCGCTTGCGTAGCACCACAAACCTGGGGGCTGCAGGCTTTGCTCCTGCATTCAGCCTCAAAGCCACCCTTTCCCACCTGGCGCCGCGCCAGGCTCAAAAATGGCCATACGGCTGGAGATGGGTCCACCGCCCAGAGAGCCAGCAGGGAAAACTATGCCTTGTTCTAAAGCTCTTTGGGAACCGCTTGCGTAGCCCCACAGACCTGGGGGCTGCGGGCTTTCCTGCTGCCTTCAGCCTCGACACCACCCTTTCCCACTTGGCACCCTATCAAGCACAAAAATGGCCTATGGGTGGAGATGGGTCCCATGCCCAAAGAGCCAGCAGGGAAAACTATGCCTTGTTCTAAAGCTCTTTGGGAACCGCTTGCGTAGCCCCACACACCTGGGGGCTGCGGGCTTTCCTGCTGCCTTCAGCCTCAAAACCACCCTTTCCCACTTGGCCCCCGGCCAGGCACAAAAATGGCCATACGGCTGGAGATGGGTCCCCCGCCCAAAGAGCCAGCAGGGAAAATTATGCCTTGTTCTAAAGCTCTTTGGGAACCGCTTGCTTGGCCCCACAGACCTGGGGGCTGCAGGCTTTGCTGCTGCCTTCAGCCTCAAAGCCACCCTTTCCCACTTGGCGCCCTATCAAGCACAAAAATGGCCTATGGCTGGAGATGGGTCCCATGCCCAAAGAGCCAGCAGGGAAAACTATGCCTTGTTCTAAAGCTCTTTGGGAACCGCTTGCTTGGCCCCACAGACCTGGGGGCTGCGGGCTTTCCTGCTGCCTTCAGCCTCGACACCACCCTTTCCCACTTGGCGCCGCGCCAGGCACAAAAATGGCCATACGGCTGGAGATGGGTCCCCCGCCCAAAGAGCCAGCAGGGAAAACTATGCCTTGTTCTAAAGCTCTTTGGGAACCGCTTGCGTAGCCCCACAGACCTGGGGGCTGCGGGCTTTCCTGCTGCCTTCACCCTCAAAACCACCCTTTCCCACTTGGCACTGCTCCAGGCTCAAAAATGGCCATACGGCTGGAGATGGGTCCCCCGCCCAGAGAGCCAGCAGGGAAAACTATGCCTTGTTCTAAAGCTCTTTGGGAACCGCTTGCGTAGCCCCACAGACCTGGGGGCTGCGGGCTTTCCTGCTGCCTTCAGCCTCAAAGCCACCCTTTCCCACTTGGCGCCGGGCCAGGCACAAAAATGGCCATATGGCTGGAGATGGGTCCCATGCCCAAAGAGCCAGCAGGGAAAACTATGCCTTGTTCTAAAGCTCTTTGGGAACCGCTTGCGTAGCCCCACAGACCTGGGGGCTGCGGGCTTTGCTGCTGCCTTCAGCCTCGACACCACCCTTTCCCACTTGGCGCCGCGCCAGGCACAAAAATGGCCATACGGCTGGAGATGGGTCCCCCGCCCAAAGAGCCAGCAGGGAAAACTATGCCTTGTTCTAAAGCTCTTTGGGAACCGCTTGCGTAGCCCCACAGACCTGGGGGCTGCAGGCTTTCCTGCTGCCTTCAGCCTCGACACCACCCTTTCCCACTTGGCGCTTCGCCAGGCATAAAAATGGCCATATGGCTGGATATGGGTCCCCCGCCCAAAGAGCCAGCAGGGAAAACTATGCCTTGTTCTAAAGCTCTTTGGGAACCGCTTGCGTAGCCCCACAGACCTGGGGGCTGCGGGCTTTCCTGCTGCCTTCAGCCTCAAAGCCACCCTTTCCCACTTGGCGCCGCGCCAGGCACAAAAATGGCCATACGGCTGGAGATGGGTCTCCAGCCCAAGGAGCCAGCAGGGAAAATTATGCCTTGTTCTAAAGCTCTTTGGGAACCGCTTGCGTAGCCCCACAGACCTGGGGGCTGCGGGCTTTCCTGCTGCCTTCAGCCTCGACACCACCCTTTCCCACTTGGCGCCCTATCAAGCACAAAAATGGCCTATGGCTGGAGATGGGTCCCATGCCCAAAGAGCCAGCAGGGAAAACTATGCCTTGATCTAAAGCTCTTTGGGAACCGCTTGCGTAGCCCCACACACGTGGGGGCTGCGGGCTTTCCTGCTGCCTTCAGCCTCAAAACCACCCTTTCCCACTTGGCCCCCGGCCAGGCACAAAAATGGCCATACGGCTGGAGATGGGTCCCCCGCCCAAAGAGCCAGCAGGGAAAACTATGCCTTGTTCTAAAGCTCTTTGGGAACCGCTTGCGTAGCCGCACAGACCTGGGGGCTGCGGGCTTTCCTGCTGCCTTCAGCCTCGACACCACCCTTTCCCACTTGGCACTGCTCCAGGCTCAAAAATGGCCATACGGCTGGAGATGGGTCCCCCGCCCAAAGAGCCAGCAGGGAAAACTATGCCTTGTTCTAAAGCTCTTTGGGAACCGCTTGCGTAGCCCCACAGACCTGGGGGCTGCGGGCTTTCCTGCTGCCTTCAGCCTCAAAGCCACACTTTCCCACTTGGCGCCGGGTCAGGGACAAAAATGGCCATACGGCTGGAGATGGGTCCCATGCCCAAAGAGCCAGCAGGGAAAACTATGCCTTGTTCTAAAGCTCTTTGGGAACCGCTTGCTTGGCCCCACAGACCTGGGGGCTGCAGGCTTTGCTGCTGCCTTCAGCCTCAAAACCACCTTTTCCCACTACGCACCGCGCCAGGCACAAAAATGGCCATACGGCTGGAGATGGGTCCCCCGCCCAAAGAGCCAGCAGGGAAAACTATGCCTTGTTCTAAAGCTCTTTGGGAACCGCTTGCGTAGCCGCACAGACCTGGAGGTTGCGGGCTTTCCTGCTGCCTTCAGCCTCAAAACCACCCTATGCCACTACGCACCGCGTCAGGCACAAAAATAGCCATACGGCTGGAGATGGGTCCCCCACCCAAAGAGCCAGCAGGGAAAACTATGCCTTGTTCTAAAGCTCTTTGGGAACCGCTTGCGTAGCCCCACAGACCTGGGGGCTGCAGGCTTTCCTGCTGTCTTCAGCCTCAAAGCCACCCTTTCCCACTTGGCGCCCTATCAGGCACAAAAATGGCCTATGGGTGGAGATGGGTCCCATGCCCAAAGAGCCAGCAGGGAAAACTATGCCTTGTTCTAAAGCTCTTTGGGAACCGCTTGCGTAGCCCCACAGACCTGGGGGCTGCGGGCTTTCCTGCTGCCTTCAGCCTCGATACCACCATTTCCCACTTGGCGCTGCGCCATGCACAAAAATGGCCATACGGCTGGAGATGGGTCCCCCGCCCAAAGAGCCAGCAGGGAAAACTATGCCTTGTTCTAAAGCTCTTTGGTGAACCGCTTGCGTAGCCCCACAGACCTGGGGGCTGCGGGCTTTCCTGCTGCCTTTAGCCTCGACACCACCCTTTCCCTCTTGGCGCCGCGCCAGGCACAAAAATGGCCGTACGGCTGGAGATGGGTCCCCCGCCCAAAGAGCCAGCAGGGAAAACTATGCCTTGTTCTAAAGCTCTTTGGGAACCGCTTGCGTAGCCGCACAGACCTGGGGGCTGCAGGCTTTCCTGTTGCCTTCAGCCTCAAAACCACCCTTTCCCACTTGGCACTGCTCCAGGCTCAAAAATGGCCATACGGCTGGAGATGGGTCCCATGCCCAAAGAGCCAGCAGGGAAAACTATGCCTTGTTCTAAAGCTCTTTGGGAACCGCTTGCGTAGCCCCACAGACCTGGGGGCTGCGGGCTTTCCTGCTGCCTTCAGCCTCAAAGCCACCCTTTCCCACTTGGCGCCGGGCCAGGCACAAAAATGGCCATACGGCTGGAGATGGGTCCCCCGCCCAAAGAGCCAGCAGGGAAAACTATGCCTTGTTCTAAAGCTCTTTGGGAACCGCTTGCTTGGCCCCACAGACCTGGGGGCTGCAGTCTTTGCTGCTGCCTTCAGCCTCAACACCACCCTTTCCCACTTAGCGCCGGGCCAGGGACAAAAATGGCCATACGGCTGGAGATGGGTCCCCTGCCCAAAGAGCCAGCAGGGAAAACTATGCCTTGTTCTAAAGCTCTTTGGTGAACCGCTTGCGTAGCCCCACAGACCTGGGGGCTGCGGGCTTTCCTGCTGCCTTCAGCGTCAAAACCACCCTTTCCCACTACGCACCGCGCCAGGCACAAAAATGGCCATACGGCTGGAGATGGGTCCCCCGCCCAAAGAGCCAGCAGGGAAAACTATGCCTTGTTCTAAAGCTCTTTGGGAACCGCTTGCTTGGCCCCACAGACCTGGGGGCTGCGGGCTTTCCTGCTGCCTTCAGCCTCAAAACCACCCTATGCCACTACGCACCTCGTCAGGCACAAAAATAGCCATACGGCTGGAGATGGGTCCCCCACCCAAAGAGCCAGCAGGGAAAACTATGCCTTGTTCTAAAGCTCTTTGGGAACTGCTTGCGTAGCCCCACAGACCTGGGGGCTGCAGGCTTTCCTGCTGTCTTTAGCCTCAAAGCCACCCTTTCTCACTTGGCGCCCTATCAGGCACAAAAATGGCCTATGGGTGGAGATGGGTCCCATGCCCAGAGAGCCAGCAGGGAAAACTATGCCTTGTTCTAAAGCTCTTTGGGAACCGCTTGCGTAGCCCCACAGACCTGGGGGCTGCGGGCTTTCCTGCTGCCTTCAGCCTCAAAGCCACCCTTTCCCACTTGGCGCTGCGCCATGCACAAAAATGGCCATACGGCTGGAGATGGGTCCCCCGCCCAAAGAGCCAGCAGGGAAAACTATGCCTTGTTCTAAAGCTCTTTGGGAACTGCTTGCGTAGCTCCACAGACCTGGGGGCTGCGGGCTTTCCTGCTGCCTTTAGCCTCGACACCACCCTTTCCCTCTTGGCGCCGCGCCAGGCACAAAAATGGCCATACGGCTGGAGATGGGTCCCCCGCCCAAAAAGCCAGCAGGGAAAATTATGCCTTGTTCTAAAGCTCTTTGGGAACCGCTTGCGTAGCCGCACAGACCTGGGGGCTGCGGGCTTTCCTGCTGCCTTCAGCCTCGACACCACCCTTTCCCACTTGGCGCCCTATCAAGCACAAAAATGGCCTATGGTTGGAGATGGGTCCCATGCCCAAAGAGCCAGCAGGGAAAACTATGCCTTGTTCTAAAGCTCTTTGGGAACCGCTTGCTTGGCCCCACAGACCTGGGGGCTGCGGGCTTTCCTGCTGCCTTCAGCCTCAAAACCACCCTTTCCCACTTGGCCCCCGGCCAGGCACAAAAATGGCCATACGGCTGGAGATGGGTCCCCCGCCCAAAGAGCCAGCAGGGAAAATTATGCCTTGTTCTAAAGCTCTTTGGGAACCGCTTGCGTAGCCCCACAGACCTGGGGGCTGCAGGCTTTGCTGCTGCCTTCAGCCTCAAAACCACCCTTTCCCACTTGGCGCTGCGCCAGGCACAAAAATGGCCATACGGCTGGAGATGGGTCCCCCGCCCAAAGAGCCAGCAGGGAAAAATATGCCTTGTTCTAAAGCTCTTTGGGAACCGCTTGCGTAGCCCCACAGACCTGGGGGCTGCGGGCTTTCCTGCTGCCTTCAAGCCTCAAAGCCACCCTTTCCCACTGGGCGCCGGGCCAGGCACAAAAATGGCCTATGGCTGGAGATGGGTCCCCCGCCCAAAGAGCCAGCAGGGAAAACTATGCCTTGTTCTAAAGCTCTTTGGGAACTGCTTGCGTAACCCCACAGACCTGGGGGCTGCGGGCTTTCCTGCTGCCTTCAGCCTCGACACCACCCTTTCCCACTTGGCACTGCTCCAGGCTCAAAAATGGCCATACGGCTGGAGATGGGTCCCCCGCCCAGAGAGCCAGCAGGGAAAACTATGCCTTGTTCTAAAGCTCTTTGGGAACCGCTTGCGTAGCCCCACAGACCTGGGGGCTGCGGGCTTTCCTGCTGCCTTCAGTCTCAAAGCCACCCTTTCCCACTTGGCGCCGGGCCAGGCACAAAAATGGCCATACGGCTGGAGATGGGTCCCCTGCCAAAAGAGCCAGTAGGGAAAACTATGCCTTGTTCTAAAGCTCTTTGGGAACCGCTTGCGTAGCCCCACAGACCTGGGGGCTGCGGGCTTTCCTGCTGCCTTCAGCCTCAAAGCCACCCTTTCCACTTGGCGCCGGGCCAGGCACAAAAATGGCCATACGGCTGGAGATGGGTCCCATGCCCAAAGAGCCAGCAGGGAAAACTATGCCTTGTTCTAAAGCTCTTTGGGAACCGCTTGCTTGGCCCCACAGACGTGGGGGCTGCAGGCTTTGCTGCTGCCTTCAGCCTCGACACCACCCTTACCCACTTGGCGCCGCGCCAGGCACAAAAATGGCCATACGGCTGGAGATGGGTCCCCCGCCCAAAGAGCCAGCAGGGAAAACTATGCCTTGTTCTAAAGCTCTTTGGGAACCGCTTGCGTAGCCCCACAGACCTGGGGGCTGCAGGCTTTCCTGCTGCCTTCAGCGTCAAAACCACCCTTTCCCACTACGCACCGCGCCAGGCACAAAAATGGCCATACGGCTGGAGATGGGTCCCCCGCCCAAAGAGCCAGCAGGGAAAACTATGCCTTGTTCTAAAGCTCTTTGGGAACTGCTTGCGTAGCTCCACAGACCTGGGGGCTGCGGGCTTTCCTGCTGCCTTTAGCCTCGACACCACCCTTTCCCTCTTGGCGCCGCGCCAGGCACAAAAATGGCCGTACGGCTGGAGATGGGTCCCCCGTCCGAAGAGCCAGCAGGGAAAATTATGCCTTGTTCTAAAGCTCTTTGGGAACCGCTTGCGTAGCCGCACAGACCTGGGGGCTGCGGGCTTTCCTGCTGCCTTCAGCCTCGACACCACCCTTTCCCACTTGGCGCCCTATCAAGCACAAAAATGGCCTATGGCTGGAGATGGGTCCCATGCCCAAAGAGCCAGCAGGGAAAACTATGCCTTGTTCTAAAGCTCTTTGGGAACCGCTTGCGTAGCCCCACACACGTGGGGGCTGCGGGCTTTCCTGCTGCCTTCAGCCTCAAAACCACCCTTTCCCACTTGGCCCCCGGCCAGGCACAAAAATGGCCATACGGCTGGAGATGGGTCCCCCGCCCAAAGAGCCAGCAGGGAAAATTATGCCTTGTTCTAAAGCTCTTTGGGAACCGCTTGCGTAGCCCCACAGACCTGGGGGCTGCGGGCTTTCCTGCTGCCTTTAGCCTCGACACCACCCTTTCCCTCTTGGCTCCGCGCCAGGCACAAAAATGGCCGTACGGCTGGAGATGGGTCCCCCGCCCAAAGAGCCAGCAGGGAAAACTATGCCTTGTTCTAAAGCTCTTTGGGAACCGCTTGCGTAGCCCCACAGACCTGGGGGCTGCGGGCTTTCCTGCTGCCTTCAGCCTCAAAGCCACCCTTTCCCACTTTGCGCCGCATCAGGCACAAAAATGGCCATACGGCTGGAGATGGGTCCCCCGCCCAAAGAGCCAGCAGGGAAAACTATGCCTTGTTCTAAAGCTCTTTGGGAACCGCTTGCGTAGCCCCACAGACCTGGGGGCTGCAGGCTTTCCTGCTGCCTTCAGCCTCAAAACCACCCTTTCCCACTACGCAACACGCCAGGCATAAAAATAGCCATACGACTGGAGATGGGTCCCCCGCCCAAAGAGCCAGCAGGGAAAACTATGCCTTGTTCTAAAGCTCTTTGGGAACCGCTTGCGTAGCCCCACAGACCTTGGGGCTGCGGGCTTTCCTGCTGCCTTCAGCCTCGACAGCACCCTTTCCCACTTGGCTTCGCGCCAGGCACAAAAATGGCCTATGGCTGGAGATGGGTCCCATGCCCAAAGAGCCAGCAGGGAAAACTATGCCTTGTTCTAAAGCTCTTTGGGAACCGCTTGCGTAGCCCCACACACCTGGGGGCTGCGGGCTTTCCTGCTGCCTTCAGCCTCAAAACCACCCTTTCCCACTTGGCCCCCGGCCAGGCACAAAAATGGCCATACGGCTGGAGATGGGTCCCCCGTCCAAAGAGCCAGCAGGGAAAACTATGCCTTGTTCTAAAGCTCTTTGGGAACCGCTTGCGTAGCCCCACAGACCTGGGGGCTGCAGGCTTTGCTGCTGCCTTCAGCCTCAAAACCACCCTTTCCCACTTGGCGCTGCGCCAGGCACAAAAATGGCCATACAGCTGGAGATGGGTCCCCCGCCCAAAGAGCCAGCAGGGAAAATTATGCCTTGTTCTAAAGCTCTTTGGGAACCGCTTGCGTAGCCCCACAGACCTGGGGGCTGCGGGCTTTCCTGCTGCCTTTAGCCTCGACACAACCCTTTCCCACTTGGCGCCGCGCCAGGCTCAAAAATGGCCATACGGCTGGAGATGGGTCCCCCTCCCAGAGAGCCAGCAGGGAAAACTATGCCTTGTTCTAAAGCTCTTTGGGAACCGCTTGCGTAGCCCCACAGACCTGGGGGCTGCGGGCTTTCCTGCTGCCTTCAAGCCTCAAAGCCACCCTTTCCCACTGGGCGCCGGGCCAGGCACAAAAATGGCCTATGGCTGGAGATGGGTCCCCCGAACAAAGAGCCAGCAGGGAAAACTATGCCTTGTTCTAAAGCTCTTTGGGAACCGCTTGCGTAGCCCCACAGACCTGGGGGCTGCGGGCTTTCCTGCTGCCTTCAAGCCTCAAAGCCACCCTTTCCCACTGGGCGCCGGGCCAGGCACAAAAATGGCCTATGGCTGGAGATGGGTCCCAGGCCCAAAGAGCCAGCAGGGAAAACTATGCCTTGTTCTAAAGCTCTTTGGGAACCGCTTGCTTGGCCCCACAGACGTGGGGGCTGCGGGCTTTCCTGCTGCCTTCAGCCTCGACACCACCCTTTCCCACTTGGCGCCGCGCCAGGCACAAAAATGGCCATACGGCTGGAGATGGGTCCCCCGCCCAAAGAGCCAGCAGGGAAAACTATGATTTGTTCTAAAGCTCTTTGGGAACCGCTTGCGTAGCCCCACAGACCTGGGGGATGCGGGCTTTCCTGCTGCCTTCACCCTCAAAACCACCCTTTCCCACTTGGCACTGCTCCAGGCTCAAAAATGGCCATACGGCTGCAGATGGGTCCCCCGCCCAGAGAGCCAGCAGGGAAAACTATGCCTTGTTCTAAAGCTCTTTGGGAACCGCTTGCGTAGCCCCACAGACCTGGGGGCTGCGGGCTTTGCTGCTGCCTTCAGCCTGAAAGCCACCCTTTCCCACTTGGCGCCGGGCCAGGCACAAAAATGGCCATACGGCTGGAGATGGGTCCCATGCCCAAAGAGCCAGCAGGGAAAACTATGCCTTGTTCTAAAGCTCTTTGGGAACCGCTTGCTTGGCCCCACAGACCTGGGGGCTGCCGTCTTTGCTGCTGCCTTCAGCCTCAACACCACCCTTTCCCACTACGCACTGCGCCAGGCACAAAAATGGCCATACGGCTGGAGATGGGTCCCCTGCCAAAAGAGCCAGCAGGGAAAACTATGCCTTGTTCTAAAGCTCTTTGGGAACCGCTTGCGTAGCCCCACAGACCTGGGGGCTGCGGGCTTTCCTGCTGCCTTCAGATTCAAAGCCACCCTTTCCCTCTTGGGGCTTCGCCAGGCACAAAAATGGCCATACGGCTGGAGATGGGTCCCCCGCCCAAAGAGCGAGCAGGGAAAACTATGCCTTGTTCTAAAGCTCTTTGGGAACCGCTTGCGTAGCCCCACAGACCTGGGGGCTGCGGGCTTTCCTGCTGCCTTCAGGCTCGACACCACCCTTTCCCACTTGGCGCTGCGCCAGGCTCAAAAATGGCCATACGGCTGGAGATGGGTCCCCCGCCCAAAGAGCCAGCAGGGAAAACTATGCCTTGTTCTAAAGCTCTTTGGGAACCGCTTGCTTGGCCCCACAGACGTGGGGGCTGCGGGCTTTCCTGCTGCCTTCAGCCTCGACACCACCCTTTCCCACTTGGCACTGCTCCAGGCTCAAAAATGGCCATATGGCTGGAGATGGGTCCCCCGCCCAAAGAGCCAGCAGGGAAAACTATGCCTTGTTCTAAAGCTCTCTGGGAACCGCTTGCTTGGCCCCACAGACGTGGGGGCTGCGGGCTTTCCTGCTGCCTTCAGCCTCAAAACCACCCTATGCCACTACGCACCGCGCCAGGCACAAAAATAGCCATACGTCTGGAGATGGGTCCCCCACCCAAAGAGCCAGCAGGGAAAACTATGCCTTGTTCTAAAGCTCTTTGGGAACCGCTTGCGTAGCCCCACAGACCTGGGGGCTGCGGGCTTTCCTGCTGCCTTCAGCCTCGACACCACCCTTTCCCACTTGGCGCCGCGCCAGGCACAAAAATGGCCATACGGCTGGAGATGGGTCCCCCGCCCAAAGAGCCAGCAGGGAAAACTATGCCTTGTTCTAAAGCTCTTTGGGAACCGCTTGCATAGCCCCACAGACCTGGGAGCTGCAGGCTTTCCTGCTGTCTTCAGCCTCAAAGCCACCCTTTCCCACTTGGCGCCCTATCAGGCACAAAAATGGCCTATGGGTGGAGATGGGTCCCATGCCCAAAGAGCCAGCAGGGAAAACTATGCCTTGTTCTAAAGCTCTTTGGGAACCGCTTGCTTGGCCCCACAGACGTGGGGGCTGCGGGCTTTCCTGCTGTCTTCAGCCTCGACACCACCTTTTCGCACTTGGCGCCCTATCAGGCACAAAAATGGCCATACGGCTGGAGATGGGTCCCCCGCCCAAAGAGCCAGCAGGGAAAACTAGGCCTTGTTCTAAAGCTCTTTGGGAACCGCTTGCGTAGCCCCACAGACCTGGGGGCTGCGGGCTTTCCTGCTGCCTTCAGCCTCAAAGCCACCCTTTCCCACTTGGCGCCGGGCCAGGGACAAAAATGGCCATACGGCTGGAGATGGGTCCCATGCCCAAAGAGCCAGCAGGGAAAACTATGCCTTGTTCTAAAGCTCTTTGGGAACCGCTTGCTTGGCCCCACAGACCTGGGGGCTGCAGGCTTTGCTGCTGCCTTCAGCCTCGACACCACCCTTACCCACTTGGCGCCGCGCCAGGCACAAAAATGGCCATACGGCTGGAGATGGGTCCCCCGCCCAAAGAGCCAGCAGGGAAAACTATGCCTTGTTCTAAAGCTCTTTGGGAACCGCTTGCTTGGCCCCACAGACCTGGGGGCTGCAGTCTTTGCTGCTGCCTTCAGCCTCAACACCACCCTTTCCCACTTGGCGCCGGGCCAGGGACAAAAATGGCCATACGGCTGGAGATGGGTCCCCCGCCCAAAGAGCCAGCAGGGAAAATTATGCCTTGTTCTAAAGCTCTTTGGGAACCGCTTGCGTAGCCCCACAGACCTGGGGGCTGCAGGCTTTGCTGCTGCCTTCAGCCTCAAAACCACCCTTTCCCACTTGGCGCTGCGCCAGGCACAAAAATGGCCATATGGCTGGAGATGGGTCCCCCGACCAAAGAGCCAGCAGGGAAAATTATGCCTTGTTCTAAAGCTCTTTGGGAACCGCTTGCGTAGCCCCACAGACGTGGGGGCTGCGGGCTTTCCTGCTGCCTTCAAGCCTCAAAGCCACCCTTTCCCACTGGGCGCCGCGCCAGGCACAAAAATGGCCCATGGCTGGAGATGGGTCCCCCGCCCAAAGAGCCAGCAGGGAAAACTATGCCTTGTTCTAAAGCTCTTTGGGAACTGCTTGCGTAGCCCCACAGACCTGGGGGCTGCGGGCTTTCCTGCTGCCTTCAGCCTCGACACCACCCTTTCCCACTTGGCACTGCTCCAGGTTCAAAAATGGCCATACGGCTGGAGATGGGTCCCCTGCCAAAAGAGCCAGCAGGGAAAACTATGCCTTGTTCTAAAGCTCTTTGGGAACCGCTTGCGTAGCCCCACAGACCTGGGGGCTGCGGGCTTTCCTGCTGCCTTCAGCCTCAAAGCCACCCTTTCGCACTTGGGGCTTCGCCAGGCACAAAAATGGCCATATGGCTGGAGATGGGTCCCCCGCCCAAAGAGCCAGCAGGGAAAACTATGCCTTGTTCTAAAGCTCTTTGGGAACCGCTTGCGTAGCCCCACAGACCTGGGGGCTGCGGGCTTTCCTGCTGCCTTCAGCCTCAAAGCCACCCTTTCCACTTGGCGCCGGGCCAGGCACAAAAATGGCCATACGGCTGGAGATGGGTCCCATGCCCAAAGAGCCAGCAGGGAAAACTACGCCTTGTTCTAAAGCTCTTTGGGAACCGCTTGCTTGGCCCCACAGACCTGGGGGCTGCAGGCTTTCCTGCTGCCTTCAGCCTCAAAGCCACCCTTTCCCACTTGGCGCCCTATCAAGCACAAAAATGGCCTATGGCTGGAGATGGGTCCCAGGCCCAAAGAGCCAGCAGGGAAAACTATGCCTTGTTCTAAAGCTCTTTGGGAACCGCTTGCTTGGCCCCACATACGTGGGGGCTGCGGGCTTTCCTGCTGCCTTCAGCCTCGACACCACCCTTTCCCACTTGGCGCCGCGCCAGGCACAAAAATGGCCATACGGCTGGAGATGGGTCCCCCGCCCAAAGAGCCAGCAGGGAAAACTATGCCTTGTTCTAAAGCTCTTTGGGAACCGCTTGCGTATCCCCACAGACCTGGGGGCTGCGGGCTTTCCTGCTGCCTTCAGCCTCGACACCACCCTTTCCCACTTGGCACTGCTCCAGGCTCAAAAATGGCCATACGGCTGGAGATGGGTCCCCCGCCCAGAGAGCCAGCAGGGAAAATTATGCCTTGTTCTAAAGCTCTTTGGGAACCGCTTGCGTAGCCCCACAGACCTGGGGGCTGCGGGCTTTGCTGCTGCCTTCAGCCTCAAAGCCACCCTTTCCCACTTGGCGCCGGGCCAGGCACAAAAATGGCCATACGGCTGGAGATGGGTCCCCCGCCCAAAGAGCCAGCAGGGAAAACTATGCCTTGTTCTAAAGCTCTTTGGGAACCGCTTGCTTGGCCCCACAGACCTGGGGGCTGCAGTCTTTGCTGCTGCCTTCAGCCTCGACACCACCCTTTCCCACTACGCACCGCGCCAGGCACAAAAATGGCCATACGGCTGGAGATGGGTCCCCTGCCAAAAGAGCCAGCAGGGAAAACTATGCCTTGTTCTAAAGCTCTTTGGGAACCGCTTGCGTAGCCCCACAGACCTGGGGGCTGCAGGCTTTGCTCCTGCCTTCAGCCTCAAAGCCACCCTTTCCCTCTTGGCGCCGCGCCAGGCACAAAAATGGCCGTACGGCTGGAGATGGGTCCCCCGCCCAAAGAGCCAGCAGGGAAAACTATGCCTTGTTCTAAAGCTCTTTGGGAACCGCTTGCGTAACCCCACAGACCTGGGGGCTGCAGGCTTTCCTGCTGTCTTCAGCCTCGACACCACCCTTTCCCACTTGGCGCCGCGCCAGGCACAAAAATGGCCATACGGCTGGAGATGGGTCCCCCGCCCAAAGAGCCAGCAGGGAAAACTATGCCTTGTTCTAAAGCTCTTTGGGAACCGCTTGCGTAGCCCCACAGACCTGGGGGCTGCAGGCTTTCCTGCTGTCTTCAGCCTCAAAGCCACCCTTTCCCACTTGGCGCCCTATCAGGCACAAAAATGGCCTATGGGTGGAGATGGGTCCCATGCCCAAAGAGCCAGCAGGGAAAACTATGCCTTGTTCTAAAGCTCTTTGGGAACCGCTTGCGTAGCCCCACAGACGTGGGGGCTGCGGGCTTTCCTGCTGCCTTCAGCCTCGATACCACCATTTCCCACTTGGCGCTGCGCCATGCACAAAAATGGCCATACGGCTGGAGATGAGTCCCCCGCCCAAAGAGCCAGCAGGGAAAACTATGCCTTGTTCTAAAGCTCTTTGGGAACCACTTGCGTAGCCCCACAGACCTGGGGGCTGCGGGCTTTCCTGCTGCCTTTAGCCTCGACACCACCCTTTCCCTCTTGGCGCCGGGCCAGGCACAAAAATGGCCATATGGCTGGAGATGGGTCCCATGCCCAAAGAGCCAGCAGGGAAAACTATGCCTTGTTCTAAAGCTCTTTGGGAACCGCTTGCGTAGCCCCACAGACCTGGGGGCTGCAGGCTTTCCTGCTGCCTTTAGCCTCAAAGCCACCCTTTCCCACTTGGCGCCGCGCCAGGCACAAAAATGGCCATACGGCTGGAGATGGGTCCCATGCCCAAAGAGCCAGCAGGGAAAACTATGCCTTGTTCTAAAGCTCTTTGGGAACCGCTTGCTTGGCCCCACAGACCTGGGGGCTGCAGGCTTTGCTGCTGCCTTCAGCCTCGACACCACCCTTACCCACTTGGCGCCGCGCCAGGCACAAAAATGGCCATACGGCTGGAGATGGGTCCCCCGCCCAAAGAGCCAGCAGGGAAAACTATGCCTTGTTCTAAAGCTCTTTGGGAACCGCTTGCATAGCCCCTCAGACCTGGGGGCTGCGGGCTTTCCTGCTGCCTTCAGCGTCAAAACCACCCTTTCCCACTACGCACCGCGCCAGGCACAAAAATGGCCATACGGCTGGAGATGGGTCCCCCGCCCAAAGAGCCAGCAGGGAAAACTATGCCTTGTTCTAAAGCTCTTTGGGAACCGCTTGCGTGGCCCCACAGACGTGGGGGCTGCGGGCTTTCCTGCTGCCTTTAGCCTCGACACCACCCTTTCCCTCTTGGCGCCGGGCCAGGCACAAAAATAGCCATACGGCTGGAGATGGGTCCCATGCCCAAAGAGCCAGCAGGGAAAACTATGCCTTGTTCTAAAGCTCTTTGGGAACCGCTTGCGTAGCCGCACAGACCTGGGGGCTGCGGGCTTTCCTGCTGCCTTCAGCCTCAAAGCCACCCTTTCCCACTTTGCGCCGCATCAGGCACAAAAATGGATATACGGCTGGAGATGGGTCCCCCGCCCAAAGAGCCAGCAGGGAAAACTATGCCTTGTTCTAAAGCTCTTTGGGAACCGCTTGCGTAGCCCCACAGACCTGGGGGCTGCAGGCTTTCCTGCTGCCTTCAGCCTCAAAACCACCCTTTCCCACTACGCAACGCGCCAGGCTCAAAAATGGCCATACGGCTGGAGATGGGTCCCATGCCCAAAGAGCCAGCAGGGAAAACTATGCCTTGTTCTAAAGCTCTTTGGGAACCGCTTGCGTAGCCCCACAGACCTTGGGGCTGCGGGCTTTCCTGCTGCCTTCAGCCTCGACAGCACCCTTTCCCACTTGGCGCCGCGCCAGGCACAAAAATGGCCTATGGCTGGAGATGGGTCCCATGCCCTAAGAGCCAGCAGGGAAAACTATGCCTTGTTCTAAAGCTCTTTGGGAACCGCTTGCGTAGCACCACAGACCTGGGGGTTGCGGGCTTTGCTCCTGCCTTCAGCCTCAAAGCCACCCTTTCCCACCTGGCGCCGCGCCAGGCTCAAAAATGGCCATACGGCTGGAGATGGGTCCCCCGCCCAGAGAGCCAGCAGGGAAAACTATGCCTTGTTCTAAAGCTCTTTGGGAACCGCTTGCATAGCCCCACAGACCTGGGGGCTGCGGGCTTTCCTGCTGTCTTCAGCCTCAAAGCAACCCTTTCCCACTTGGCGCCCTATCAAGCACAAAAATGGCCTATGGCTGGAGATGGGTCCCATGCCCAAAGAGCCAGCAGGGAAAACTATGCCTTGTTCTAAAGCTCTTTGGGAACCGCTTGCTTGGCCCCACAGACCTGGGGGCTGCGGGCTTTCCTGCTGCCTTCAGCCTCAAAACCACCCTTTCCCACTTGGCCCCCGGCCAGGCACAAAAACGGCCATACGGCTGGAGATGGGTCCCATGCCCAAAGAGCCAGAAGGGAAAACTCTGCCTTGTTCTAAAGCTCTTTGGGAACCGCTTGCTTGGCCCCACAGACGTGGGGGCTGCGGGCTTTCCTGCTGCCTTCAGCCTCAAAACCACCCTTTCACACTTGGCGCCGCGCCAGGCACAAAAATGGCCATACGGCTGGAGATGGGTCCCATGCCCAAAGAGCCAGCAGGGAAAACTATGCCTTGTTCTAAAGCTCTTTGGGAACCGCTTGCATAGCCCCACAGACCTGGGGGCTGCAGACTTTCCTGCTGCCTTCAGCCTCGACACCACCCTTTCCCACTTGGCGCCGCGCCAGGCACAAAAATGGCCATACGGCTGGAGATGGGTCCCACGCCCAAGGAGTCAGCAGGGAAAACTATGCCTTGTTCTAAAGCTCTTTGGGAACCGCTTGCGTAGCCCCACAGACGTGGGGGCTGCGGGCTTTCCTGCTGCCTTCAGACTCAAAGCCACGCTTTCCAACTTGGCGCCGCGCCAGGCACAAAAATGGCCATATGGCTGGAGATGGGTCCCCCGCGCAAAGAGCCTGCAGGGAAAGCTTTGTCTACAGTCAGTCAAGGTCGACGTACTCAACACTGATAAGAAAGATCACATGTGTTCTTGTGCTGAGGGATATCAAGTGGAAATCCTTCTCGCGGAGTGATCAAGCGATTTAAACTTTTCATCATAATCCAAAGTCTAACATGCAAAACAATTGTCTAAGCAAAGCACAATACAGTGAGTATTAGTAAAACAACAACAGAGTGAAGCATCTTGTTATAAAGTCCTGTAACTGTCGGTGACCATCCAAAAAGAGGATCTCCCCATCTATGTCCTTCGCCTCTCTTCACTCTTTCCAACGCTTTGTGTATTTCTTCAACCTGATGATGGACGGTAATCAAAGTTGTCTATTTTCTTGGGCCTCTTTCAAGAGTCGCTTCAATTCATTGTGTTTTAGCAGCTTCTTCACCAGGGAGAGATTCATTCCGATAGGGGTAGGCAACAATCTCGAATCAACGTATAATTAGGTTGTAGCAATTGAAAAGACGTAACAGGAGCTTAATAATTGAAGTCGCATCCCGTAACTTTGTGTTAGTAAAGTTCAAACACAAAGATTTGAGTGATTACTATGTCATCTCTGAATACAAGACTACAGGGAGACCTCATGCTAACGCACCCTTTCCCAATATAGTCAAGCACAGTCTCTGGGGTTTCATCGGGATGTGTCTCAAAGTGACAAACATTCTGGTTGGTGTCAAGACAAAGGTCTTGTGCTTTGAGAGTATTACTCTCACAAATGAATCCTTGTTGGTCTCGTGAAACGCATGCGTCAACATCAGCAGTTTGCCATTTAGTCTCATTTTGTCGTGCCCAACCTCTGTGCTGTGTTGGATAGAGTAGAGCTCCTTGGTGATTCAACCCCAGTGCGATGATTGGGTATGTGGTGTATACGGAGGCATTGCGTATCGTTAAGACAAAAGCTGTGGCTTTGCTCTCAGTGGGATCGTAGGTGAAATTAACCAGATACCACCTGGACTGAAATTTTTTCTCAAATTCAATTGCGTTATCCCATATTACTTTTCGAATTTCGGTGGGCAAGGTGCCTTCTTTACCTTCCCTTATGATTGCGGCTGTCATAGATTGCATCCACAATTGGGCTTGGATACAACTAAGAGCCAAGGAAACATTGGTTTGAGTTGTACCAAGTGCATCTGTGATCAGCTGATGGTCTTTTTCACCCGTTTCTTCCCATTGAGGCAATATATTCTATAAAAGCCGTTGGTGGTTTCCCAATGCTAATAGAGAGGACTGTAGGGGATGTCTTAATTTGTCCAGATCAGTAGCGGTTGTGACTAGTTTGTTGGCAAGTATCTCAGCATCTATACTATTCAAGACTCCCAGGCCTGTTCCTAAGATACCAGTCGCATCCCTCTTCCGTCCGTGTGAAGTGGCAAGAGTTCGTTTGCGTAACCATGCTGACCATTCTGCATAAGATGTACTCAGGAATGGTAAGCAGGTGGGTTTGATCGCAGAGATTTTAATCTGCATTGACAATTCTGCTCGTTTGAGGGAATATGTGGGATTAAACAGTACCTGTTGTTGACCTGTGTGTGTTTAATAACGTAAGAGCCAATGTTGAAAATGTAAGGAGTTAGTCTAATGGAGGGCTTAGAAAAGAGAGAGGTGTTTTTTTTTTTTCTCTTAGAAGAGAGAGCCTTTGAGAGTTTGTGGGGTGTAGGTTCTGGATTCATTTCAGCAAGTTCAGGTGTATTTGAGTCAATCATAAATTCAAATAACAATTCTGTGCCCTTGTAGCCCCAAATACAGTACACTACTGTAGGTTTGATGAAAGTGAAATTGTGCCAGCAATCTGAATTTGGCTCCATAATTTTGTAACAATCAGTGTTGTATTTGTCCGCTTTGGTAGAGTCTACATAGATGGTTTTAATTACAGTTGGCCTGTGGTGATTAGACCCGTTGATAAATCGGCAACCAATGTGTGTTCTTGTGGAATAATTACTAAATTGGCCAAGAATACAAAAATACAGCATTGTTCACACATTAAGGAAAGTCATAAAATCAAGAGGCTTCTGAGGTAGAATACAGCCGCAGCTAGCACACGAAGAATGCAACAGCTGTGATTCCCTGTACAAGGTTGTTTGCAAAACTACACAAGGGATGGAACGGAACGCGCTTGTTCCGTGGCCTTCCCTTGTGACGAATAGCAGATATGGGGACGAGATGGTACTACGGAACTGATAAGCGGCTTACACGCCACCCGAGCCAACATTTCGTCAAATGTTGATGAAATGCTGTCCTTTTGTGCGAACTTTGCTCACCACAATGTACCAAAACACACCTCCATCCCAGAGGCTATCCGCCCCCGAGGTGTGAACACTCCTCCTTGAGTACATTAATCATAATAAAAGTACATATGACTAAAGTCACTCAAACTCCACTTTGAAGTTAAAAAAATAATATAAAAATAGCCCAAGAGAGGGGGAATGTCTGGGAAGACACCATCGCGAAGAATCCCACCGCTGTTTTCTGGGATCAGTCGACGGGCTGAGCCTTTCTTCCCCCTCATAAGGACGCCTTTGGGTAAGACTTTGATTACACCGAGTGCTTTCTCGGGGACTCTAGAAATTTCTCTAGAGAATCTCTACCCTACATTTATAGCCAGGCTGTATCGTTTATAATTTTGTCACGCGTTTGTCTATTTAACAATGTCTTTATTTGCACGTGCTTTGCAGACAGTGTATTTATCACCGGCAATCCTAAAGAACCTGTATATCTGTTGTTTAAATAAACTGCACTGTTTCAGTAGCTAGTCGTTTCGCTTTCTCACTGAACGCGACCAAAACTTGAGAGAGGCCGTGCTGGTTCAGGAGCACGACTAGACTGAAGGTGCAGCCCACTATTAGTGTCTCCAAATCGTAATAGTTTAACACATATTAAACGCGATTGGCCTGATAGTGCTGAATTGGGCATCACTCAGAATTGAAACCCAGCCGCACCTGGCCTCCCACCTCGGTGAGGAGTGTTAGAACGCAAGGGGGTTTATCTTCTGCCAAAACCGCTTGGCCCCGTTTCACGCAACAGAATTTGGCGTAGTTGGCAGGATTGCCATGGATAAACTGCTGCAAAAATATGATTGTGCCCCTTCCCAGGCTGGGAAGGAGTGGGCCCAAAAATTTTGGAAGGATGAAGAGAAAGTGGTGGAACGTATTGAAGAGCGTCGGGTTTCACAGAAGCTCAGAGCGGGGAAAGGCAAGGGTGTGATTTGTGCTGTGTTAGGCGCCTGTTTATCTTGTGCACAACAAGAAGCTAGAGAAACCCCCGCTCCTAATCTGATTTCAGCTGTAGAATATGCAACCCTGAAATCGGAGAATGAGGTGCTGAAGTCATCATTAGCCTTGCAAAAGGAGACAGGAGAAAGATTAAGAACTCAAGTCGATAAGCTTGTGAGTGAGAATGAATGTTTAGGAAACCGGAATGCTCAACTTGGGAGTGAAAATCGCCAACTTAAAATGTTATTGAAAGGGTGACCGGGCTCTTAGATAAAATGCAGCCCTCGACCCAGGTCCAACAGATTCGTAAGTTAATGTGTTATCCAAATTCCGGAACCCAGACCGGAGATTTTTTTGTCTAATAGTGAGGATGACGAAGAAGATGAGGAGGAAAGGACTTTTACTTTGAAATCCCAAGTTTTTCCTTTACGTCCTCTGGTTAAAACTGAAACTGCAGTTGATGATGGTGATGAAATTCACACCACTGTGCGTACCGTTCCATGGACACCAACCGAGTTAACAAAAATAAGGGAGAAATATTCGAGGCGACCAGAAGAGTCAGCTGTTGAGTACGTGTGGCGAGTTTCTTCTGAAGGGGGGGGCAGAATTATGCTGAGTGAGGAAGAAGCAGGAGACTCTTGGGGACCAGGAGTGTTTTTAACCACTATGCCTGGGGATCATAATTATTCCCTAACCGCTCGAGCAGCCTATTGGGCAAGGGGTATGGATCCGCGAGAGAGGGGGAGCCGTTAGAGATTAGAGCTACAGGCTACTCTGATCTGTTTGCGGCTGTACGGAAAGCAGCTTGTCTGCAAGCCATGTATGACAGAGAGGAATTTCGGAAATCCCCAATGTCAGCCCCTATCGACCCGGATCGATTAGCCCCTCTCATCCGTGGTCTTCCCGGTTGCCTGAAACCGTTCCTTGTTCGCACTCAAGATCGTATACGGGATGCTCGGGGTGCTCATGGGCGGGGCCGTCGTCACTACATGCCCACCTGGAATGTACAGGAAATAGATCAATATGGGCGCCGAATGGGCTGGGCCAGCCAAACTAGTGAGAAATCCTCCGAACACCCGCGAAAGGTTCGCCAAGTCCAAACTCACACTCAAAACCCTAAATCAGAGGGAAGGTTTAAGCCTGATAAGGACCGGAATGAGTTGTGGCGTAAAGCCCTACAATTAGGGGTGCCCCGACAATTCTTGCACGGTGACCCTACGGGAGATCTCCGTACGCTAGTCCAATCTCTACCTAGAAAGAATAATGCGGCTGGGGAGAAAAGTCTAACCAGAGAATCCCCAAGCCGTGAGAAAACTGTGCCTTCTGCACCGGAACATAACTTGATTGATTTGACAGAGTCCCAGCCACAACACTCCTATCCCCGGGGAGGGCAGTGAGCAACCCTGTCGGGCAGGTACTAGCAATCCAATGGCGCTCTCATAAAGACTCCGAACCTGTTATTGTCATTCCTGTTGGACCCCGGAAGATATTGGTAAATTTTATTATTGATACCGGAGCCCAAATGTCTGCAATCACTAACGAAACAGCACAACTTCTAGGTATAAATCCCACCCGACGCAGAGTCAACTTCACAGGAATTGATGGTGTGGTAAAAACATGGCACACTGCAAAAATTAACCTCTGGTTGCCGGGAGAGCAGCGAATGACTAGGGCAGAAGTGTTAGTGGGTGCCTCACGTAGACCCGACTCAAAGTGTCAGGGACCCGCACAGGAAGTTAAATTCCTGGGGGTCTGGTGGATTAAGGGAGCTGCTTCTGTCCCTCAGGATACCCTGAAAAAATAGAACATGGACAGAATCCTTCCAGCACGAAGGAGTTACAGCAGGTCCTGGGAACTTTAAGTTATTGGTGTAAACACATCCCTGGCTTTTCCATCATTGCTCGCCCCCTTCATAGCTTGCCAAAAAAGGGTAAATCCTGGGTGTGGACTGAACAACACACTAATGCTCTGCAATTACTAATAAAGGAGCTAAGGTTATTCCAACAACTTGGCCCCATACATCCAACTGACCCTGTCCATGTAGAATGGGGGCTCAGTGAACATGGTTCCCGTTGTAATTTATGGCAGAAGGGACCAGCAGGACCGGAGAGACCATTAGAATTTTGCTCCCACTCCTTCAATGATACTGAATGCAGCTATTCAGACCTGGAGAAGGGTTTACTGTCCCTGGTGCGAGTGTTGCAACGAGCAGAGCAGATAAGAAGAGAACAGAGTGTGATCTTTCCTGGGACCTTTTCGCCTCCCAGATGTGGTCCTTAAAGGGACACCACCACCAGCTGGCATTGCGCAGAGACCTACAGTTCGAAAGTGGTATGCTTATTTAGAAGGCATTAATGAAATCAAGCCAGTCTCTGAAGGCAGTGTTAAAGTATCCAAGGCTACTTCACAAGGATACCAAAGGATATAGATGGTGCCCTATTGTTCCAATCCCCACCAAACAGACCATCTCCGATCCAAGAAGCACCTCCTTTGAGGGACAGCAGTGATCTTAGAGGAGTGTGGTTTACTGGTGCGTCATCTCACCGTTAAAAAAATAAGTGCAAATATAAGGCCGTAGCACTGGAAGTAACAACGGGAGAAAGAGCAATTGAAATAGGGGAGGGTAGGGGAACTCAGAGCTGTCCTACTAGCTGCACAACATGGAGCTACTTACATTTACACTGACTCATATGCTGTTTTTAAAGGAGCCACTGAATGGCTAGGACACTGGGCAGCCAACGATTGGCAGGTGAATAGAGTCCCAGTTTGGGAGACAGATAATTGGAAGCAACTGTTGGAAATAGGAGGACAGAGACCATTGCACATTGCTTGGGTAAAAGGCCACGATCGTTCAAACTCGATCACTGCTCAGTTCAACCAACAGGTAGATGGCCTCACGCGGCTGCAACAAATTGACATTGTAGATGATGGTCGGGAATGGGAACGCTTACTTGAATCGTTACATGTTAAACGTGGCCGCACAGGCCGTCCTGACCTGTATCGGGAAGGTGGGTGGCTTGTGTCAGTTAAGCTGTGCGAACAAATAGTAACTGCCTGTTCACAATGTCGCCTACGACTCAGCAAAGATCATCCGAGTAAGGCGCCTCCCTTACACATGCGGGACAAGAAAGCGTTGTGGCATTCATGGCAGCTTGATTATATTGGGCCCTTGAGATCATCAGGTGGGAAAAGATATGTCCTGGTAGGAGTGGAGATTATCTCCAGCCTCAGTATGGCCAGCAGTTTCAAACCAGCTACGAGGGACAACACAGTGAAAGGCCTAACAGGGTGGTTCAGCACACTTCCCCTTCCCGACGAAATCCAGAGTGATAACGTTTCACACTTTACGGCTTCGGTGGTACAAGATTGGGCCAAGGAAGAAGGGATTCGATGGGTATTTCATACTCCCTGTTATCCCCAGGCTAATGGCATTGTTGAACGCACCAATAGATTGGTTAAGCGTTTTGCAAAAAGTCATGAACCTGGTTGGCATTTGCGATTGGATGATGCCATCTATCAACTAAATAACAAATGGAGTGGAGACGGCTGTCCTAAAATGAAAGCTTTCTGTGTACCTGCCAATATTATCTCGCCAAAGGCTGCCAATGAACCGGGAAAATACCCCGGAAGATTTCACCCTGGACTACCTGTGCTAGTGAAAATGCCTCAAAATGGGACGGTGCCAATGGTGCTAGCTACTCCCAAAAATCCCTATGCATGGGAAGCCAAGGATTGTTCAGGGAAGATACACCGGATCAGCACCCGGTGGACCGCACCTTCTTTTTAACCCCGTCGGTCGAATAAGACCGAGCAGATTTTTTTTTCCTTTATGTCTTACAGGAACCTTGGATGAGCTGTACAGACGGATTGGCCTACGCTACCTTTGAATGTCTCCAGGGAATCCTGACATTGAACCTGGCAATAATACTACTTTTATGATGTATGGCTATTTGGAGGCCCAAATTCTAAAATGACGAATTGGCAGATGGAATTGATGCTATTCAGTTTCACCTTTTTATTCCCTGTTGTTTGTAGTCAAAGAGACCCAGAGTGGCCATGGTCTCAAGCCTTTCTCGTCTATAATACAAGACTACAGGGAGACCTCATGCTAACGCACCCTTTCCCAATATAGTCAAGCACAGTCTCTGGGGTTTCATCGGGATGTGTCTCAAAGTGACAAGCATTCTGGTTGGTGTCAAGACAAAGGTCTTGTGCTTTGAGAGTATTACTCTCACAAATGAATCCTTGTTGGTCTCGTGAAACGCATGCGTCAACATCAGCAGTTTGCCATTTAGTCTCATTTTGTCGTGCCCAACCTCTGTGCTGTGTTGGATAGAGTAGAGCTCCTTGATGATTCAACCCCAGTGCGATGATTTGGTATATGGTGGATACTGAGGCATTGCGTATCGTTAAGACAAAAGCTGTGGCTTTGCTCTCAGTGGGATCGTAGGTGAAATTAACCAGATACCACCTGGACTGAAATTTTTTCTCAAATTCAATTGCGTTATCCCATATTACTTTTCGAATTTCGGTGGGCAAGGTGCCTTCTTCACCTTCCCTTATGATTTATGAGTTTTTGCAAAACGCTTAACCAATCCGTTGGTGCATTCAACAATGCCATTAGCCTGAGGATAATAGGGAGTATGAAATACCCATCGAATCCCTTCTTCTTTGGCCCAATCTTGTACCACTGTAGCGGTAAAGTGTGAACCGTTATCACTTTGGATTTCCTCGGGAAGGGGAAGTGTGCTGAACCACCCTTTTAGGCCTTTCACTGTGTTGTCCCCAGCAGCTGATTTGAAGCCAGTGGCCATACTGAGGCTGGAGATAATCTCCACTCCGACTAGGACATATCTTTTCCCACCTGATGATCTCAAGGGCCCAATATAATCAATCTGCCATGAATGCCACAACATTTTCTTGTCCCGCATGTGTAAGGGAGGCGCCTTACTCGGATGATCTTTGCTGAGTCGTAGGCGACATTGTGACCAGGCAGTTACTACTTGTTCGCACAGCTTAACCGACACAGGCCACCCCCGGGCTAGACCTTCCTGATACAGATCAGCACGGCCTGTATGGCCAGGCTTAATATGTAACCATTCCCGACCATCATCTACAGTGTCAATTTGTTGTAGCCGCGTGAGGCTATCTACCTGTTGGTTGAACTGAGCAGTGATCGAGTTTGAACGATCGTGGCCTTTTACCCAAGCAATGTGCAATGGTCTCTGTCCTCCTATTTCCAACAGTTGCTTCCAACTGTCTGTCTCCCAGATCGGGACTCTATTCACCTGCCAATCATTGGCTGCCCAGTGTCCTAGCCATTCAGTGGCTCCTTTAAAAACAGCATATGAGTCAGTGTAAATGTAAGTAGCTCCATGTTGTGCAGCTAGTAGGACGGCTCTGAGTTCCCCTACTTGTGCCCTACCTTCTCCTGTTTCAATTGCTCTTTCCCCCGTTGCTACTTCCAGTGCTACGGCCTTGTATTTCCACTTACTGTTCTCACGGTGAGATGACACACCAGTAAACCACACTCCTGTAAGATCACTGCCTGCTTTCAGAGGAGGTGCTTCTTGGATTGGAGATGGTCTGTTTGGTGGGGATTGGAACAATAGGGCACCATCTCTATCCTTCTGGAGCATGGATACTTTGATACTACCTTCAGAGACTGGCATGATATCATTAATGCCTTCTAAATAAGCATACCACTTTCGAACTGTGGGTTTCTGGGCAATGCCAGCTGGCGGTGCTGTCCCTTTACGGACCACATCTAGGAGTCGAAAAGGGCCCCGAACAATCACGCTCTGTTCTCTCCTTATCTGCTCTGCTCGTTGCAATGCTCGCACCAGGGACAGTAAACCCTTCTCCAGGTCTGAATAGCTGCTCTCAGTATCATTAAAGGCGTGAGAGCTAAATTCTAATGGTCTCTCCGGTCCTGCTGGTCCCTTCTGGCATAAATTACAATGGGAACCATGTTCACTGAGCCCCCATTCTACATGGACAGGGTCAGTTGGATGTATGGGGCCAAGTTGTTGGAATAACCTTAGCTCTTTTATTAGCAATTCTAGTGCATTAGTGTGGTGTTGAGTCGACTCCCAGGATTTACCTTTTTTGAGCAAACAATAAAGGGGGCGAGCAATGATGGAAAAGCCAGGGATGTGTTTACGCTAATAACTTAAAGTTCCCAGGACTTGCTGTAACTCCTTCGTGCTGGAAGGATTCTGTCCATGTTCTATTTTTTCAGGGTATCCTGAGGGACAGAAGCAGCTCCCTTAATCCACCAGACCCCCAGGAATTTAACTTCCTGTGCGGGTCCCTGACACTTTGAGTCGGGAATTTCCAATCCCAAATCTGATAATGTTTTTCGGATGTTTTCCATCATGTCTTGTACACTTTCTTGGTTCTCTCCCCTATTAAGATGTCATCAATAATATATTGGTATACTGTACATCCCTGTGAAACAGGAATCTCTGATAGCACTTTAGCCAAAGCATTATGGGCAATAGTGGGGGAATGTTTGTATCCTTGCGGAAAGCGGTTAAAGGTATATTGGACTCCTTTCCATGTGAATGCAAACTGCGCTTTGTCCTGCTCAAGGAGGAGAATCATAAAAAAATATGTCTTTAAAATCTAAGGCAACCCTGCAAGGATGGGCAGCTCCTTTTATCATTGTCACAATTTCCGCGATATTCGGAACAGCAGCGGTCAGAGGTGCAGTGTTGGCGTTTAATTTTCCGTAATCTACTGTGAAACGCCATTGCCTTTTTGGTTTCTTTACTGGCCACACCGGTGAAAAATAAGGCGAGTGAATCCTCTTAATGATGTCCCTTTTTTCTAAATTTGATACCAATCTGGCTGCTCCTGCAACAGCAGTTGCAGGCAGTGGATACTACACGACAGCAGAGATTTTAGAGGGAGGGAAAAGTATGGAAGTTTCCAATAGACTCAATTTCACTGTGTCTATTACTTTTTCAAATCCTGCAAAACTTCACACTGTGGAGACATCATTAAGAAAAGGCATTAAGAAACCCTCGGACGGCAGGCTTTCGTGACGCCTTCAGCCTCAAAACAACCCTTTCCCACTTGGCGCCGCGCCAGGCGCAAAAATGGCCATACGGCTGGAGATGGGTCCCCTGCCAAAAGAGCCAGCAGGTAAAACTATGCCTTGTTCTAAAGCTCTTTGGGAACCGCTTGCGTAGCCCCACAGACCTGGGGGCTGCGGGCTCTCCTGCTGCCTTCAGCCTCAAAGCCACCCTTTCCCGCTTGGCGCCGGGCCAGGCACAAAAATGGCCATACGGCTGGAGATGGGTCCCCCGCCCAAAGAGCCAGCAGGGAAAACTATGCCTTGTTCTAAAGCTCTTTGGGAACCGCTTGCGTAGCCCCACAGACCTGGGGGCTGCGGGCTCTACTGCTGCCTTCAGCCTCAAAACCACCCTTTCCCATGACGCACCGCGCCAGGCACAAAAATGGCCTATGGCTGGAGATGGGTCCCCCGCCCAAAGAGCCAGCAGGGAAAACTATGCCTTGTTCTAAAGCTCTTTGGGAACCGCTTGCGTGGCCCCACAGACCTGGGGGCTGCGGGCTCTCCTGCTGCCTTCAGCCTCAAAGCCACCCTTTCCCGCTTGGCGCCGGGCCAGGCACAAAAATGGCCATACGGCTGGAGATGGGTCCCCCGCCCAAAGAGCCAGCAGGGAAAACTATGCCTTGTTCTAAAGCTCTTTGGGAACCGCTTGCGTAGCCCCACAGACCTGGGGGCTGCAGGCTTTGCTGCTGCCTTCAGCCTCAAAGCCACCCTTTCCCACTTGGCGCTTCGCCAGGCATTAAAATGGCCATATGGCTGGATATGGGTCCCCCGCCCAAAGAGCCAGCAGGGAAAACTATGCCTTGTTCTAAAGCTCTTTGGAAACCGCTTGCGTAGCTGCACAGACCTGGGGTCTGCAGGCTTTCCTGCTGCCTTCAGCCTCGACACCACCCTTTCCCACTTGGCGTCGCGCCAGGCACAAAAATGGCCTATGGCTGGAGATGGGTCCCATGCCCAAAGACCCAGCAGGGAAAACTATGACTTGTTCTAAAGCTCTTTGGGAACCGCTTGCGTAGCCCCACACACCTGGGGGCTGCAGGCTTTCCTGCTGTCTTCAGCCTCAAAGCCACCCTTTCCCACTTGGCGCCGCATCAGGCACAAAAATGGCCTATGGCTGGAGATGGGTCCCATGCTCAAAGAGCCAGCAGGGAAAACTATGCCTTGTTCTAAAGCTCTTTGGGAACCGCTTGCGTAGCCCCACAGACCTGGGGGCTGCGGGCTTCCCTGCTGCATTCAGCCTCCACACCACCCTTTCCCACTTGGCGCCGCGCCAGGCACAAAAATGGCCTATGGCTGGAGATGGGTCCCACGCCCAAAGAGCCAGCAGGGAAAACTATGCCTTGTTCTAAAGCTCTTTGGGAACCGCTTGCGTAGCCCCACAGACCTGGGGGCTGCGGGCTCTCCTGCTGCCTTCAGCCTCAAAGCCACCCTTTCCCGCTTGGCGCCGGGCCAGGCACAAAAATGGCCATACGGCTGGAGATGGGTCCCCCGCCCAAAGAGCCAGCAGGGAAAACTATGCCTTGTTCTAAAGCTCTTTGGGAACCGCTTGCGTAGCCCCACAGACCTGGGGGCTGCGGGCTTTGCTGCTGCCTTCAGCCTCAAAGCCACTCTTTCCCACTTGGCGCTTCGCCAGGCAATAAAATGGCCATATGGCTGGATATGGGTCCCCCGCCCAAAGAGCCAGCAGGGAAAACTATGCCTTGTTCTAAAGCTCTTTGGAAACCGCTTGCGTAGCCCCACAGACCTGGGGGCTGCAGGCTTTCCTGCTGTCTTCAGCCTCAAAGCCACCCTTTCCCACTTGGCGCCGCATCAGGCACAAAAATGGCCTATGGCTGGAGATGGGTCCCATGCTCAAAGAGCCAGCAGGGAAAACTATGCCTTGTTCTAAAGCTCTTTGGGAACCGCTTGCGTAGCCCCACAGACCTGGGGGCTGCGGGCTTCCCTGCTGCATTCAGCCTCCACACCACCCTTTCCCACTTGGCGCCGCGCCAGGCACAAAAATGGCCTATGGCTGGAGATGGGTCCCCCGCCCAAAGAGACAGCAGGGAAAATTATGCCTTGTTCTAAAGCTCTTTGGGAACTGCTTGCGTAGTCCCACAGACCTGGGGGCTGCGGGCTTTCCTGCTGCCTTCAGCCTCAAAACCACCCTTTCCCACTACGCACCGCGCTAGGCATAGAAATAGCCATACGACTGGAGATGGGTCCCCCGCCCAAAGAGCCAGCAGGGAAAACTATGCCTTGTTCTAAAGCTCTTTGGGAACCGCTTGCATAGCCCCACAGACCTGGGGGCTGCAGGCTTTGCTGCTGCCTTCAGCCTCGACAGCACCCTTTCCCACTTGGCGCAGCGCCAGGCACAAAAACGGCCTATGGCTGGAGATGGGTCCCCCGCCCAAAGAGCCAGCAGGGAAAACTATGCCTTGTTCTAAAGCTCTTTGGGAACCGCTTGCGTAGCCCCACAGACCTGGGGGCTGCGGGCTTTCCTGCTGCATTCAGCCTCAAAGCCACCCTTTCCCACTTGGCGCCGCGCCAGGCACAAAAATGGCCTATGGCTGGAGATGGGTCCCATGCTCAAAGAGCCAGCAGGGAAAACTATGCCTTGTTCTAAAGCTCTTTGGGAACCGCTTGCGTAGCCCCACAGACCTGGGGGCTGCGGGCTTTCCTGCTGCCTTCAGCCTCAAAACCACCCTTTCCCACTTGGCGCCGCGCCAGGCACAAAAATGGCCATACGGCTGGAGATGGGTCCCCCGCCCAAAGAGCCAGCAGGGAAAACTATGCCTTGTTCTAAAGCTCTTTGGGAACCGCTTGTGTAGCCCCACAGACCTGGGGGCTGCGGGCTTTCCTGCTGCCTTCAGCCTCGACACCACCCTTTCCCACTTGGCGCCGCGCCAGGCACAAAAATGGCCATACGGCTGGAGATGGGTCCCCCGCCCAGAGAGCCAGCAAGGAAAATTATGCCTTGTTCTAAAGCTCTTTGGGAACCGCTTGCGTAGCCCCACAGACCTGGGGGCTGCGGGCTTTCCTGCTGACTTCAGCCTCAAAGCCACCCTTTCCCACTTGGCGTCGCGCCAGGCACAAAAATGGCCTATGGCTGGAGATGGGTCCCATGCCCAAAGACCCAGCAGGGAAAACTATGCCTTGTTCTAAAGCTCTTTGGGAACCGCTTGCGTAGCCCCACAGACCTGGGGGCTGCGGACTTTGCTGCTGCCTTCAGCCTCAAAGCCACCCTTTCCCACTTGGCGTCGCGCTAGGCACAAAAATGGCCATACGGCTTGAGATGGGTCCCCCGCCCAGAGAGCCAGCAAGGAAAATTATGCCTTGTTCTAAAGCTCTTTGGGAACCGCTTGCGTAGCCGCACAGACCTGGGGGCTGCGGGCTTTCCTGCTGCCTTCAGCCTCAAAGCCACCCTTTCCCACTTGGCGCCGCATCAGGCACAAAAATGGCCTATGGCTGGAGATGGGTCCCATGCCCAAAGAGCCAGCAAGGAAAACTATGCCTTGTTCTAAAGCTCTTTGGGAACCGCTTGCGTAGCCCCACAGACCTGGGGGCTGCAGGCTTTCCTGCTGCCTTCAGCCTCAAAGCCACCCTTTCCCACTTGGCGCCCTATCAGGCACAAAAATGGCCTATGGCTGGAGATGGGTCCCATGCCCAAAGAGCCATCAGGGAAAACTATGCCTTGTTCTAAAGCTCTTTGGGAACCGCTTGCTTGGCCCCACAGACCTGGGGGCTGCAGGCTTTCCTGCTGCCTTCACCCTCAAAACCACCCTTTCCCACTACGCACCGCGCCAGGCACAAAAATGGCCATACGGCTGGAGATGGGTCCCCCGCCCAAAGAGCCAGCAGGGAAAACTATGCCTTGTTCTAAAGCTCTTTGGGAACCGCTTGCGTAGCCCCACAGACCTGGGGGCTGCGGGCTTTCCTGCTGCCTTTAGCCTCGACACCACCCTTTCCCACTTGGCGCCGCGCCAGGCACAAAAATGGCCATACGGCTGGAGATGGGTCCCCCGCCCAGAGAGCCAGCAAGGAAAATTATGCCTTGTTCTAAAGCTCTTTGGGAACCGCTTGCGTAGCCCCACAGACCTGGCGCTGCGGGCTTTCCTGCTGCCTTCAGCCTCAAAGCCACCCTTTCCCACTTGGTGTCGCGCCAGGCACAAAAATGGCCTATGGCTGGAGATGGGTCCCATGCCCAAAGACCCAGCAGGGAAAACTATGCCTTGTTCTAAAGCTCTTTGGGAACCGCTTGCGTAGCCCCACAGACCTGGGGGCTGCAGGCTTTGCTGCTGCCTTCAGCCTCAAAGCCACCCTTTCCCACTTGGCGTCGCGCTAGGCACAAAAATGGCCATACGGCTGGAGATGGGTCCCCCGCCCAGAGAGCCAGCAAGGAAAATTTTGCCTTGTTCTAAAGCTCTTTGGGAACCGCTTGCGTAGCCCCACAGACCTGGGGGCTGCGGGCTTTCCTGCTGTCTTCAGCCTCAAAGCCACCCTTTCCCACTTGGCGCCGCATCAGGCACAAAAATGGCCTATGGCTGGAGATGGGGCCCATGCCCAAAGAGCCAGCAAGGAAAACTATGCCTTGTTCTAAAGCTCTTTGGGAACCGCTTGCGTAGCCCCACAGACCTGGGGGCTGCAGGCTTTCCTGCTGCCTTCAGCCTCAAAGCCACCCTTTCCCACTTGGCACTCCATCAGGTAAAAAAATGGCCTATGGCTGGAGATGGGTCCCATGCCCAAAGAGCCAGCAAGGAAAACTATGCCTTGTTCTAAAGCTCTTTGGGAACCGCCTGCGTGGCCCCACAGACGTGGGGCCTGCAGGCTTTGCTGCTGCCTTCAGCCTCAAAGCCACCCTTTCCCACTTGGCGCCGCGCTAGGCACAAAAATGGTCTATGGCTGGAGATGGGTCCCCCGCCCAGAGAGCCAGCAGGGAAAACTATGCCTTGTTCTAAAGCTCTTTGGGAACCGCTTGCGTAGCCCTACAGACATGGGGGCTGCGGGCTTTCCTGCTGCCTTCAGCCTCGACACCACCCTTTCCCACTTGGCGCCGTGCCAGGCACAAAAATGGCCATACGGCTGGAGATGGGTCCCCCGCCCAAAGAGCCAGCAGGGAAAACTATGCCTTGTTCTAAAGCTCTTTGGGAACCGCTTGCGTAGCCCCAAAGACCTGGGGGCTGCGGGCTTTCCTGCTGCCTTCAGCCTCAAAACCACCCTTTCCCACTACGCACCGCGCCAGGCATAAAAATAGCCATACGACTGGAGATGGGTCCCCCGCCCAAAGAGCCAGCAGGGAAAACTATGCCTTGTTCTAAAGCTCTTTGGGAACCGCTTGCATAGCCCCACAGACCTGGGGGCTGCAGGCTTTGCTGCTGCCTTCAGCCTCGACAGCACCCTTTCCCACTTGGCGCCGCGCCAGGCACAAAAACGGCCTATGGCTGGAGATGGGTCCCCCGCCCAGAGAGCCAGCAGGGAAAATTATGCCTTGTTCTAAAGCTCTTTAGGAACTGCTTGCGTAGCCCCAGAGACTTGGGGGCTGCAGGCTTTCCTGCTGCCTTCAGCCTCAAAGCCACCCTTTCCCACTTGGCGCCGCGCCAGGCACAAAAATGGCCTATGGCTGGAGATGGGTCCCATGCCCAAAGAGCCAGCAGGGAAAACTATGCCTTGTTCTAAAGCTCTTTGGGAACCGCTTGCTTGGCCCCACAGACCTGGGGGCTGCAGGCTTTGCTGCTGCCTTCAGCCTCAAAACCACCCTTTCCCACTTGGCGCCGCGCCAGGCACAAAAATGGCCATACGGCTGGAGATGGGTCCCCCGCCCAAAGAGCCAGCAGGGAAAACTATGCCTTGTTCTAAAGCTCTTTGGGAACCGCTTGCGTAGCCGCACAGACCTGGGGGCTGCGGGCTTTCCTGCTGCCTTCAGCCTCAAAACCACCCTTTCCCACTTGGCGCCGCGCCAGGCACAAAAATGGCCATACGGCTGGAGATGGGTCCCATGCCCAAAGACCCAGCAGGGAAAACTATGCCTTGTTCTAAAGCTCTTTGGGAACCGCTTGCGTAGCCCCACAGACCTGGGGGCTGCGGGCTTTGCTGCTGCCTTCAGCCTCAAAGCCACCCTTTCCCACTTGGCGTCGCGCTAGGCACAAAAATGGCCATACGGCTGGAGATGGGTCCCCCGCCCAGAGAGCCAGCAAGGAAAATTATGCCTTGTTCTAAAGCTCTTTGGGAACCGCTTGCGTAGCCCCACAGACCTGGGGGCTGCGGGCTTTCCTGCTGCCTTCAGCCTCAAAGCCACCCTTTCCCACTTGGCGCCGCATCAGGCACAAAAATGGCCTATGGCTGGAGATGGGTCCCATGCCCAAAGAGCCAGCAAGGAAAACTATGCCTTGTTCTAAAGCTCTTTGGGAACCGCTTGCGTAGCCCCACAGACCTGGGGGCTGCAGGCTTTCCTGCTGCCTTCAGCCTCAAAGCCACCCTTTCACACTTGGCACTCCATCAGGCAAAAAAATGGCCTATGGCTGGAGATCGGTCCCATGCCCAAAGACCCAGCAAGGAAAACTATGCCTTGTTCTAAAGCTCTTTGGGAACCGCTTGCGTGGCCCCACAGACGTGGGGCCTGCAGGCTTTGCTGCTGCCTTCAGCCTCAAAGCCACCCTTTCCCACTTGGCGCCGCGCCAGGCACAAAAATGGCCTATGGCTGGAGATGGGTCCCATGCCCAAAGAGCCAGCAGGGAAAACTATGCCTTGTTCTAAAGCTCTTTGGGAACCGCTTGCTTGGCCCCACAGACCTGGGGGCTGCAGGCTTTGCTGCTGCCTTCAGCCTCAAAACCACCCTTTCCCACTTGGCGCCGCGCCAGGCACAAAAATGGCCATACGGCTGGAGATGGGTCCCCCGCCCAAAGAGCCAGCAGGGAAAACTATGCCTTGTTCTAAAGCTCTTTGGGAACCGCTTGCGTAGCCGCACAGACCTGGGGGCTGCGGGCTTTGCTGCTGCCTTCAGCGTCAAAACCACCCTTTACCACTACGCACCGCGCCAGGCACAAAAATGGCCATACGGCTGGAAATGGGTCCCCCGTCCAAAGAGCCAGCAGGGAAAACTATGCCTTCTTCTAAAGCTCTTTGGGAACCGCTTGCGTAGCCCCACAGACCTGGGGGCTGCAGGCTTTCCTGCTGCCTTCAGCCTCAAAGCCACCCTTTCCCACTTGGCGCCCTATCAGGCACAAAAATGGCCTATGGCTGGAGATGGGTCCCATGCCCAAAGAGCCATCAGGGAAAACTATGCCTTGTTCTAAAGCTCTTTGGGAACCGCTTGCTTGGCCCCACAGACCTGGGGGCTGCAGGCTTTCCTGCTGCCTTCAGCCTCAAAACCACCCTTTCCCACTACGCACCGCGCCAGGCACAAAAATGGCCATACGGCTGGAGATGGGTCCCCCGCCCAAAGAGCCAGCAGGGAAAACTATGCCTTGTTCTAAAGCCCTTTGGGAACCGCTTGCGTAGCCCCACAGACCTGGGGGCTGCGGGCTTTCCTGCTGCCTTCAGCCTCGACACCACCCTTTCCCACTTGGCGCCGCGCCAGGCACAAAAATGGCCATACGGCTGGAGATGGGTCCCCCGCCCAGAGAGCCAGCAAGGAAAATTATGCCTTGTTCTAAAGCTCTTTGGGAACCGCTTGCGTAGCCCCACAGACCTGGCGCTGCGGGCTTTCCTGCTGCCTTCAGCCTCAAAGCCACCCTTTCCCACTTGGTGTCGCGCCAGGCACAAAAATGGCCTATGGCTGGAGATGGGTCCCATGCCCAAAGACCCAGCAGGGAAAACTATGCCTTGTTCTAAAGCTCTTTGGGAACCGCTTGCGTAGCCCCACAGACCTGGGGGCTGCAGGCTTTGCTGCTGCCTTCAGCCTCAAAGCCACCCTTTCCCACTTGGCGTCGCGCTAGGCACAAAAATGGCCATACGGCTGGAGATGGGTCCCCCGCCCAGAGAGCCAGCAAGGAAAATTTTGCCTTGTTCTAAAGCTCTTTGGGAACCGCTTGCGTAGCCGCACAGACCTGGGGGCTGCGGGCTTTCCTGCTGCCTTCAGCCTCAAAGCCACCCTTTCCCACTTGGCGCCGCATCAGGCACAAAAATGGCCTATGGCTGGAGATGGGGCCCATGCCCAAAGAGCCAGCAAGGAAAACTATGCCTTGTTCTAAAGCTCTTTGGGAACCGCTTGCGTAGCCCCACAGACCTGGGGGCTGCAGGCTTTCCTGCTGCCTTCAGCCTCAAAGCCACCCTTTCCCACTTGGCACTCCATCAGGTAAAAAAATGGCCTATGGCTGGAGATGGGTCCCATGCCCAAAGACCCAGCAAGGAAAACTATGCCTTGTTCTAAAGCTCTTTGGGAACCGCTTGCGTGGCCCCACAGACGTGGGGCCTGCAGGCTTTGCTGCTGCCTTCAGCCTCAAAGCCACCCTTTCCCACTTGGCGCCGCGCTAGGCACAAAAATGGTCTATGGCTGGAGATGGGTCCCCCGCCCAGAGAGCCAGCAGGGAAAACTATGCCTTGTTCTAAAGCTCTTTGGGAACCGCTTGCGTAGCCCTACAGACATGGGGGCTGCGGGCTTTCCTGCTGCCTTCAGCCTCGACACCACCCTTTCGCACTTGGCGCCGTGCCAGGCACAAAAATGGCCATACGGCTGGAGATGGGTCCCCCGCCCAAAGAGCCAGCAGGGAAAACTATGCCTTGTTCTAAAGCTCTTTGGGAACCGCTTGCGTAGCCCCAAAGACCTGGGGGCTGCGGGCTTTCCTGCTGCCTTCAGCCTCAAAACCACCCTTTCCCACTACGCACCGCGCCAGGCATAAAAATAGCCATACGACTGGAGATGGGTCCCCCGCCCAAAGAGCCAGCAGGGAAAACTATGCCTTGTTCTAAAGCTCTTTGGGAACCGCTTGCATAGCCCCACAGACCTGGGGGCTGCAGGCTTTGCTGCTGCCTTCAGCCTCGACAGCACCCTTTCCCACTTGGCGCCGCGCCAGGCACAAAAACGGCCTATGGCTGGAGATGGGTCCCCCGCCCAGAGAGCCAGCAGGGAAAATTATGCCTTGTTCTAAAGCTCTTTGGGAACTGCTTGCGTAGCCCCAGAGACTTGGGGGCTGCAGGCTTTCCTGCTGCCTTCAGCCTCAAAGCCACCCTTTCCCACTTGGCGCCGCGCCAGGCACAAAAATGGCCTATGGCTGGAGATGGGTCCCATGCCCAAAGAGCCAGCAGGGAAAACTATGCCTTGTTCTAAAGCTCTTTGGGAACCGCTTGCTTGGCCCCACAGACCTGGGGGCTGCAGGCTTTGCTGCTGCCTTCAGCCTCAAAACCACCCTTTCCCACTTGGCGCCGCGCCAGGCACAAAAATGGCCATACGGCTGGAGATGGGTCCCCCGCCCAAAGAGCCAGCAGGGAAAACTATGCCTTGTTCTAAAGCTCTTTGGGAACCGCTTGCGTAGCCGCACAGACCTGGGGGCTGCGGGCTTTCCTGCTGCCTTCAGCGTCAAAACCACCCTTTACCACTACGCACCGCGCCAGGCACAAAAATGGCCATACGGCTGGAAATGTTTCCCCCGTCCAAAGAGCCAGCAGGGAAAACTATGCCTTGTTCTAAAGCTCTTTGGGAACCGCTTGCTTGGCCCCACAGACCTGGGGGCTGCAGGCTTTGCTGCTGCCTTCAGCCTCAAAGCCACCCTTTCCCACTTGGCGCCCTATCAGGCACAAAAATGGCCATACGGCTGGAGATGGGTCCCCCGCCCAAAGAGCCAGCAGGGAAAACTATGCCTTGTTCTAAAGCTCTTTGGGAACCGCTTGTGTAGCCCCACAGACCTGGGGGCTGCGGGCTTTCCTGCTGCCTTCAGCCTCGACACCACCCTTTCCCACTTGGCGCCGCGCCAGGCACAAAAATGGCCATACGGCTGGAGATGGGTCCCCCGCCCAGAGAGCCAGCAAGGAAAATTATGCCTTGTTCTAAAGCTCTTTGGGAACCGCTTGCGTAGCCCCACAGACCTGGGGGCTGCGGGCTTTCCTGCTGCCTTCAGCCTCAAAGCCACCCTTTCCCACTTGGCGTCGCGCCAGGCACAAAAATGGCCTATGGCTGGAGATGGGTCCCATGCCCAAAGACCCAGCAGGGAAAACTATGCCTTGTTCTAAAGCTCTTTGGGAACCGCTTGCGTAGCCCCACAGACCTGGGGGCTGCGGGCTTTGCTGCTGCCTTCAGCCTCAAAGCCACCCTTTCCCACTTGGCGTCGCGCTAGGCACAAAAATGGCCATACGGCTGGAGATGGGTCCCCCGCCCAGAGAGCCAGCAAGGAAAATTATGCCTTGTTCTAAATCTCTTTGGGAACCGCTTGCGTAGCCGCACAGACCTGGGGGCTGCGGGCTTTCCTGCTGCCTTCAGCCTCAAAGCCACCCTTTCCCACTTGGCGCCGCATCAGGCACAAAAATGGCCTATGGCTGGAGATGGGTCCCATGCCCAAAGAGCCAGCAAGGAAAACTATGCCTTGTTCTAAAGCTCTTTGGGAACCGCTTGCGTAGCCCCACAGACCTGGGGGCTGCAGGCTTTCCTGCTGCCTTCAGCCTCAAAGCCACCCTTTCCCACTTGGCACTCCATCAGGCAAAAAAATGGCCTATGGCTGGAGATCGGTCCCATGCCCAAAGACCCAGCAAGGAAAACTATGCCTTGTTCTAAAGCTCTTTGGGAACCGCTTGCGTGGCCCCACAGACGTGGGGCCTGCAGGCTTTGCTGCTGCCTTCAGCCTCAAAGCCACCCTTTCCCACTTGGCGCCGCGCCAGGCACAAAAATGGCCTATGGATGGAGATGGGTCCCATGCCCAAAGAGCCAGCAGGGAAAACTATGCCTTGTTCTAAAGCTCTTTGGGAACCGCTTGCTTGGCCCCACAGACCTGGGGGCTGCAGGCTTTGCTGCTGCCTTCAGCCTCAAAACCACCCTTTCCCACTTGGCGCCGCGCCAGGCACAAAAATGGCCATACGGCTGGAGATGGGTCCCCCGCCCAAAGAGCCAGCAGGGAAAACTATGCCTTGTTCTAAAGCTCTTTGGGAACCGCTTGCGTAGCCCCACAGACCTGGGGGCTGCGGGCTTTCCTGCTGCCTTCAGCGTCAAAACCACCCTTTACCACTACGCACCGCGCCAGGCACAAAAATGGCCATACGGCTGGAAATGGGTCCCCCGTCCAAAGAGCCAGCAGGGAAAACTATGCCTTCTTCTAAAGCTCTTTGGGAACCGCTTGCGTAGCCCCACAGACCTGGGGGCTGCAGGCTTTCCTGCTGCCTTCAGCCTCAAAGCCACCCTTTCCCACTTGGCGCCCTATCAGGCACAAAAATGGCCTATGGCTGGAGATGGGTCCCATGCCCAAAGAGCCATCAGGGAAAACTATGCCTTGTTCTAAAGCTCTTTGGGAACCGCTTGCTTGGCCCCACAGACCTGGGGGCTGCAGGCTTTCCTGCTGCCTTCAGCCTCAAAACCACCCTTTCCCACTACGCACCGCGCCAGGCACAAAAATGGCCATACGGCTGGAGATGGGTCCCCCGCCCAAAGAGCCAGCGGGGAAAACTATGCCTTGTTCTAAAGCTCTTTGGGAACCGCTTGCGTAGCCCCACAGACCTGGGGGCTGCGGGCTTTCCTGCTGCCTTCAGCCTCGACACCACCCTTTCCCACTTGGCGCCGCGCCAGGCACAAAAATGGCCATACGGCTGGAGATGGGTCCCATGCCCAAAGACCCAGCAGGGAAAACTATGCCTTGTTCTAAAGCTCTTTGGGAACCGCTTGCGTAGCCCCACAGACGTGGGGGCTGCGGGCTTTCCTGCTGCCTTCAGCCTCAAAGCCACCCTTTCCCACTTGGCGTCGCGCTAGGCACAAAAATGGCCATACGGCTGGAGATGGGTCCCCCGCCCAGAGAGCCAGCAAGGAAAATTATGCCTTGTTCTAAAGCTCTTTGGGAACCGCTTGCGTAGCCGCACAGACCTGGGGGCTGCGGGCTTTCCTGCTGCCTTCAGCCTCAAAGCCACCCTTTCCCACTTGGCGCCGCATCAGGCACAAAAATGGCCTATGGCTGGAGATGGGTCCCATGCCCAAAGAGCCAGCAAGGAAAACTATGCCTTGTTCTAAAGCTCTTTGGGAACCGCTTGCGTAGCCCCACAGACCTGGGGGCTGCAGGCTTTCCTGCTGCCTTCAGCCTCAAAGCCACCCTTTCACACTTGGCACTCCATCAGGCAAAAAAATGGCCTATGGCTGGAGATCGGTCCCATGCCCAAAGACCCAGCAAGGAAAACTTTGCCTTGTTCTAAAGCTCTTTGGGAACCGCTTGCGTAGCCCCACAGACCTGGGGGCTGCAGGCTCTCCTGCTGCCTTCAGCCTCAAAGCCACCCTTTCCCACTTGGCGTCGCGCCAGGCAAAAAAAATGGCCTATGGCTGGAGATGGGTCCCATGCCCAAAGAGCCAGCAGGGAAAACTATGCCTTCTTCTAAAGCTCTTTGGGAACCGCTTGCGTAGCCCCACAGACCTGGGGGCTGCAGGCTTTCCTGCTGCCTTCAGCCTCAAAGCCACCCTTTCCCACTTGGCGCCCTATCAGGCACAAAAATGGCCTATGGCTGGAGATGGGTCCCATGCCCAAAGAGCCATCAGGGAAAACTATGCCTTGTTCTAAAGCTCTTTGGGAACCGCTTGCTTGGCCCCACAGACCTGGGGGCTGCAGGCTTTCCTGCTGCCTTCAGCCTCAAAACCACCCTTTCCCACTACGCACCGCGCCAGGCACAAAAATGGCCATACGGCTGGAGATGGGTCCCCCGCCCAAAGAGCCAGCGGGGAAAACTATGCCTTGTTCTAAAGCTCTTTGGGAACCGCTTGCGTAGCCCCACAGACCTGGGGGCTGCGGGCTTTCCTGCTGCCTTCAGCCTCGACACCACCCTTTCCCACTTGGCGCCGCGCCAGGCACAAAAATGGCCATACGGCTGGAGATGGGTCCCATGCCCAAAGACCCAGCAGGGAAAACTATGCCTTGTTCTAAAGCTCTTTGGGAACCGCTTGCGTAGCCCCACAGACGTGGGGGCTGCGGGCTTTCCTGCTGCCTTCAGCCTCAAAGCCACCCTTTCCCACTTGGCGTCGCGCTAGGCACAAAAATGGCCATACGGCTGGAGATGGGTCCCCCGCCCAGAGAGCCAGCAAGGAAAATTATGCCTTGTTCTAAAGCTCTTTGGGAACCGCTTGCGTAGCCGCACAGACCTGGGGGCTGCGGGCTTTCCTGCTGCCTTCAGCCTCAAAGCCACCCTTTCCCACTTGGCGCCGCATCAGGCACAAAAATGGCCTATGGCTGGAGATGGGTCCCATGCCCAAAGAGCCAGCAAGGAAAACTATGCCTTGTTCTAAAGCTCTTTGGGAACCGCTTGCGTAGCCCCACAGACCTGGGGGCTGCAGGCTTTCCTGCTGCCTTCAGCCTCAAAGCCACCCTTTCACACTTGGCACTCCATCAGGCAAAAAAATGGCCTATGGCTGGAGATCGGTCCCATGCCCAAAGACCCAGCAAGGAAAACTATGCCTTGTTCTAAAGCTCTTTGGGAACCGCTTGCGTAGCCCCACAGACCTGGGGGCTGCGGGCTTTCCTGCTGCCTTCAGCCTCAAAGCCACCCTTTCCCACTTGGCGTCGCGCTAGGCACAAAAATGGCCATACGGCTGGAGATGGCTCCCCCGCCCAGAGAGCCAGCAAGGAAAATTATGCCTTGTTCTAAAGCTCTTTGGGAACCGCTTGCGTAGCCGCACAGACCTGGGGGCTGCGGGCTTTCCTGCTGCCTTCAGCCTCAAAGCCACCCTTTCCCACTTGGCGCCGCATCAGGCACAAAAATGGCCTATGGCTGGAGATGGGTCCCATGCCCAAAGAGCCAGCAAGGAAAACTATGCCTTGTTCTAAATCTCTTTGGGAACCGCTTGCGTAGCCCCACAGACCTGGGGGCTGCAGGCTTTCCTGCTGCCTTCAGCCTCAAAGCCACCCTTTCACACTTGGCACTCCATCAGGCAAAAAAATGGCCTATGGCTGGAGATCGGTCCCATGCCCAAAGACCCAGCAAGGAAAACTATGCCTTGTTCTAAAGCTCTTTGGGAACCGCTTGCGTAGCCCCACAGACCTGGGGGCTGCAGGCTCTCCTGCTGCCTTCAGCCTCAAAGCCACCCTTTCCCACTTGGCGTCGCGCCAGGCAAAAAAAATGGCCTATGGCTGGAGATGGGTCCCATGCCCAAAGACCCAGCAGGGAAAACTATGCCTTGTTCTAAAGCTCTTTGGGAACCGCTTGCGTAGCCCCACAGACCTGGGGGCTGCAGGCTTTGCTGCTGCCTTCAGCCTCAAAGCCACCCTTTCCCACTTGGCGTCGCGCTAGGCACAAAAATGGCCATACGGCTGGAGATGGGTCCCCCGCCCAGAGAGCCAGCAAGGAAAATTTTGCCTTGTTCTAAAGCTCTTTGGGAACCGCTTGCGTAGCCCCACAGACCTGGGGGCTGCGGGCTTTCCTGCTGTCTTCAGCCTCAAAGCCACCCTTTCCCACTTGGCGCCGCATCAGGCACAAAAATGGCCTATGGCTGGAGATGGGGCCCATGCCCAAAGAGCCAGCAAGGAAAACTATGCCTTGTTCTAAAGCTCTTTGGGAACCGCTTGCGTAGCCCCACAGACCTGGGGGCTGCAGGCTTTCCTGCTGCCTTCAGCCTCAAAGCCACCCTTTCCCACTTGGCACTCCATCAGGTAAAAAAATGGCCTATGGCTGGAGATGGGTCCCATGCCCAAAGAGCCAGCAAGGAAAACTATGCCTTGTTCTAAAGCTCTTTGGGAACCGCCTGCGTGGCCCCACAGACGTGGGGCCTGCAGGCTTTGCTGCTGCCTTCAGCCTCAAAGCCACCCTTTCCCACTTGGCGCCGCGCTAGGCACAAAAATGGTCTATGGCTGGAGATGGGTCCCCCGCCCAGAGAGCCAGCAGGGAAAACTATGCCTTGTTCTAAAGCTCTTTGGGAACCGCTTGCGTAGCCCTACAGACATGGGGGCTGCGGGCTTTCCTGCTGCCTTCAGCCTCGACACCACCCTTTCCCACTTGGCGCCGTGCCAGGCACAAAAATGGCCATACGGCTGGAGATGGGTCCCCCGCCCAAAGAGCCAGCAGGGAAAACTATGCCTTGTTCTAAAGCTCTTTGGGAACCGCTTGCGTAGCCCCAAAGACCTGGGGGCTGCGGGCTTTCCTGCTGCCTTCAGCCTCAAAACCACCCTTTCCCACTACGCACCGCGCCAGGCATAAAAATAGCCATACGACTGGAGATGGGTCCCCCGCCCAAAGAGCCAGCAGGGAAAACTATGCCTTGTTCTAAAGCTCTTTGGGAACCGCTTGCATAGCCCCACAGACCTGGGGGCTGCAGGCTTTGCTGCTGCCTTCAGCCTCGACAGCACCCTTTCCCACTTGGCGCCGCGCCAGGCACAAAAACGGCCTATGGCTGGAGATGGGTCCCCCGCCCAGAGAGCCAGCAGGGAAAATTATGCCTTGTTCTAAAGCTCTTTAGGAACTGCTTGCGTAGCCCCAGAGACTTGGGGGCTGCAGGCTTTCCTGCTGCCTTCAGCCTCAAAGCCACCCTTTCCCACTTGGCGCCGCGCCAGGCACAAAAATGGCCTATGGCTGGAGATGGGTCCCATGCCCAAAGAGCCAGCAGGGAAAACTATGCCTTGTTCTAAAGCTCTTTGGGAACCGCTTGCTTGGCCCCACAGACCTGGGGGCTGCAGGCTTTGCTGCTGCCTTCAGCCTCAAAACCACCCTTTCCCACTTGGCGCCGCGCCAGGCACAAAAATGGCCATACGGCTGGAGATGGGTCCCCCGCCCAAAGAGCCAGCAGGGAAAACTATGCCTTGTTCTAAAGCTCTTTGGGAACCGCTTGCGTAGCCGCACAGACCTGGGGGCTGCGGGCTTTCCTGCTGCCTTCAGCCTCAAAACCACCCTTTCCCACTTGGCGCCGCGCCAGGCACAAAAATGGCCATACGGCTGGAGATGGGTCCCATGCCCAAAGACCCAGCAGGGAAAACTATGCCTTGTTCTAAAGCTCTTTGGGAACCGCTTGCGTAGCCCCACAGACCTGGGGGCTGCGGGCTTTGCTGCTGCCTTCAGCCTCAAAGCCACCCTTTCCCACTTGGCGTCGCGCTAGGCACAAAAATGGCCATACGGCTGGAGATGGGTCCCCCGCCCAGAGAGCCAGCAAGGAAAATTATGCCTTGTTCTAAAGCTCTTTGGGAACCGCTTGCGTAGCCCCACAGACCTGGGGGCTGCGGGCTTTCCTGCTGCCTTCAGCCTCAAAGCCACCCTTTCCCACTTGGCGCCGCATCAGGCACAAAAATGGCCTATGGCTGGAGATGGGTCCCATGCCCAAAGAGCCAGCAAGGAAAACTATGCCTTGTTCTAAAGCTCTTTGGGAACCGCTTGCGTAGCCCCACAGACCTGGGGGCTGCAGGCTTTCCTGCTGCCTTCAGCCTCAAAGCCACCCTTTCACACTTGGCACTCCATCAGGCAAAAAAATGGCCTATGGCTGGAGATCGGTCCCATGCCCAAAGACCCAGCAAGGAAAACTATGCCTTGTTCTAAAGCTCTTTGGGAACCGCTTGCGTGGCCCCACAGACGTGGGGCCTGCAGGCTTTGCTGCTGCCTTCAGCCTCAAAGCCACCCTTTCCCACTTGGCGCCGCGCCAGGCACAAAAATGGCCTATGGCTGGAGATGGGTCCCATGCCCAAAGAGCCAGCAGGGAAAACTATGCCTTGTTCTAAAGCTCTTTGGGAACCGCTTGCTTGGCCCCACAGACCTGGGGGCTGCAGGCTTTGCTGCTGCCTTCAGCCTCAAAACCACCCTTTCCCACTTGGCGCCGCGCCAGGCACAAAAATGGCCATACGGCTGGAGATGGGTCCCCCGCCCAAAGAGCCAGCAGGGAAAACTATGCCTTGTTCTAAAGCTCTTTGGGAACCGCTTGCGTAGCCGCACAGACCTGGGGGCTGCGGGCTTTCCTGCTGCCTTCAGCGTCAAAACCACCCTTTACCACTACGCACCGCGCCAGGCACAAAAATGGCCATACGGCTGGAAATGGGTCCCCCGTCCAAAGAGCCAGCAGGGAAAACTATGCCTTCTTCTAAAGCTCTTTGGGAACCGCTTGCGTAGCCCCACAGACCTGGGGGCTGCAGGCTTTCCTGCTGCCTTCAGCCTCAAAGCCACCCTTTCCCACTTGGCGCCCTATCAGGCACAAAAATGGCCTATGGCTGGAGATGGGTCCCATGCCCAAAGAGCCATCAGGGAAAACTATGCCTTGTTCTAAAGCTCTTTGGGAACCGCTTGCTTGGCCCCACAGACCTGGGGGCTGCAGGCTTTCCTGCTGCCTTCAGCCTCAAAACCACCCTTTCCCACTACGCACCGCGCCAGGCACAAAAATGGCCATACGGCTGGAGATGGGTCCCCCGCCCAAAGAGCCAGCAGGGAAAACTATGCCTTGTTCTAAAGCCCTTTGGGAACCGCTTGCGTAGCCCCACAGACCTGGGGGCTGCGGGCTTTCCTGCTGCCTTCAGCCTCGACACCACCCTTTCCCACTTGGCGCCGCGCCAGGCACAAAAATGGCCATACGGCTGGAGATGGGTCCCCCGCCCAGAGAGCCAGCAAGGAAAATTATGCCTTGTTCTAAAGCTCTTTGGGAACCGCTTGCGTAGCCCCACAGACCTGGCGCTGCGGGCTTTCCTGCTGCCTTCAGCCTCAAAGCCACCCTTTCCCACTTGGTGTCGCGCCAGGCACAAAAATGGCCTATGGCTGGAGATGGGTCCCATGCCCAAAGACCCAGCAGGGAAAACTATGCCTTGTTCTAAAGCTCTTTGGGAACCGCTTGCGTAGCCCCACAGACCTGGGGGCTGCAGGCTTTGCTGCTGCCTTCAGCCTCAAAGCCACCCTTTCCCACTTGGCGTCGCGCTAGGCACAAAAATGGCCATACGGCTGGAGATGGGTCCCCCGCCCAGAGAGCCAGCAAGGAAAATTTTGCCTTGTTCTAAAGCTCTTTGGGAACCGCTTGCGTAGCCGCACAGACCTGGGGGCTGCGGGCTTTCCTGCTGCCTTCAGCCTCAAAGCCACCCTTTCCCACTTGGCGCCGCATCAGGCACAAAAATGGCCTATGGCTGGAGATGGGGCCCATGCCCAAAGAGCCAGCAAGGAAAACTATGCCTTGTTCTAAAGCTCTTTGGGAACCGCTTGCGTAGCCCCACAGACCTGGGGGCTGCAGGCTTTCCTGCTGCCTTCAGCCTCAAAGCCACCCTTTCCCACTTGGCACTCCATCAGGTAAAAAAATGGCCTATGGCTGGAGATCGGTCCCATGCCCAAAGACCCAGCAAGGAAAACTATGCCTTGTTCTAAAGCTCTTTGGGAACCGCTTGCGTGGCCCCACAGACGTGGGGCCTGCAGGCTTTGCTGCTGCCTTCAGCCTCAAAGCCACCCTTTCCCACTTGGCGCCGCGCTAGGCACAAAAATGGTCTATGGCTGGAGATGGGTCCCCCGCCCAGAGAGCCAGCAGGGAAAACTATGCCTTGTTCTAAAGCTCTTTGGGAACCGCTTGCGTAGCCCTACAGACATGGGGGCTGCGGGCTTTCCTGCTGCCTTCAGCCTCGACACCACCCTTTCCCACTTGGCGCCGTGCCAGGCACAAAAATGGCCATACGGCTGGAGATGGGTCCCCCGCCCAAAGAGCCAGCAGGGAAAACTATGCCTTGTTCTAAAGCTCTTTGGGAACCGCTTGCGTAGCCCCAAAGACCTGGGGGCTGCGGGCTTTCCTGCTGCCTTCAGCCTCAAAACCACCCTTTCCCACTACGCACCGCGCCAGGCATAAAAATAGCCATACGACTGGAGATGGGTCCCCCGCCCAAAGAGCCAGCAGGGAAAACTATGCCTTGTTCTAAAGCTCTTTGGGAACCGCTTGCATAGCCCCACAGACCTGGGGGCTGCAGGCTTTGCTGCTGCCTTCAGCCTCGACAGCACCCTTTCCCACTTGGCGCCGCGCCAGGCACAAAAACGGCCTATGGCTGGAGATGGGTCCCCCGCCCAGAGAGCCAGCAGGGAAAATTATGCCTTGTTCTAAAGCTCTTTGGGAACTGCTTGCGTAGCCCCAGAGACTTGGGGGCTGCAGGCTTTCCTGCTGCCTTCAGCCTCAAAGCCACCCTTTCCCACTTGGCGCCGCGCCAGGCACAAAAATGGCCTATGGCTGGAGATGGGTCCCATGCCCAAAGAGCCAGCAGGGAAAACTATGCCTTGTTCTAAAGCTCTTTGGGAACCGCTTGCTTGGCCCCACAGACCTGGGGGCTGCAGGCTTTGCTGCTGCCTTCAGCCTCAAAACCACCCTTTCCCACTTGGCGCCGCGCCAGGCACAAAAATGGCCATACGGCTGGAGATGGGTCCCCCGCCCAAAGAGCCAGCAGGGAAAACTATGCCTTGTTCTAAAGCTCTTTGGGAACCGCTTGCGTAGCCGCACAGACCTGGGGGCTGCGGGCTTTCCTGCTGCCTTCAGCGTCAAAACCACCCTTTACCACTACGCACCGCGCCAGGCACAAAAATGGCCATACGGCTGGAAATGTTTCCCCCGTCCAAAGAGCCAGCAGGGAAAACTATGCCTTGTTCTAAAGCTCTTTGGGAACCGCTTGCTTGGCCCCACAGACCTGGGGGCTGCAGGCTTTGCTGCTGCCTTCAGCCTCAAAGCCACCCTTTCCCACTTGGCGCCCTATCAGGCACAAAAATGGCCATACGGCTGGAGATGGGTCCCCCGCCCAAAGAGCCAGCAGGGAAAACTATGCCTTGTTCTAAAGCTCTTTGGGAACCGCTTGTGTAGCCCCACAGACCTGGGGGCTGCGGGCTTTCCTGCTGCCTTCAGCCTCGACACCACCCTTTCCCACTTGGCGCCGCGCCAGGCACAAAAATGGCCATACGGCTGGAGATGGGTCCCCCGCCCAGAGAGCCAGCAAGGAAAATTATGCCTTGTTCTAAAGCTCTTTGGGAACCGCTTGCGTAGCCCCACAGACCTGGGGGCTGCGGGCTTTCCTGCTGCCTTCAGCCTCAAAGCCACCCTTTCCCACTTGGCGTCGCGCCAGGCACAAAAATGGCCTATGGCTGGAGATGGGTCCCATGCCCAAAGACCCAGCAGGGAAAACTATGCCTTGTTCTAAAGCTCTTTGGGAACCGCTTGCGTAGCCCCACAGACCTGGGGGCTGCGGGCTTTGCTGCTGCCTTCAGCCTCAAAGCCACCCTTTCCCACTTGGCGTCGCGCTAGGCACAAAAATGGCCATACGGCTGGAGATGGGTCCCCCGCCCAGAGAGCCAGCAAGGAAAATTATGCCTTGTTCTAAATCTCTTTGGGAACCGCTTGCGTAGCCGCACAGACCTGGGGGCTGCGGGCTTTCCTGCTGCCTTCAGCCTCAAAGCCACCCTTTCCCACTTGGCGCCGCATCAGGCACAAAAATGGCCTATGGCTGGAGATGGGTCCCATGCCCAAAGAGCCAGCAAGGAAAACTATGCCTTGTTCTAAAGCTCTTTGGGAACCGCTTGCGTAGCCCCACAGACCTGGGGGCTGCAGGCTTTCCTGCTGCCTTCAGCCTCAAAGCCACCCTTTCCCACTTGGCACTCCATCAGGCAAAAAAATGGCCTATGGCTGGAGATCGGTCCCATGCCCAAAGACCCAGCAAGGAAAACTATGCCTTGTTCTAAAGCTCTTTGGGAACCGCTTGCGTGGCCCCACAGACGTGGGGCCTGCAGGCTTTGCTGCTGCCTTCAGCCTCAAAGCCACCCTTTCCCACTTGGCGCCGCGCCAGGCACAAAAATGGCCTATGGATGGAGATGGGTCCCATGCCCAAAGAGCCAGCAGGGAAAACTATGCCTTGTTCTAAAGCTCTTTGGGAACCGCTTGCTTGGCCCCACAGACCTGGGGGCTGCAGGCTTTGCTGCTGCCTTCAGCCTCAAAACCACCCTTTCCCACTTGGCGCCGCGCCAGGCACAAAAATGGCCATACGGCTGGAGATGGGTCCCCCGCCCAAAGAGCCAGCAGGGAAAACTATGCCTTGTTCTAAAGCTCTTTGGGAACCGCTTGCGTAGCCCCACAGACCTGGGGGCTGCGGGCTTTCCTGCTGCCTTCAGCCTCAAAGCCACCCTTTCCCACTTGGCGTCGCGCCAGGCACAAAAATGGCCTATGGCTGGAGATGGGTCCCATGCCCAAAGACCCAGCAGGGAAAACTATGCCTTGTTCTAAAGCTCTTTGGGAACCGCTTGCGTAGCCCCACAGACCTGGGGGCTGCGGGCTTTGCTGCTGCCTTCAGCCTCAAAGCCACCCTTTCCCACTTGGCGTCGCGCTAGGCACAAAAATGGCCATACGGCTGGAGATGGGTCCCCCGCCCAGAGAGCCAGCAAGGAAAATTATGCCTTGTTCTAAATCTCTTTGGGAACCGCTTGCGTAGCCGCACAGACCTGGGGGCTGCGGGCTTTCCTGCTGCCTTCAGCCTCAAAGCCACCCTTTCCCACTTGGCGCCGCATCAGGCACAAAAATGGCCTATGGCTGGAGATGGGTCCCATGCCCAAAGAGCCAGCAAGGAAAACTATGCCTTGTTCTAAAGCTCTTTGGGAACCGCTTGCGTAGCCCCACAGACCTGGGGGCTGCAGGCTTTCCTGCTGCCTTCAGCCTCAAAGCCACCCTTTCCCACTTGGCACTCCATCAGGCAAAAAAATGGCCTATGGCTGGAGATCGGTCCCATGCCCAAAGACCCAGCAAGGAAAACTATGCCTTGTTCTAAAGCTCTTTGGGAACCGCTTGCGTGGCCCCACAGACGTGGGGCCTGCAGGCTTTGCTGCTGCCTTCAGCCTCAAAGCCACCCTTTCCCACTTGGCGCCGCGCCAGGCACAAAAATGGCCTATGGATGGAGATGGGTCCCATGCCCAAAGAGCCAGCAGGGAAAACTATGCCTTGTTCTAAAGCTCTTTGGGAACCGCTTGCTTGGCCCCACAGACCTGGGGGCTGCAGGCTTTGCTGCTGCCTTCAGCCTCAAAACCACCCTTTCCCACTTGGCGCCGCGCCAGGCACAAAAATGGCCATACGGCTGGAGATGGGTCCCCCGCCCAAAGAGCCAGCAGGGAAAACTATGCCTTGTTCTAAAGCTCTTTGGGAACCGCTTGCGTAGCCCCACAGACCTGGGGGCTGCGGGCTTTCCTGCTGCCTTCAGCGTCAAAACCACCCTTTACCACTACGCACCGCGCCAGGCACAAAAATGGCCATACGGCTGGAAATGGGTCCCCCGTCCAAAGAGCCAGCAGGGAAAACTATGCCTTCTTCTAAAGCTCTTTGGGAACCGCTTGCGTAGCCCCACAGACCTGGGGGCTGCAGGCTTTCCTGCTGCCTTCAGCCTCAAAGCCACCCTTTCCCACTTGGCGCCCTATCAGGCACAAAAATGGCCTATGGCTGGAGATGGGTCCCATGCCCAAAGAGCCATCAGGGAAAACTATGCCTTGTTCTAAAGCTCTTTGGGAACCGCTTGCTTGGCCCCACAGACCTGGGGGCTGCAGGCTTTCCTGCTGCCTTCAGCCTCAAAACCACCCTTTCCCACTACGCACCGCGCCAGGCACAAAAATGGCCATACGGCTGGAGATGGGTCCCCCGCCCAAAGAGCCAGCGGGGAAAACTATGCCTTGTTCTAAAGCTCTTTGGGAACCGCTTGCGTAGCCCCACAGACCTGGGGGCTGCGGGCTTTCCTGCTGCCTTCAGCCTCGACACCACCCTTTCCCACTTGGCGCCGCGCCAGGCACAAAAATGGCCATACGGCTGGAGATGGGTCCCATGCCCAAAGACCCAGCAGGGAAAACTATGCCTTGTTCTAAAGCTCTTTGGGAACCGCTTGCGTAGCCCCACAGACGTGGGGGCTGCGGGCTTTCCTGCTGCCTTCAGCCTCAAAGCCACCCTTTCCCACTTGGCGTCGCGCTAGGCACAAAAATGGCCATACGGCTGGAGATGGGTCCCCCGCCCAGAGAGCCAGCAAGGAAAATTATGCCTTGTTCTAAAGCTCTTTGGGAACCGCTTGCGTAGCCGCACAGACCTGGGGGCTGCGGGCTTTCCTGCTGCCTTCAGCCTCAAAGCCACCCTTTCCCACTTGGCGCCGCATCAGGCACAAAAATGGCCTATGGCTGGAGATGGGTCCCATGCCCAAAGAGCCAGCAAGGAAAACTATGCCTTGTTCTAAAGCTCTTTGGGAACCGCTTGCGTAGCCCCACAGACCTGGGGGCTGCAGGCTTTCCTGCTGCCTTCAGCCTCAAAGCCACCCTTTCACACTTGGCACTCCATCAGGCAAAAAAATGGCCTATGGCTGGAGATCGGTCCCATGCCCAAAGACCCAGCAAGGAAAACTATGCCTTGTTCTAAAGCTCTTTGGGAACCGCTTGCGTAGCCCCACAGACCTGGGGGCTGCAGGCTCTCCTGCTGCCTTCAGCCTCAAAGCCACCCTTTCCCACTTGGCGTCGCGCCAGGCAAAAAAAATGGCCTATGGCTGGAGATGGGTCCCATGCCCAAAGAGCCAGCAGGGAAAACTATGCCTTCTTCTAAAGCTCTTTGGGAACCGCTTGCGTAGCCCCACAGACCTGGGGGCTGCAGGCTTTCCTGCTGCCTTCAGCCTCAAAGCCACCCTTTCCCACTTGGCGCCCTATCAGGCACAAAAATGGCCTATGGCTGGAGATGGGTCCCATGCCCAAAGAGCCATCAGGGAAAACTATGCCTTGTTCTAAAGCTCTTTGGGAACCGCTTGCTTGGCCCCACAGACCTGGGGGCTGCAGGCTTTCCTGCTGCCTTCAGCCTCAAAACCACCCTTTCCCACTACGCACCGCGCCAGGCACAAAAATGGCCATACGGCTGGAGATGGGTCCCCCGCCCAAAGAGCCAGCGGGGAAAACTATGCCTTGTTCTAAAGCTCTTTGGGAACCGCTTGCGTAGCCCCACAGACCTGGGGGCTGCGGGCTTTCCTGCTGCCTTCAGCCTCGACACCACCCTTTCCCACTTGGCGCCGCGCCAGGCACAAAAATGGCCATACGGCTGGAGATGGGTCCCATGCCCAAAGACCCAGCAGGGAAAACTATGCCTTGTTCTAAAGCTCTTTGGGAACCGCTTGCGTAGCCCCACAGACGTGGGGGCTGCGGGCTTTCCTGCTGCCTTCAGCCTCAAAGCCACCCTTTCCCACTTGGCGTCGCGCTAGGCACAAAAATGGCCATACGGCTGGAGATGGGTCCCCCGCCCAGAGAGCCAGCAAGGAAAATTATGCCTTGTTCTAAAGCTCTTTGGGAACCGCTTGCGTAGCCGCACAGACCTGGGGGCTGCGGGCTTTCCTGCTGCCTTCAGCCTCAAAGCCACCCTTTCCCACTTGGCGCCGCATCAGGCACAAAAATGGCCTATGGCTGGAGATGGGTCCCATGCCCAAAGAGCCAGCAAGGAAAACTATGCCTTGTTCTAAAGCTCTTTGGGAACCGCTTGCGTAGCCCCACAGACCTGGGGGCTGCAGGCTTTCCTGCTGCCTTCAGCCTCAAAGCCACCCTTTCACACTTGGCACTCCATCAGGCAAAAAAATGGCCTATGGCTGGAGATCGGTCCCATGCCCAAAGACCCAGCAGGGAAAACTATGCCTTGTTCTAAAGCTCTTTGGGAACCGCTTGCGTAGCCCCACAGACCTGGGGGCTGCGGGCTTTCCTGCTGCCTTCAGCCTCAAAGCCACCCTTTCCCACTTGGCGTCGCGCTAGGCACAAAAATGGCCATACGGCTGGAGATGGCTCCCCCGCCCAGAGAGCCAGCAAGGAAAATTATGCCTTGTTCTAAAGCTCTTTGGGAACCGCTTGCGTAGCCGCACAGACCTGGGGGCTGCGGGCTTTCCTGCTGCCTTCAGCCTCAAAGCCACCCTTTCCCACTTGGCGCCGCATCAGGCACAAAAATGGCCTATGGCTGGAGATGGGTCCCATGCCCAAAGAGCCAGCAAGGAAAACTATGCCTTGTTCTAAATCTCTTTGGGAACCGCTTGCGTAGCCCCACAGACCTGGGGGCTGCAGGCTTTCCTGCTGCCTTCAGCCTCAAAGCCACCCTTTCACACTTGGCACTCCATCAGGCAAAAAAATGGCCTATGGCTGGAGATCGGTCCCATGCCCAAAGACCCAGCAAGGAAAACTATGCCTTGTTCTAAAGCTCTTTGGGAACCGCTTGCGTAGCCCCACAGACCTGGGGGCTGCAGGCTCTCCTGCTGCCTTCAGCCTCAAAGCCACCCTTTCCCACTTGGCGTCGCGCCAGGCAAAAAAAATGGCCTATGGCTGGAGATGGGTCCCATGCCCAAAGAGCCAGCAGGGAAAACTATGCCTTGTTCTAAAGCTCTTTGGGAACCGCTTGCTTGGCCCCACAGACCTGGGGGCTGCAGGCTTTGCTGCTGCCTTCAGCCTCAAAACCACCCTTTCCCACTTGGCGCCGCGCCAGGCACAAAAATGGCCATACGGCTGGAGATGGGTCCCCCGCCCAAAGAGCCAGCAGGGAAAACTATGCCTTGTTCTAAAGCTCTTTGGGAACCGCTTGCGTAGCCGCACAGACCTGGGGGCTGCGGGCTTTGCTGCTGCCTTCAGCGTCAAAACCACCCTTTACCACTACGCACCGCGCCAGGCACAAAAATGGCCATACGGCTGGAAATGGGTCCCCCGTCCAAAGAGCCAGCAGGGAAAACTATGCCTTCTTCTAAAGCTCTTTGGGAACCGCTTGCGTAGCCCCACAGACCTGGCGGCTGCGGGCTTTCCTGCTGCCTTCAGCCTCAAAGCCACCCTTTCCCACTTGGCGCCCTATCAGGCACAAAAATGGCCTATGGCTGGAGATGGGTCCCATGCCCAAAGAACAAGCAGGGAAAACTATGCCTTGTTCTAAAGCTCTTTGGGAACCGCTTGCTTGGCCCCACAGACCTGGGGGCTGCAGGTTTTCCTGCTGCCTTCAGCCTCAAAACCACCCTTTCCCACTACGCACCGCGCCAGGCACAAAAATGGCCATACGGCTGGAGATGGGTCCCCCGCCCAAAGAGCCAGCAGGGAAAACTATGCCTTGTTCTAAAGCTCTTTGGGAACCGCTTGCGTAGCCCCACAGACCTGGGGGCTGCGGGCTTTCCTGCTGCCTTCAGCCTCGACACCACCCTTTCCCACTTGGCGCCGTGCCAGGCACAAAAATGGCCATACGGCTGGAGATGGGTCCCCCGCCCAGAGAGCCAGCAAGGAAAATTATGCCTTGTTCTAAAGCTCTTTGGGAACCGCTTGCGTAGCCCCACAGACCTGGGGGCTGCGGGCTTTCCTGCTGCCTTCAGCCTCGACACCACCCTTTCCCACTTGGCGCCGCGCCAGGCTCAAAAATGGCCATACGGCTGGAGATGGGTCCCCCGCCCAGAGAGCCAGCAAGGAAAATTATGCCTTGTTCTAAAGCTCTTTGGGAACCGCTTGCGTAGCCCCACAGACCTGGCGCTGCGGGCTTTCCTGCTGCCTTCAGCCTCAAAGCCACCCTTTCCCACTTGGCGTCGCGCTAGGCACAAAAATGGCCATACGGCTGGAGATGGGTCCCCCGCCCAGAGAGCCAGCAAGGAAAATTTTGCCTTGTTCTAAAGCTCTTTGGGAACCGCTTGCGTAGCCGCACAGACCTGGGGGCTGCGGGCTTTCCTGCTGCCTTCAGCCTCAAAGCCACCCTTTCCCACTTGGCGCCGCATCAGGCACAAAAATGGCCTATGGCTGGAGATGGGGCCCATGCCCAAAGAGCCAGCAAGGAAAACTATGCCTTGTTCTAAAGCTCTTTGGGAACCGCTTGCGTAGCCCCACAGACCTGGGGGCTGCAGGCTTTCCTGCTGCCTTCAGCCTCAAAGCCACCCTTTCCCACTTGGCACTCCATCAGGTAAAAAAATGGCCTATGGCTGGAGATCGGTCCCATGCCCAAAGAGCCAGCAGGGAAAACTATGCCTTGTTCTAAAGCTCTTTGGGAACCGCTTGCGTAGCCCTACAGACATGGGGGCTGCGGGCTTTCCTGCTGCCTTCAGCCTCGACACCACCCTTTCCCACTTGGCGCCGTGCCAGGCACAAAAATGGCCATACGGCTGGAGATGGGTCCCCCGCCCAAAGAGCCAGCAGGGAAAACTATGCCTTGTTCTAAAGCTCTTTGGGAACCGCTTGCGTAGCCCCAAAGACCTGGGGGCTGCGGGCTTTCCTGCTGCCTTCAGCCTCAAAACCACCCTTTCCCACTACGCACCGCGCCAGGCATAAAAATAGCCATACGACTGGAGATGGGTCCCCCGCCCAAAGAGCCAGCAGGGAAAACTATGCCTTGTTCTAAAGCTCTTTGGGAACCGCTTGCATAGCCCCACAGACCTGGGGGCTGCAGGCTTTGCTGCTGCCTTCAGCCTCGACAGCACCCTTTCCCACTTGGCGCCGCGCCAGGCACAAAAACGGCCTATGGCTGGAGATGGGTCCCCCGCCCAGAGAGCCAGCAGGGAAAATTATGCCTTGTTCTAAAGCTCTTTGGGAACTGCTTGCGTAGCCCCAGAGACTTGGGGGCTGCAGGCTTTCCTGCTGCCTTCAGCCTCAAAGCCACCCTTTCCCACTTGGCGCCGCGCCAGGCACAAAAATGGCCTATGGCTGGAGATGGGTCCCATGCCCAAAGAGCCAGCAGGGAAAACTATGCCTTGTTCTAAAGCTCTTTGGGAACCGCTTGCTTGGCCCCACAGACCTGGGGGCTGCAGGCTTTGCTGCTGCCTTCAGCCTCAAAACCACCCTTTCCCACTTGGCGCCGCGCCAGGCACAAAAATGGCCATACGGCTGGAGATGGGTCCCCCGCCCAAAGAGCCAGCAGGGAAAACTATGCCTTGTTCTAAAGCTCTTTGGGAACCGCTTGCGTAGCCGCACAGACCTGGGGGCTGCGGGCTTTCCTGCTGCCTTCAGCGTCAAAACCACCCTTTACCACTACGCACCGCGCCAGGCACAAAAATGGCCATACGGCTGGAGATGGGTCCCCCGTCCAAAGAGCCAGCAGGGAAAACTATGCCTTCTTCTAAAGCTCTTTGGGAACCGCTTGCGTAGCCCCACAGACCTGGGGGCTGCAGGCTTTCCTGCTGCCTTCAGCCTCAAAACCACCCTTTCCCACTTGGCGCCGCGCCAGGCACAAAAATGGCCATACGGCTGGAGATGGGTCCCCCGCCCAAAGAGCCAGCAGGGAAAACTATGCCTTGTTCTAAAGCTCTTTGGGAACCGCTTGTGTAGCCCCACAGACCTGGGGGCTGCGGGATTTCCTGCTGCCTTCAGCCTCAAAGCCACCCTTTCCCACTTGGCGCCGCATCAGGCACAAAAATGGCCTATGGCTGGAGATGGGGCCCATGCCCAAAGAGCCAGCAAGGAAAACTATGCCTTGTTCTAAAGCTCTTTGGGAACCGCTTGCGTAGCCCCACAGACCTGGGGGCTGCAGGCTTTCCTGCTGCCTTCAGCCTCAAAGCCACCCTTTCCCACTTGGCACTCCATCAGGTAAAAAAATGGCCTATGGCTGGAGATCGGTCCCATGCCCAAAGAGCCAGCAAGGAAAACTATGCCTTGTTCTAAAGCTCTTTGGGAACCGCTTGCGTGGCCCCACAGACGTGGGGCCTGCAGGCTTTGCTGCTGCCTTCAGCCTCAAAGCCACCCTTTCCCACTTGGCGCCGCGCTAGGCACAAAAATGGTCTATGGCTGGAGATGGGTCCCCCGCCCAGAGAGCCAGCAGGGAAAACTATGCCTTGTTCTAAAGCTCTTTGGGAACCGCTTGCGTAGCCCTACAGACATGGGGGCTGCGGGCTTTCCTGCTGCCTTCAGCCTCGACACCACCCTTTCCCACTTGGCGCCGTGCCAGGCACAAAAATGGCCATACGGCTGGAGATGGGTCCCCCGCCCAAAGAGCCAGCAGGGAAAACTATGCCTTGTTCTAAAGCTCTTTGGGAACCGCTTGCGTAGCCCCAAAGACCTGGGGGCCTGCGGGCTTTCCTGCTGCCTTCAGCCTCAAAACCACCCTTTCCCACTACGCACCGCGCCAGGCATAAAAATAGCCATACGACTGGAGATGGGTCCCCCGCCCAAAGAGCCAGCAGGGAAAACTATGCCTTGTTCTAAAGCTCTTTGGGAACCGCTTGCATAGCCCCACAGACCTGGGGGCTGCAGGCTTTGCTGCTGCCTTCAGCCTCGACAGCACCCTTTCCCACTTGGCGCCGCGCCAGGCACAAAAACGGCCTATGGCTGGAGATGGGTCCCCCGCCCAGAGAGCCAGCAGGGAAAATTATGCCTTGTTCTAAAGCTCTTTGGGAACTGCTTGCGTAGCCCCAGAGACTTGGGGGCTGCAGGCTTTCCTGCTGCCTTCAGCCTCAAAGCCACCCTTTCCCACTTGGCGCCGCGCCAGGCACAAAAATGGCCTATGGCTGGAGATGGGTCCCATGCCCAAAGAGCCAGCAGGGAAAACTATGCCTTGTTCTAAAGCTCTTTGGGAACCGCTTGCTTGGCCCCACAGACCTGGGGGCTGCAGGCTTTGCTGCTGCCTTCAGCCTCAAAACCACCCTTTCCCACTTGGCACCGCGCCAGGCACAAAAATGGCCATACGGCTGGAGATGGGTCCCCCGCCCAAAGAGCCAGCAGGGAAAACTATGCCTTGTTCTAAAGCTCTTTGGGAACCGCTTGCGTAGCCGCACAGACCTGGGGGCTGCGGGCTTTCCTGCTGCCTTCAGCGTCAAAGCCACCCTTTCCCACTACGCACCGCGCCAGGCACAAAAATGGCCATACGGCTGGAAATGGGTCCCCCGTCCAAAGAGCCAGCAGGGAAAACTATGCCTTCTTCTAAAGCTCTTTGGGAACCGCTTGCGTAGCCCCACAGACCTGGGGGCTGCAGGCTTTCCTGCTGCCTTCAGCCTCAAAACCACCCTTTCCCACTTGGCGCCGCGCCAGGCACAAAAATGGCCATACGGCTGGAGATGGGTCCCCCGCCCAAAGAGCCAGCAGGGAAAACTATGCCTTGTTCTAAAGCTCTTTGGGAACCGCTTGTGTAGCCCCACAGACCTGGGGGCTGCGGGCTTTCCTGCTGCCTTCAGCCTCGACACCACCCTTTCCCACTTGGCGCCGCGCCAGGCACAAAAATGGCCTATGGCTGGAGATGGGTCCCATGCCCAAAGACCCAGCAGGGAAAACTATGCCTTGTTCTAAAGCTCTTTGGGAACCGCTTGCGTAGCCCCACAGACCTGGGGGCTGCGGGCTTTGCTGCTGCCTTCAGCCTCAAAGCCACCCTTTCCCACTTGGCGTCGCGCTAGGCACAAAAATGGCCATACGGCTGGAGATGGGTCCCCCGCCCAGAGAGCCAGCAAGGAAAATTATGCCTTGTTCTAAATCTCTTTGGGAACCGCTTGCGTAGCCGCACAGACCTGGGGGCTGCGGGCTTTCCTGCTGCCTTCAGCGTCAAAGCCACCCTTTCCCACTTGGCGCCGCATCAGGCACAAAAATGGCCTATGGCTGGAGATGGGTCCCATGCCCAAAGAGCCAGCAAGGAAAACTATGCCTTGTTCTAAAGCTCTTTGGGAACCGCTTGCGTAGCCCCACAGACCTGGGGGCTGCAGGCTTTCCTGCTGCCTTCAGCCTCAAAGCCACCCTTTCCCACTTGGCACTCCATCAGGCAAAAAAATGGCCTATGGCTGGAGATCGGTCCCATGCCCAAAGACCCAGCAAGGAAAACTATGCCTTGTTCTAAAGCTCTTTGGGAACCGCTTGCGTGGCCCCACAGACCTGGGGCCTGCAGGCTTTGCTGCTGCCTTCAGCCTCAAAGCCACCCTTTCCCACTTGGCGCCGCGCCAGGCACAAAAATGGCCTATGGCTGGAGATGGGTCCCATGCCCAAAGAGCCAGCAGGGAAAACTATGCCTTGTTCTAAAGCTCTTTGGGAACCGCTTGCTTGGCCCCACAGACCTGGGGGCTGCAGGCTTTGCTGCTGCCTTCAGCCTCAAAACCACCCTTTCCCACTTGGCGCCGCGCCAGGCACAAAAATGGCCATACGGCTGGAGATGGGTCCCCCGCCCAAAGAGCCAGCAGGGAAAACTATGCCTTGTTCTAAAGCTCTTTGGGAACCGCTTGCGTAGCCGCACAGACCTGGGGGCTGCGGGCTTTCCTGCTGCCTTCAGCGTCAAAACCACCCTTTACCACTACGCACCGCGCCAGGCACAAAAATGGCCATACGGCTGGAAATGGGTCCCCCGTCCAAAGAGCCAGCAGGGAAAACTATGCCTTCTTCTAAAGCTCTTTGGGAACCGCTTGCGTAGCCCCACAGACCTGGGGGCTGCAGGCTTTCCTGCTGCCTTCAGCCTCAAAGCCACCCTTTCCCACTTGGCGCCCTATCAGGCACAAAAATGGCCTATGGCTGGAGATGGGTCCCATGCCCAAAGAGCCATCAGGGAAAACTATGCCTTGTTCTAAAGCTCTTTGGGAACCGCTTGCTTGGCCCCACAGACCTGGGGGCTGCAGGCTTTCCTGCTGCCTTCAGCCTCAAAACCACCCTTTCCCACTACGCACCGCGCCAGGCACAAAAATGGCCATACGGCTGGAGATGGGTCCCCCGCCCAAAGAGCCAGCAGGGAAAACTATGCCTTGTTCTAAAGCTCTTTGGGAACCGCTTGCGTAGCCCCACAGACCTGGGGGCTGCGGGCTTTCCTGCTGCCTTCAGCCTCGACACCACCCTTTCCCACTTGGCGCCGCGCCAGGCACAAAAATGGCCATACGGCTGGAGATGGGTCCCCCGCCCAGAGAGCCAGCAAGGAAAATTATGCCTTGTTCTAAAGCTCTTTGGGAACCGCTTGCGTAGCCCCACAGACCTGGCGCTGCGGGCTTTCCTGCTGCCTTCAGCCTCAAAGCCACCCTTTCCCACTTGGTGTCGCGCCAGGCACAAAAATGGCCTATGGCTGGAGATGGGTCCCATGCCCAAAGACCCAGCAGGGAAAACTATGCCTTGTTCTAAAGCTCTTTGGGAACCGCTTGCGTAGCCCCACAGACCTGGGGGCTGCAGGCTTTGCTGCTGCCTTCAGCCTCAAAGCCACCCTTTCCCACTTGGCGTCGCGCTAGGCACAAAAATGGCCATACGGCTGGAGATGGGTCCCCCGCCCAGAGAGCCAGCAAGGAAAATTTTGCCTTGTTCTAAAGCTCTTTGGGAACCGCTTGCGTAGCCGCACAGACCTGGGGGCTGCGGGCTTTCCTGCTGCCTTCAGCCTCAAAGCCACCCTTTCCCACTTGGCGCCGCATCAGGCACAAAAATGGCCTATGGCTGGAGATGGGGCCCATGCCCAAAGAGCCAGCAAGGAAAACCATGCCTTGTTCTAAAGCTCTTTGGGAACCGCTTGCGTAGCCCCACAGACCTGGGGGCTGCAGGCTTTCCTGCTGCCTTCAGCCTCAAAGCCACCCTTTCCCACTTGGCACTCCATCAGGTAAAAAAATGATCTATGGCTGGAGATCGGTCCCATGCCCAAAGACCCAGCAAGGAAAACTATGCCTTGTTCTAAAGCTCTTTGGGAACCGCTTGCGTGGCCCCACAGACGTGGGGCCTGCAGGCTTTCCTGCTGCCTTCAGCCTCAAAGCCACCCTTTCCCACTTGGCGCCGCGCTAGGCACAAAAATGCTCTATGGCTGGAGATGGGTCCCCCGCCCAGAGAGCCAGCAGGGAAAACTATGCCTTGTTCTAAAGCTCTTTGGGAACCGCTTGCGTAGCCCTACAGACATGGGGGCTGCGGGCTTTCCTGCTGCCTTCAGCCTCGACACCACCCTTTCCCACTTGGCGCCGTGCCAGGCACAAAAATGGCCATACGGCTGGAGATGGGTCCCCCGCCCAAAGAGCCAGCAGGGAAAACTATGCCTTGTTCTAAAGCTCTTTGGGAACCGCTTGCGTAGCCCCAAAGACCTGGGGGCTGCGGGCTTTCCTGCTGCCTTCAGCCTCAAAACCACCCTTTCCCACTTGGCGCCGCGCCAGGCACAAAAATGGCCATACGGCTGGAGATGGGTCCCATGCCCAAAGAGCCAGCAGGGAAAACTATGCCTTGTTCTAAAGCTCTTTGGGAACCGCTTGCGTAGCCCCACAGACCTGGGGGCTGCGGGCTTTCCTGCTGCCTTCAGCCTCAAAGCCACCCTTTCCCACTTGGCGTCGCGCTAGGCACAAAAATGGCCATACGGCTGGAGATGGGTCCCCCGCCCAGAGAGCCAGCAAGGAAAACTATGCCTTGTTCTAAAGCTCTTTGGGAACCGCTTGCATAGCCCCACAGACCTGGGGGCTGCAGGCTTTGCTGCTGCCTTCAGCCTCGACAGCACCCTTTCCCACTTGGCGCCGCGCCAGGCACAAAAATGGCCTATGGCTGGAGATGGGTCCCATGCCCAAAGAGCCAGCAGGGAAAACTATGCCTTGTTCTAAAGCTCTTTGGGAACCGCTTGCTTGGCCCCACAGACCTGGGGGCTGCAGGCTTTGCTGCTGCCTTCAGCCTCAAAACCACCCTTTCCAACTTGGCGCCGCTCCAGGCACAAAAATGGCCATACGGCTGGAGATGGGTCCCCCGCCCAAAGAGCCAGCAGGGAAAACTATGCCTTGTTCTAAAGCTCTTTGGGAACCGCTTGCGTAGCCGCAAAGACCTGGGGGCTGCGGGCTTTCCTGCTGCCTTCAGCGTCAAAACCACCCTTTACCACTACGCACCGCGCCAGGCACAAAAATGGCCATACGGCTGGAAATGGGTCCCCCGTCCAAAGAGCCAGCAGGGAAAACTATGCCTTGTTCTAAAGCTCTTTGGGAACCGCTTGCGTAGCCCCACAGACCTGGGGGCTGCAGGCTTTCCTGCTGCCTTCAGCCTCAAAGCCACCCTTTCCCACTTGGCGCCCTATCAGGCACAAAAATGGCCTATGCCTGGAGATGGGTCCCATGCCCAAAGAGCCATCAGGGAAAACTATGCCTTGTTCTAAAGCTCTTTGGGAACCGCTTGCGTAGCCCCACAGACCTGGGGGCTGCAGGCTTTCCTGCTGCCTTCAGCCTCAAAACCACCCTTTCCCACTACGCACCGCGCGAGGCACAAAAATGGCCATACGGCTGGAGATGGGTCCCCCGCCCAAAGAGCTAGCAGGGAAAACTATGCCTTGTTCTAAAGCTCTTTGGGAACCACTTGCGTAGCCCCACAGACCTGGGGGCTGTGGGCTTTCCTGCTGCCTTCAGCCTCAAAGCCACCCTTTCCCACTTGGCGCCGCGCCAAGCACAAAAATGGCCATACGGCTGGAGATGGGTCCCCCGCCCAAAGAGCCAGCAGGGAAAACTATGCCTTGTTCTAAAGCTCTTTGGGAACCGCTTGCGTAGCCCCACAGACCTGGGGGTGTGGGCTTTGCTGCTGCCTTCAGCCTCAAAGCCACCCTTTCCCGCTTGGCGCCGGGCCAGGCACAAAAATGGCCATACGGCTGGAGATGGGTCCCCCGCCCAAAGAGCCAGCAGGGAAAACTATGCCTTGTTCTAAAGCTCTTTGGGAACCGCTTGCGTAGCCCCACAGACCTGGGGGCTGCGGGCTTTCCTGCTGCCTTCAGCCTCAAAACCACCCTTTCCCACTTGGCGCCGCGCCAGGCACAAAAATGGCCATACGGCTGGAGATGGGTCCCCCGCCCAAAGAGCCAGCAGGGAAAACTATGCCTTGTTCTAAAGCTCTTTGGGAACCGCTTGCGTAGCCCCACAGACCTGGGGGCTGCGGGCTTTCCTGCTGCCTTCAGCCTCGACACCACCCTTTCCCACTTGGCGCCGCGCCAGGCACAAAAATGGCCATACGGCTGGAGATGGGTCCCCCGCCCAGAGAGCCAGCAAGGAAAATTATGCCTTGTTCTAAAGCTCTTTGGGAACCGCTTGCGTAGCCCCACAGACCTGGCGCTGCGGGCTTTCCTGCTGCCTTCAGCCTCAAAGCCACCCTTTCCCACTTGGCGTCGCGCCAGGCACAAAAATGGCCTATGGCTGGAGATGGGTCCCATGCCCAAAGAGCCAGCAGGGAAAACTATGCCTTGTTCTAAAGCTCTTTGGGAACCGCTTGCGTAGCCCCACAGACCTGGGGGCTGCAGGCTTTGCTGCTGCCTTCAGCCTCAAAGCCACCCTTTCCCACTTGGCGTCGCGCTAGGCACAAAAATGGCCATACGGCTGGAGATGGGTCCCCCGCCCAGAGAGCCAGCAAGGAAAATTTTGCCTTGTTCTAAAGCTCTTTGGGAACCGCTTGCGTAGCCGCACAGACCTGGGGGCTGCGGGCTTTCCTGCTGCCTTCAGCCTCAAAGCCACCCTTTCCCACTTGGCGCCGCATCAGGCACAAAAATGGCCTATGGCTGGAGATGGGGCCCATGCCCAAAGAGCCAGCAAGGAAAACCATGCCTTGTTCTAAAGCTCTTTGGGAACCGCTTGCGTAGCCCCACAGACCTGGGGGCTGCAGGCTTTCCTGCTGCCTTCAGCCTCAAAGCCACCCTTTCCCACTTGGCACTCCATCAGGTAAAAAAATGATCTATGGCTGGAGATCGGTCCCATGCCCAAAGACCCAGCAAGGAAAACTATGCCTTGTTCTAAAGCTCTTTGGGAACCGCTTGCGTGGCCCCACAGACGTGGGGCCTGCAGGCTTTCCTGCTGCCTTCAGCCTCAAAGCCACCCTTTCCCACTTGGCGCCGCGCTAGGCACAAAAATGCTCTATGGCTGGAGATGGGTCCCCCGCCCAGAGAGCCAGCAGGGAAAACTATGCCTTGTTCTAAAGCTCTTTGGGAACCGCTTGCGTAGCCCCAAAGACCTGGGGGCTGCGGGCTTTCCTGCTGCCTTCAGCCTCAAAACCACCCTTTCCCACTTGGCGCCGCGCCAGGCACAAAAATGGCCATACGGCTGGAGATGGGTCCCATGCCCAAAGAGCCAGCAGGGAAAACTATGCCTTGTTCTAAAGCTCTTTGGGAACCGCTTGCGTAGCCCCACAGACCTGGGGGCTGCGGGCTTTCCTGCTGCCTTCAGCCTCAAAGCCACCCTTTCCCACTTGGCGTCGCGCTAGGCACAAAAATGGCCATACGGCTGGAGATGGGTCCCCCGCCCAGAGAGCCAGCAAGGAAAACTATGCCTTGTTCTAAAGCTCTTTGGGAACCGCTTGCATAGCCCCACAGACCTGGGGGCTGCAGGCTTTGCTGCTGCCTTCAGCCTCGACAGCACCCTTTCCCACTTGGCGCCGCGCCAGGCACAAAAATGGCCTATGGCTGGAGATGGGTCCCATGCCCAAAGAGCCAGCAGGGAAAACTATGCCTTGTTCTAAAGCTCTTTGGGAACCGCTTGCTTGGCCCCACAGACCTGGGGGCTGCAGGCTTTGCTGCTGCCTTCAGCCTCAAAACCACCCTTTCCCACTTGGCGCCGCGCCAGGCACAAAAATGGCCATACGGCTGGAGATGGGTCCCCCGCCCAAAGAGCCAGCAGGGAAAACTATGCCTTGTTCTAAAGCTCTTTGGGAACCGCTTGCGTAGCCGCAAAGACCTGGGGGCTGCGGGCTTTCCTGCTGCCTTCAGCGTGAAAACCACCCTTTACCACTACGCACCGCGCCAGGCACAAAAATGGCCATACGGCTGGAAATGGGTCCCCCGTCCAAAGAGCCAGCAGGGAAAACTATGCCTTGTTCTAAAGCTCTTTGGGAACCGCTTGCGTAGCCCCACAGACCTGGGGGCTGCAGGCTTTCCTGCTGCCTTCAGCCTCAAAGCCACCCTTTCCCACTTGGCGCCCTATCAGGCACAAAAATGGCCTATGCCTGGAGATGGGTCCCATGCCCAAAGAGCCATCAGGGAAAACTATGCCTTGTTCTAAAGCTCTTTGGGAACCGCTTGCTTGGCCCCACAGACCTGGGGGCTGCAGGCTTTCCTGCTGCCTTCAGCCTCAAAACCACCCTTTCCCACTACGCACCGCGCGAGGCACAAAAATGGCCATACGGCTGGAGATGGGTCCCCCGCCCAAAGAGCTAGCAGGGAAAACTATGCCTTGTTCTAAAGCTCTTTGGGAACCACTTGCGTAGCCCCACAGACCTGGGGGCTGTGGGCTTTCCTGCTGCCTTCAGCCTCGACACCACCCTTTCCCACTTGGCGCCGCGCCAAGCACAAAAATGGCCATACGGCTGGAGATGGGTCCCCCGCCCAAAGAGCCAGCAGGGAAAACTATGCCTTTTTCTAAAGCTCTTTGGGAACCGCTTGCGTAGCCCCACAGACCTGGGGGTGTGGGCTTTGCTGCTGCCTTCAGCCTCAAAGCCACACTTTCCCGCTTGGCGCCGGGCCAGGCACAAAAATGGCCATACGGCTGGAGATGGGTCCCCCGCCCAAAGAGCCAGCAGGGAAAACTATGCCTTGTTCTAAAGCTCTTTGGGAACCGCTTGCGTAGCCCCACAGACCTGGGGGCTGCGGGCTTTCCTGCTGCCTTCAGCCTCAAAACCACCCTTTCCCACTTGGCGCCGCGCCAGGCACAAAAATGGCCATACGGCTGGAGATGGGTCCCCCGCCCAAAGAGCCAGCAGGGAAAACTATGCCTTGTTCTAAAGCTCTTTGGGAACCGCTTGCGTAGCCCCACAGACCTGGGGGCTGCGGGCTTTCCTGCTGCCTTCAGCCTCGACACCACCCTTTCCCACTTGGCGCCGCGCCAGGCACAAAAATGGCCATACGGCTGGAGATGGGTCCCCCGCCCAGAGAGCCAGCAAGGAAAATTATGCCTTGTTCTAAAGCTCTTTGGGAACCGCTTGCGTAGCCCCACAGACCTGGCGCTGCGGGCTTTCCTGCTGCCTTCAGCCTCAAAGCCACCCTTTCCCACTTGGCGTCGCGCCAGGCACAAAAATGGCCTATGGCTGGAGATGGGTCCCATGCCCAAAGAGCCAGCAGGGAAAACTATGCCTTGTTCTAAAGCTCTTTGGGAACCGCTTGCGTAGCCCCACAGACCTGGGGGCTGCAGGCTTTGCTGCTGCCTTCAGCCTCAAAGCCACCCTTTCCCACTTGGCGTCGCGCTAGGCACAAAAATGGCCATACGGCTGGAGATGGGTCCCCCGCCCAGAGAGCCAGCAAGGAAAATTATGCCTTGTTCTAAAGCTCTTTGGGAACCGCTTGCGTAGCCGCACAGACCTGGGGGCTGCGGCCTTTCCTGCTGCCTTCAGCCTCAAAGCCACCCTTTCCCACTTGGCGCCGCATCAGGCACAAAAATGGCCTATGGCTGGAGATGGGTCCCATGCCCAAAGAGCCAGCAAGGAAAATTATGCCTTGTTCTAAAGCTCTTTGGGAACCGCTTGCGTAGCCCCACAGACCTGGGGGCTGCAGGCTTTCCTGCTGCCTTCAGCCTCAAAGCCACCCTTTCCCACTTGGCACTCCATCAGGCAAAAAAATGGCCTATGGCTGGAGATCGGTCCCATGCCCAAAGACCCAGCAAGGAAAACTATGCCTTGTTCTAAAGCTCTTTGGGAACCGCTTGCGTGGCCCCACAGACGTGGGGCCTGCAGGTTTGCTGCTGCCTTCAGCCTCAAAGCCACCCTTTCCCACTTGGCGCCGCGCTAGGCACAAAAATGGTCTATGGCTGGAGATGGGTCCCCCGCCCAGAGAGCCAGCAGGGAAAACTATGCCTTGTTCTAAAGCTCTTTGGGAACCGCTTGCGTAGCCCTACAGACATGGGGGCTGCGGGCTTTCCTGCTGCCTTCAGCCTCGACACCACCCTTTCCCACTTGGCGCCGTGCCAGGCACAAAAATGGCCATACGGCTGGAGATGGGTCCCCCGCCCAAAGAGCCAGCAGGGAAAACTATGCCTTGTTCTAAAGCTCTTTGGGAACCGCTTGCGTAGCCCCAAAGATCTGGGGGCTGCGGGCTTTCCTGCTGCCTTCAGCCTCGACACCACCCTTTCCCACTTGGCGCCGCGCCAGGCACAAAAATGGCCATACGGCTGGAGATGGGTCCCCCGTCCAAAGAGCCAGCAGGGAAAACTATGCCTTGTTCTAAAGCTCTTTGGGAACCGCTTGCATAGCCCCACAGACCTGGGGGCTGCGGGCTTTCCTGCTGCCTTCAGCCTCAAAACCACCCTTTCCCACTTGGCGCCCCATCAGGCACAAAAATGGCCATACGGCTGGAGATGGGTCCCCCGCCCGAAGAGCCAGCAGGGAAAACTATGCCTTTTTCTAAAGCTATTTGGGAACCACTTGCGTAGCCCCACAGACCTGGGGGCTGCGGGTTTTCCTGCTGCCTTCAACCTCAAAGCCACCCTTTCCCACTTGGCGCCGCATCAGGCACAAAAATGGCCATACGGCTGGAAATGGGTCCCATGCCCAAAGGCCCAGCAAGGAAAACTATGCCTTGTTCTAAAGCTCTTTGGGAACCGCTTGCGTAGCCCCACAGACGTGGGGCCTGCAGGCTTTCCTGCTGCCTTCAGCCTCAAAACCACCCTTTCCCACTTGGCGCCGGGCCAGGCACAAAAATTGCCATACGGCTGGAGATGGGTCCCATGCCAAAAGAGCCAGCAGGGAAAACTATGCCTTGTTCTAAAGCTCTTTGGGAACCGCTTGCATAGCCCCACAGACCTGGGGGCTGCAGGCTTTCCTGCTGCCTTCAGCCTCGACAGCACCCTTTCCCACTTGGCGCGGCGCCAGGCACAAAAATGGCCAATGGTGGAGATGGGTCCCATGCCCAAAGAGCCATCAGGGAAAACTATGCCTTGTTCTAAAGCTCTTTGGGAACCGCTTGCATAGCCCCACAGACCTGGGGGCTGTGGGCTTTCCTGCTGCCTTCAGCCTCGACACCACCCTTTCCCACTTGGCGCCGTGCCAGGCACAAAAATGGCCATACGGCTGGAGATGGGTCCCCCGCCCAAAGAGCCAGCAGGGAAAACTATGCCTTGTTCTAAAGCTCTTTGGGAACCGCTTGCGTAGCCCCACAGACCTGGGGGCTGTGGGCTTTGCTGCTGCCTTCAGCCTCAAAGCCACCCTTTCCCGCTTCGCGCCAGGCCAGGCACAAAAATGGCCATACGGCTGGAGATGGGTCCCACGCCCAAAGAGCCAGCAGTGAAAACTACGCCTTGTTCTAAAGCTCTTTGGGAACCGCTTGCGTAGCCAAACAGACCTGGGGGCTGCAGGCTCTCCTGCTGCCTTCAGCCTCGACACCACCCTTTCCCACTTGGCGCCGCGCTAGGCACAAAAATGGCCATACGGCTGGAGATGGGTCCCCCGCCCAAAGAGCCAGCAGGGAAAACTAGGCCTTGTTCTAAAGCTCTTTGGGAACCGCTTGCGTAGCCGCACAGACCTGGGGGCTGCAGGCTTTCCTGCTGCCTTCAGCCTCAAAGCCACCCTTTCCCACTACGCACCGCGCCAGGCACAAAAATGGCCTATGGCTGGAGATGGGTCCCATGCCCAAAGACCCAGCAAGGAAAACTATGCATTGTTCTAAAGCTCTTTGGGAACCGCTTGCGTAGCCCCACAGACCTGGGGGCTGCAGGCTTTCCTGCTGCCTTCAGACTCGACACCACCCTTTCCCACTTGGCACCGCGCCAGGCACAAAAATGGCCTATGGCTGGAGATGGGTCCCATGCCCAAAGAGCCAGCAGGGAAAACTATGCCTTGTTCTGAAGCTCTTTGGGAACCGCTTGCGTAGCCACACAGACCTTAGGGCTGCAGGCTTTGCTCCTGCCTTCAGCCTCAAAGCCACCCTTTCCCACTTGGCACCGCGCCAGGCACAAAAATGGCCATACGGCTGGAGATGGGTCCCCCGCCCAAAGAGACAGCAGGGAAAACTATGCCTTGTTCTAAAGCTCTTTGGGAACCGCTTGCTTGGCCCCACAGACGTGGGGGCTGCGGGCTTTCCTGCTGCCTTCAGCCTCAAAACCACCCTTTCCCACTTGGCGCCCCATCAGGCACAAAAATGGCCATACGGCTGGAGATGGGTCCCCCGCCCGAAGAGCCAGCAGGGAAAACTATGCCTTGTTCTAAAGCTATTTGGGAACCACTTGCGTAGCCCCACAGACCTGGGGGCTGCGGGTTTTCCTGCTGTCTTCAACCTCAAAGCCACCCTTTCCCACTTGGCGCCGCATCAGGCACAAAAATGGCCATACGGCTGGAAATGGGTCCCATGCCCAAAGGCCCAGCAAGGAAAACTATGCCTTGTTCTAAAGCTCTTTGGGAACCGCTTGCGTAGCCCCACAGACGTGGGGCCTGCAGGCTTTCCTGCTGCCTTCAGCCTCAAAACCACCCTTTCCCACTTGGCGCCGGGCCAGGCACAAAAATTGCCATACGGCTGGAGATGGGTCCCATGCCAAAAGAGCCAGCAGGGAAAACTATGCCTTGTTCTAAAGCTCTTTGGGAACCGCTTGCGTAGCCGCACAGACCTGGGGGCTGCAGGCTTTCCTGCTGCCTTCAGCCTCGACAGCACCCTTTCCCACTTGGCGCGGCGCCAGGCACAAAAATGGCCAATGGTGGAGATGGGTCCCATGCCCAAAGAGCCATCAGGGAAAACTATGCCTTGTTCTAAAGCTCTTTGGGAACCGCTTGCATAGCCCCACAGACCTGGGGGCTGTGGGCTTTCCTGCTGCCTTCAGCCTCGACACCACCCTTTCCCACTTGGCGCCGTGCCAGGCACAAAAATGGCCATACGGCTGGAGATGGGTCCCCCGCCCAAAGAGCCAGCAGGGAAAACTATGCCTTGTTCTAAAGCTCTTTGGGAACCGCTTGCGTAGCCCCACAGACCTGGGGGCTGTGGGCTTTGCTGCTGCCTTCAGCCTCAAAGCCACCCTTTCCCGCTTCGCGCCAGGCCAGGCACAAAAATGGCCATACGGCTGGAGATGGGTCCCACGCCCAAAGAGCCAGCAGGGAAAACTATGCCTTGTTCTAAAGCTCTTTGGGAACCGCTTGCGTAGCCCCACAGACCTGGGGGCTGTGGGCTTTGCTGCTGCCTTCAGCCTCAAAGCCACCCTTTCCCGCTTCGCGCCAGGCCAGGCACAAAAATGGCCATACGGCTGGAGATGGGTCCCACGCCCAAAGAGCCAGCAGTGAAAACTACGCCTTGTTCTAAAGCTCTTTGGGAACCGCTTGCGTAGCCACACAGACCTGGGGGCTGCGGGCTTTCCTGCTGCCTTCAGCCTCAAAACCACCCTTTCCCACTTGGCGCCGCGCCAGGCTCAAAAATGGCCATACGGCTGGAGATGGGTCCCCCGCCCAAAGAGCCAGCAGGGAAAACTATGCCTTGTTCTAAAGCTCTTTGGGAACCGCTTGCGTAGCCCCACAGACCTGGGGGCTGCAGGCTCTCCTGCTGCCTTCAGCCTCGACACCACCCTTTCCCACTTGGCACCAGCCAGGCACAAAAATGGCCTATGGCTGGAGATGGGTCCCATGCCCTAACAGCCAGCAGGGAAAACTATGCCTTGTTCTAAAGCTCTTTGGGAACCGCTTGCGTAGCCCTACAGACCTGGGGGCTGCGGGCTTTGCTGCTGCCTTCAGCCTCGACACCACCCTTTCCCACTTGGCGCCGTGCCAGGCACAAAAATGGCCATACGGCTGGAGATGGGTCCCCCGCCCAAAGAGCCAGCAGGGAAAACTATGCCTTGTTCTAAAGCTCTTTGGGAACCGCTTGCGTAGCCCCACAGACCTGGGGGCTGCGGGCTTTCCTGCTGCCTTCAGCCTCGACACCACCCTTTCCCACTTGGCGCCGCGCTAGGCACAAAAATGGCCATACGGCTGGAGATGGGTCCCCCGCCCAAAGAGCCAGCAGGGAAAACTATGCCTTGTTCTAAAGCTCTTTGGGAACCGCTTGCGTAGCCCCACAGACCTGGGGGCTGCGGGCTTTCCTGCTGCCTTCAGCGTCAAAACCACCCTTTCCCACTACGCACCGCGCCAGGCACAAAAATGGCCATACGGCTGGAGATGGGTCCCCTGCCCAAAGAGCCAGCAGGGAAAACTATGCCTTGTTCTAAAGCTCTTTGGGAACCGCTTGCGTAGCCCCACAGACCTGGGGCTGCAGGCTTTCCTGCTGCCTTCAGCCTCAAAGCCACCCTTTCCCACTTGGCGTCGCGCCAGGCACAAAAATGGCCTATGGCTGGAGATGGGTCCCCCGCCCAAAGAGCCAGCAGGGAAAACTATGCCTTGTTCTAAAGCTCTTTGGGAACCGCTTGCGTAGCCCCACAGACCTGGGGGCTGCAGGCTCTCCTGCTGCTTTCAGCCTCAAAGCCACCCTTTCCCACTACGCACCGCGCCAGGCAAAAAAAATGGCCTATGGCTGGAGATGGGTCCCCCGACCAAAGAACAAGCAGGGAAAACTATGCCTTGTTCTAAAGCTCTTTGGGAACCGCTTGCGTAGCCCCACAGACCTTAGGGCTGCAGGCTTTGCTCCTGCCTTCAACCTCAAAGCCACCCTTTCCCACTTGGCGCCGCGCCAGGCTCAAAAATGGCCATACGGCTGGAGATGGGTCCCCCGCCCAAAGAGCCAGCAGGGAAAACTATGCCTTGTTCTAAAGCTCTTTGGGAACCGCTTGCGTAGCCCTACAGACCTGGGGGCTGCGGGCTTTGCTGCTGCCTTCAGCCTCGACACCACCCTTTCCCACTTGGCGCCGTGCCAGGCACAAAAATGGCCATACGGCTGGAGATGGGTCCCCCGCCCAAAGAGCCAGCAGGGAAAACTATGCCTTGTTCTAAAGCTCTTTGGGAACCGCTTGCGTAGCCCCACAGACCTGGGGGCTGCGGGCTTCCCTGCTGCCTTCAGCCTCAAAACCACCCTTTCCCACTTGGCGCCGCGCTAGGCACAAAAATGGCCATACGGCTGGAGATGGGTCCCCCGCCCAAAGAGCCAGCAGGGAAAACTATGCCTTCTTCTAAAGCTCTTTGGGAACCGCTTGCGTAGCCCGACAGACCTGGGGGCTGCGGGCTTTCCTGCTGCCTTCAGCCTCAAAGCCACCCTTTCCCACTTGGCGCCGCGCCAGGCACAAAAATGGCCATACGGCTGGAGATGGGTCCCCCGCCCAAAGAGCCAGCAGGGAAAACTATGCCTTGTTCTAAAGCTCTTTGGGAACCGCTTGCGTAGCCCCACAGACCTGGGGGCTGCAGGCTTTCCTGCTGCCTTCAGCCTCAAAGCCACCCTTTTCCACTGGACGCCGCATCAGGCACAAAAATGGCCATATGGCTGGAGATGGGTCCCCTGCCCAAAGAGCCAGCAAGGAAAACTATGCCTTGTTCTAAAGCTCTTTGGGAACCACTTGCGTAGCTCCACAGACCTGGGAGCTGCGGGCTTTCCTGCTGCCTTCAGCCTCAAAGCCACCCTTTCCCACTTGGCGCCGTGCCAGGCACAAAAATGGCCATACGGCTGGAGATGGGTCCCCCGCCCAAAGAGCCAGCAGGGAAAACTATGCCTTGTTCTAAAGCTCTTTGGGAACCGCTTGCGTAGCCCCACAGACCTGGGGGCTGCGGGCTTTCCTGCTGCCTTCAGCCTCGACACCACCCTTTCCCACTTGGCGCCGCGCTAGGCACAAAAATGGCCATACGGCTGGAGATGGGTCCCCCGCCCAAAGAGCCAGCAGGGAAAACTATGCCTTGTTCTAAAGCTCTTTGGGAACCGCTTGCGTAGCCCCACAGACCTGGGGGCTGCGGGCTTTCCTGCTGCCTTCAGCGTCAAAACCACCCTTTCCCACTACGCACCGCGCCAGGCACAAAAATGGCCATACGGCTGGAGATGGGTCCCCTGCCCAAAGAGCCAGCAGGGAAAACTATGCCTTGTTCTAAAGCTCTTTGGGAACCGCTTGCGTAGCCCCACAGACCTGGGGCTGCAGGCTTTCCTGCTGCCTTCAGCCTCAAAGCCACCCTTTCCCACTTGGCGTCGCGCCAGGCACAAAAATGGCCTATGGCTGGAGATGGGTCCCCCGCCCAAAGAGCCAGCAGGGAAAACTATGCCTTGTTCTAAAGCTCTTTGGGAACCGCTTGCGTAGCCCCACAGACCTGGGGGCTGCAGGCTCTCCTGCTGCTTTCAGCCTCAAAGCCACCCTTTCCCACTACGCACCGCGCCAGGCAAAAAAAATGGCCTATGGCTGGAGATGGGTCCCCCGACCAAAGAACAAGCAGGGAAAACTATGACTTGTTCTAAAGCTCTTTGGGAACCGCTTGCGTAGCCCCACAGACCTTAGGGCTGCAGGCTTTGCTCCTGCCTTCAACCTCAAAGCCACCCTTTCCCACTTGGCGCCGCGCCAGGCTCAAAAATGGCCATACGGCTGGAGATGGGTCCCCCGCCCAAAGAGCCAGCAGGGAAAACTATGCCTTGTTCTAAAGCTCTTTGGGAACCGCTTGCGTAGCCCTACAGACCTGGGGGCTGCGGGCTTTGCTGCTGCCTTCAGCCTCGACACCACCCTTTCCCACTTGGCGCCGTGCCAGGCACAAAAATGGCCATACGGCTGGAGATGGGTCCCCCGCCCAAAGAGCCAGCAGGGAAAACTATGCCTTGTTCTAAAGCTCTTTGGGAACCGCTTGCGTAGCCCCACAGACCTGGGGGCTGGGGGCTTCCCTGCTGCCTTCAGCCTCAAAACCACCCTTTCCCACTTGGCGCCGCGCTAGGCACAAAAATGGCCATACGGCTGGAGATGGGTCCCCCGCCCAAAGAGCCAGCAGGGAAAACTATGCCTTCTTCTAAAGCTCTTTGGGAACCGCTTGCGTAGCCCGACAGACCTGGGGGCTGCGGGCTTTCCTGCTGCCTTCAGCCTCAAAGCCACCCTTTCCCACTTGGCGCCGCGCCAGGCACAAAAATGGCCATACGGCTGGAGATGGGTCCCCCGCCCAAAGAGCCAGCAGGGAAAACTATGCCTTGTTCTAAAGCTCTTTGGGAACCGCTTGCGTAGCCCCACAGACCTGGGGGCTGCAGGCTTTCCTGCTGCCTTCAGCCTCAAAGCCACCCTTTTCCACTGGACGCCGCATCAGGCACAAAAATGGCCATATGGCTGGAGATGGGTCCCCTGCCCAAAGAGCCAGCAAGGAAAACTATGCCTTGTTCTAAAGCTCTTTGGGAACCACTTGCGTAGCTCCACAGACCTGGGAGCTGCGGGCTTTCCTGCTGCCTTCAGCCTCGACACCACCCTTTCCCACTTGGCGCCGCGCCAGGCACAAAAATGGCCATACGGCTGGAGATGGGTCCCCCGCCCAAGGAGCCAGCAGGGAAAACTATGCCTTGTTCTAAAGCTCTTTGGGAACCGCTTGCGTAGCCCCACAGACCTGGGGGCTGCAGGCTTTCCTGCTGCCTTCAACCTCGACACCACCCTTTCCCACTTGGCGTCGCGCCAGGCACAAAAATGGCCTATGGCTGGAGATGGGTCCCCCGCCCAAAGAGCCAGCAGGGAAAACTATGCCTTGTTCTAAAGCTCTTTGGGAACCGCTTGCGTAGCCCCACAGACCTGGGGGCTGCAGGCTCTCCTGCTGCCTTCAGCCTCAAAGCCACCCTTTCCCACTTGGCGTCGCGCCAGGCAAAAAAAATGGCCTATGGCTGGAGATGGGTCCCCCGACCAAAGAACAAGCAGGGAAAACTATGCCTTGTTCTAAAGCTCTTTGGGAACCGCTTGCGTAGCCGCACACACCTGGGGGCTGTGGGCTTTCCTTCTGCCTTCATGTTCGACAACACCCTTCCCACTTGGCGCCGCGCCAGGCACAAAAATGGCCATACGGCTGGAGATGGGTCCCCCGCCCAAAGAGCCAGCAGGGAAAACTATGCCTTGTTCTAAAGCTCTTTGGGAACAGCTTGCGTAGCCCCACAGACCTGGGGGCTGCAGGCTTTCCTGCTGCCTTCACCCTCAAAGCCACCCTTTCCCACTTGGCGCTGCATCAGGCACAAAAATGGCCTATGGCTGGAGATGGGTCCCCCGCCCAGAGAGCCAGCAGGGAAAATTATGCCTTGTTCTAAAGCTCTTTGGGAACTGCTTGCGTAGCCCCAGAGACCTGGGGGCTGCAGGCTTTCCTGCTGCCTTCAGCCTCAAAGCCACCCTTTCCCACTTGGCGCCGCGCCAGGCACAAAAATGGCCTATGGCTGGAGATGGGTCCCCCGCCCAAAGAGCCATCAGGGAAAACTATGCCTTGTTCTAAAGCTCTTTGGGAACCGCTTGCATAGCCCCACAGACCTGGGGGCTGCAGGCTTTGCTGCTGCCTTCAGCCTCGACAGCACCCTTTCCCACTTGGCGCCGCGCCAGGCACAAAAATGGCCTATGGCTGGAGATGGGTCCCCCGCCCAGAGAGCCAGCAGGGAAAATTATGCCTTGTTCTAAAGCTCTTTGGGAACTGCTTGCGTAGCCCCACAGACCTGGGGGCTGCAGGCTTTCCTGCTGCCTTCAGCCTCAAAGCCACCCTTTCCCACTTGGCGCCGCGCCAGGCACAAAAATGGCCTATGGCTGCAGATGGGTCCCATGCCCAAAGAGCCAGCAGGGAAAACTATGCCTTGTTCTAAAGCTCTTTGGGAACCGCTTGCTTGGGCCCACAGACCTGGGGGCTGCAGGCTTTGCTGCTGCCTTCAGCCTCAAAACCACCCTTTCCCACTTGGCGCCGCGCCAGGCACAAAAATGGCCATACGGCTGGAGATGGGTCCCCCGCCCAAAGAGCCAGCAGGGAAAACTATGCCTTGTTCTAAAGCTCTTTGGGAACCGCTTGCGTAGCCGCACAGACCTGGGGGCTGCGGGCTTTCCTGCTGCCTTCAGCGTCAAAACCACCCTTTACCACTACGCACCGCGCCAGGCACAAAAATGGCCATACGGCTGGAAATGGGTCCCCCGCCCAGAGAGCCAGCAGGGAAAACTATGCCTTGTTCTAAAGCTCTTTGGGAACCGCTTGCGTAGCCCCACAGACCTGGGGGCTGCAGGCTTTCCTGCTGCCTTCAACCTCAAAGCCACCCTTTCCCACTTGGCGCCCTATCAGGCACAAAAATGGCCTATGGATGGAGATGGGTCCCATGCCCAAAGAGCCAGCAGGGAAAACTATGCCTTGTTCTAAAGCTCTTTGGGAACCGCTTGCTTGGCCCCACAGACCTGGGGGCTGCAGGCTTTCCTCCTGCCTTCAGCCTCAAAACCACCCTTTCCCACTACGCACCGCGCCAGGCACAAAAATGGCCATACGGCTGGAGATGGGTCCCCCGCCCAAAGAGCTAGCAGGGAAAACTATGCCTTGTTCTAAAGCTCTTTGGGAACCACTTGCGTAGCCCCACAGACCTGGGGGCTGTGGGCTTTCCTGCTGCCTTCAGCCTCGACACCACCCTTTCCCACTTGGCGCCGCGCCAGGCACAAAAATGGCCATACGGCTGGAGATGGGTCCCCCGCCCAAAGAGCCAGCAGGGAAAACTATGCCTTGTTCTAAAGCTCTTTGGGAACCGCTTGCGTAGCCCCACAGACCTGGGGGCTGCGGGCTTTCCTGCTGCCTTCAGCCTCAACACCACCCTTTCCCACTTGGCGCCGGGCCAGGGACAAAAATGGCCATACGGCTGGAGATGGGTCCCCCGCCCAGAGAGCCAGCAGGGAAAATTATGCCTTGTTCTAAAGCTCTTTGGGAACCGCTTGCGTAGCCCCACAGACCTGGGGGCTGCGGGCTTTCCTGCTGCCTTCAGCCTCAAAGCCACCCTTTCCCACTTGGCGTCGCGCCAGGCACAAAAATGGCCTATGGCTGGAGATGGGTCCCATGCCCAAAGACCCAGCAGGGAAAACTATGCCTTGTTCTAAAGCTCTTTGGGAACCGCTTGCGTAGCCCCACAGACCTGGGGGCTGCAGGCTTTGCTGCTGCCGTCAGCCTCAAAGCCACCCTTTCCCACATGGCGTCGTGCTAGGCACAAAAATGGCCATACGGCTGGAGATGGGTCCCCCGCCCAGAGAGCCAGCAAGGAAAATTATGCCTTGTTCTAAAGCTCTTTGGGAACCGCTTGCGTAGCCGCACAGACCTGGGGGCTGCGGGCTTTCCTGCTGCCTTCAGCCTCAAAGCCACCCTTTCCCACTTGGCGCCGCATCAGGCACAAAAATGGCCTATGGCTGGAGATGGGTCCCATGCCCAAAGAGCCAGCAAGGAAAACTATGCCTTGTTCTAAAGCTCTTTGGGAACCGCTTGCGTAGCCCCACAGACCTGGGGGCTGCAGGCTTTCCTGCTGCCTTCAGCCTCAAAGCCACCCTTTCCCACTTGGCACTCCATCAGGCAAAAAAATGGCCTATGGCTGGAGATCGGTCCCATGGCCAAAGACCCAGCAAGGAAAACTATGCCTTGTTCTAAAGCTCTTTGGGAACCGCTTGCGTGGCCCCACAGACGTGGGGGCTGCAGGCTTTGCTGCTGCCTTCAGCCTCAAAGCCACCCTTTCCCACTTGGCGCCGCGCCAGGCACAAAAACAGCCTATGGCTGCAGATGGGTGCCCCGCCCAGAGAGCCAGCAGGGAAAACTATGCCTTGTTCTAAAGCTCTTTGGGAACCGCTTGCGTAGCCCCACAGACCTGGGGGCTGCAGGCTTTCCTGCTGCCTTCAGCCTCGACAGCACCCTTTCCCACTTGGCGTCGCGCCAGGCAGAAAAATGGCCTATGGGTGGAGATGGGTCCCATGCCCAAAGAGCCAGCAGGTAAAACTATGCCTTGTTCTAAAGCTCTTTGGGAACCGCTTGCATAGCCCCACAGACCTGGGGGCTGTGGGCTTTCCTGCTGCCTTCAGCCTCGACACCACCCTTTCCCACTTGGCGCCGTGCCAGGCACAAAAATGGCCATACGGCTGGAGATGGGTCCCCCGCCCAAAGAGCCAGCAGGGAAAACTATGCCTTGTTCTAAAGCTCTTTGGGAACCGCTTGCGTAGCCCCACAGACCTGGGGGCTGCGGGCTTTGCTGCTGCCTTCAGCCTCAAAACCACCCTTTCCCGCTTCGCGCCGGGCCAGGCACAAAAATGGCCATACGGCTGGAGATGGGTCCCACGCCCAAAGAGCCAGCAGGGAAAACTATGCCTTGTTCTAAAGCTCTTTGGGAACCGCTTGCGTAGCCACACAGACCTGGGGGCTGCGGGCTTTCCTGCTGCCTTCAGCCTCGACACCACCCTTTCCCACTTGGCGCCGCGCCAGGCACAAAAATGGCCATACGGCTGGAGATGGGTCCCCCGCCCAAAGAGCCAGCAGGGAAAACTATGCCTTGTTCTAAAGCTCTTTGGGAACCGCTTGCATAGCCCCAAAGACCTGGGGGCTGCAGGCTCTCCTGCTGCCTTCAGCCTCAAAGCCACCCTTTCCCACTTGGCGCCGCGCCAGGCACAAAAATGGTCTATGGCTGGAGATGGGTCCCCCGCCCAAAGAGCCAGCAGGGAAAACTAGGCCTTGTTCTAAAGCTCTTTGGGAACCGCTTGCGTAGCCGCACAGACCTGGGGGCTGCAGGCTTTCCTGCTGCCTTCAGCCTCAAAGCCACCCTTTCCCAATACGCACCGCGCCAGGCACAAAAATGGCCTATGGCTGGAGATGGGTCCCATGCCCAAAGACCCAGCAAGGAAAACTATGCATTGTTCTAAAGCTCTTTGGGAACCGCTTGCGTAGCCCCACAGACCTGGGGGCTGCAGGCTTTCCTGCTGCCTTCAGCCTCAAAGCCACCCTTTCCCACTTGGCGTCGCGCTAGGCACAAATTGGCCATACGGCTGGAGATGGGTCCCCCGCCCAAAGAGCCAGCAGGGAAAACTATGCCTTGTTCTAAAGCTCTTTAGGAACCACTTGCGTAGCCCCACAGACCTGGGGGCTGCAGGCTTTCCTGCTGCCTTCAGACTCGACACCACCCTTTCCCACTTGGCGTCGCGCTAGGCACAAATTGGCCATACGGCTGGAGATGGGTCCCCCGCCCAAAGAGCCAGCAGGGAAAACTATGCCTTGTTCTAAAGCTCTTTGGGAACCGCTTGCGTAGCCCCACAGACCTGGGGGCTGCAGGCTTTCCTGCTGCCTTCAGACTCGACACCACCCTTTCCCACTTGGCATCGCGCCTGGCAGAAAAATGGCCTATGGCTGGAGATGGGTCCCATGCCCTAACAGCCTGCAGGGAAAACTATGCCTTGTTCTAAAGCTCTTTGGGAACCGCTTGCGTAGCCCCACAGACCTTAGGGCTGCAGGCTTTGCTCCTGCCTTCAGCCTCAAAGCCACCCTTTCACACTTGGCACCGCGCCAGGCACAAAAATGGCCATACGGCTGGAGATGGGTCCCCCGCCCAAAGAGCCAGCAGGGAAAACTATGCCTTGTTCTAAAGCTCTTTGGGAACCGCTTGCGTAGCCCTACAGACCTGGGGGCTGCGGGCTTTCCTGCTGCCTTCAGCCTCGACACCACCCTTTCCCACTTGGCGCCGTGCCAGGCACAAAAATGGCCATACGGCTGGAGATGGGTCCCCCGCCCAAAGAGCCAGCAGGGAAAACTATGCCTTGTTCTAAAGCTCTTTGGGAACCGCTTGCGTAGCCCCACAGACCTGGGGGCTGCGGGCTTTCCTGCTGCCTTCAGCCTCGACACCACCCTTTCCCACTTGGCGCCGCGCTAGGCACAAAAATGGCCATACGGCTGGAGATGGGTCCCCCGCCCAAAGAGCCATCAGGGAAAACTATGCCTTCTTCTAAAGCTCTTTGGGAACCGCTTGCGTAGCCCCACAGACCTGGGGGCTGCGGGCTTTGCTGCTGCCTTCAGCCTCGACACCACCCTTTCCCACTTGGCGCCGCGCCAGGCACAAAAATGGCCATACGGCTGGAGATGGGTCCCCCGCCCAAAGAACAAGCAGGGAAAACTATGCCTTGTTCTAAAGCTCTTTGGGAACCGCTTGCGTAGCCGCACACACCTGGGGGCTGTGGGCTTTCCTTCTGCCTTCATGTTCGACAACACCCTTCCCACTTGGCGCCGCGCCAGGCACAAAAATGGCCATACGGCTGGAGATGGGTCCCCCGCCCAAAGAGCCAGCAGGGAAAACTATGCCTTGTTCTAAAGCTCTTTGGGAACAGCTTGCGTAGCCCCACAGACCTGGGGGCTGCAGGCTTTCCTGCTGCCTTCACCCTCAAAGCCACCCTTTCCCACTTGGCGCTGCATCAGGCACAAAAATGGCCTATGGCTGGAGATGGGTCCCCCGCCCAGAGAGCCAGCAGGGAAAATTATGCCTTGTTCTAAAGCTCTTTGGGAACTGCTTGCGTAGCCCCAGAGACCTGGGGGCTGCAGGCTTTCCTGCTGCCTTCAGCCTCAAAGCCACCCTTTCCCACTTGGCGCCGCGCCAGGCACAAAAATGGCCTATGGCTGGAGATGGGTCCCCCGCCCAAAGAGCCATCAGGGAAAACTATGCCTTGTTCTAAAGCTCTTTGGGAACCGCTTGCATAGCCCCACAGACCTGGGGGCTGCAGGCTTTGCTGCTGCCTTCAGCCTCGACAGCACCCTTTCCCACTTGGCGCCGCGCCAGGCACAAAAATGGCCTATGGCTGGAGATGGGTCCCCCGCCCAGAGAGCCAGCAGGGAAAATTATGCCTTGTTCTAAAGCTCTTTGGGAACTGCTTGCGTAGCCCCACAGACCTGGGGGCTGCAGGCTTTCCTGCTGCCTTCAGCCTCAAAGCCACCCTTTCCCACTTGGCGCCGCGCCAGGCACAAAAATGGCCTATGGCTGCAGATGGGTCCCATGCCCAAAGAGCCAGCAGGGAAAACTATGCCTTGTTCTAAAGCTCTTTGGGAACCGCTTGCTTGGGCCCACAGACCTGGGGGCTGCAGGCTTTGCTGCTGCCTTCAGCCTCAAAACCACCCTTTCCCACTTGGCGCCGCGCCAGGCACAAAAATGGCCATACGGCTGGAGATGGGTCCCCCGCCCAAAGAGCCAGCAGGGAAAACTATGCCTTGTTCTAAAGCTCTTTGGGAACCGCTTGCGTAGCCGCACAGACCTGGGGGCTGCGGGCTTTCCTGCTGCCTTCAGCGTCAAAACCACCCTTTACCACTACGCACCGCGCCAGGCACAAAAATGGCCATACGGCTGGAAATGGGTCCCCCGCCCAGAGAGCCAGCAGGGAAAACTATGCCTTGTTCTAAAGCTCTTTGGGAACCGCTTGCGTAGCCCCACAGACCTGGGGGCTGCAGGCTTTCCTGCTGCCTTCAACCTCAAAGCCACCCTTTCCCACTTGGCGCCCTATCAGGCACAAAAATGGCCTATGGATGGAGATGGGTCCCATGCCCAAAGAGCCAGCAGGGAAAACTATGCCTTGTTCTAAAGCTCTTTGGGAACCGCTTGCTTGGCCCCACAGACCTGGGGGCTGCAGGCTTTCCTCCTGCCTTCAGCCTCAAAACCACCCTTTCCCACTACGCACCGCGCCAGGCACAAAAATGGCCATACGGCTGGAGATGGGTCCCCCGCCCAAAGAGCTAGCAGGGAAAACTATGCCTTGTTCTAAAGCTCTTTGGGAACCACTTGCGTAGCCCCACAGACCTGGGGGCTGTGGGCTTTCCTGCTGCCTTCAGCCTCGACACCACCCTTTCCCACTTGGCGCCGCGCCAAGCACAAAAATGGCCATACGGCTGGAGATGGGTCCCCCGCCCAAAGAGCCAGCAGGGAAAACTATGCCTTGTTCTAAAGCTCTTTGGGAACCGCTTGCGTAGCCCCACAGACCTGGGGGCTGCGGGCTTTCCTGCTGCCTTCAGCCTCAACACCACCCTTTCCCACTTGGCGCCGGGCCAGGGACAAAAATGGCCATACGGCTGGAGATGGGTCCCCCGCCCAGAGAGCCAGCAGGGAAAATTATGCCTTGTTCTAAAGCTCTTTGGGAACCGCTTGCGTAGCCCCACAGACCTGGGGGCTGCGGGCTTTCCTGCTGCCTTCAGCCTCAAAGCCACCCTTTCCCACTTGGCGTCGCGCCAGGCACAAAAATGGCCTATGGCTGGAGATGGGTCCCATGCCCAAAGACCCAGCAGGGAAAACTATGCCTTGTTCTAAAGCTCTTTGGGAACCGCTTGCGTAGCCCCACAGACCTGGGGGCTGCAGGCTTTGCTGCTGCCGTCAGCCTCAAAGCCACCCTTTCCCACATGGCGTCGTGCTAGGCACAAAAATGGCCATACGGCTGGAGATGGGTCCCCCGCCCAGAGAGCCAGCAAGGAAAATTATGCCTTGTTCTAAAGCTCTTTGGGAACCGCTTGCGTAGCCGCACAGACCTGGGGGCTGCGGGCTTTCCTGCTGCCTTCAGCCTCAAAGCCACCCTTTCCCACTTGGCGCCGCATCAGGCACAAAAATGGCCTATGGCTGGAGATGGGTCCCATGCCCAAAGAGCCAGCAAGGAAAACTATGCCTTGTTCTAAAGCTCTTTGGGAACCGCTTGCGTAGCCCCACAGACCTGGGGGCTGCAGGCTTTCCTGCTGCCTTCAGCCTCAAAGCCACCCTTTCCCACTTGGCACTCCATCAGGCAAAAAAATGGCCTATGGCTGGAGATCGGTCCCATGCCCAAAGACCCAGCAAGGAAAACTATGCCTTGTTCTAAAGCTCTTTGGGAACCGCTTGCGTGGCCCCACAGACGTGGGGGCTGCAGGCTTTGCTGCTGCCTTCAGCCTCAAAGCCACCCTTTCCCACTTGGCGCCGCGCCAGGCACAAAAACAGCCTATGGCTGCAGATGGGTGCCCCGCCCAGAGAGCCAGCAGGGAAAACTATGCCTTGTTCTAAAGCTCTTTGGGAACCGCTTGCGTAGCCCCACAGACCTGGGGGCTGCAGGCTTTCCTGCTGCCTTCAGCCTCGACAGCACCCTTTCCCACTTGGCGTCGCGCCAGGCAGAAAAATGGCCTATGGGTGGAGATGGGTCCCATGCCCAAAGAGCCAGCAGGTAAAACTATGCCTTGTTCTAAAGCTCTTTGGGAACCGCTTGCATAGCCCCACAGACCTGGGGGCTGTGGGCTTTCCTGCTGCCTTCAGCCTCGACACCACCCTTTCCCACTTGGCGCCGTGCCAGGCACAAAAATGGCCATACGGCTGGAGATGGGTCCCCCGCCCAAAGAGCCAGCAGGGAAAACTATGCCTTGTTCTAAAGCTCTTTGGGAACCGCTTGCGTAGCCCCACAGACCTGGGGGCTGCGGGCTTTGCTGCTGCCTTCAGCCTCAAAACCACCCTTTCCCGCTTCGCGCCGGGCCAGGCACAAAAATGGCCATACGGCTGGAGATGGGTCCCACGCCCAAAGAGCCAGCAGTGAAAACTATGCCTTGTTCTAAAGCTCTTTGGGAACCGCTTGCGTAGCCACACAGACCTGGGGGCTGCGGGCTTTCCTGCTGCCTTCAGCCTCGACACCACCCTTTCCCACTTGGCGCCGCGCCAGGCACAAAAATGGCCATACGGCTGGAGATGGGTCCCCCGCCCAAAGAGCCAGCAGGGAAAACTATGCCTTGTTCTAAAGCTCTTTGGGAACCGCTTGCATAGCCCCAAAGACCTGGGGGCTGCAGGCTCTCCTGCTGCCTTCAGCCTCAAAGCCACCCTTTCCCACTTGGCGCCGCGCCAGGCACAAAAATGGTCTATGGCTGGAGATGGGTCCCCCGCCCAAAGAGCCAGCAGGGAAAACTAGGCCTTGTTCTAAAGCTCTTTGGGAACCGCTTGCGTAGCCGCACAGACCTGGGGGCTGCAGGCTTTCCTGCTGCCTTCAGCCTCAAAGCCACCCTTTCCCAATACGCACCGCGCCAGGCACAAAAATGGCCTATGGCTGGAGATGGGTCCCATGCCCAAAGACCCAGCAAGGAAAACTATGCATTGTTCTAAAGCTCTTTGGGAACCGCTTGCGTAGCCCCACAGACCTGGGGGCTGCAGGCTTTCCTGCTGCCTTCAGCCTCAAAGCCACCCTTTCCCACTTGGCGTCGCGCTAGGCACAAATTGGCCATACGGCTGGAGATGGGTCCCCCGCCCAAAGAGCCAGCAGGGAAAACTATGCCTTGTTCTAAAGCTCTTTAGGAACCACTTGCGTAGCCCCACAGACCTGGGGGCTGCAGGCTTTCCTGCTGCCTTCAGACTCGACACCACCCTTTCCCACTTGGCGTCGCGCTAGGCACAAATTGGCCATACGGCTGGAGATGGGTCCCCCGCCCAAAGAGCCAGCAGGGAAAACTATGCCTTGTTCTAAAGCTCTTTGGGAACCGCTTGCGTAGCCCCACAGACCTGGGGGCTGCAGGCTTTCCTGCTGCCTTCAGACTCGACACCACCCTTTCCCACTTGGCATCGCGCCTGGCAGAAAAATGGCCTATGGCTGGAGATGGGTCCCATGCCCTAACAGCCTGCAGGGAAAACTATGCCTTGTTCTAAAGCTCTTTGGGAACCGCTTGCGTAGCCCCACAGACCTTAGGGCTGCAGGCTTTGCTCCTGCCTTCAGCCTCAAAGCCACCCTTTCACACTTGGCACCGCGCCAGGCACAAAAATGGCCATACGGCTGGAGATGGGTCCCCCGCCCAAAGAGCCAGCAGGGAAAACTATGCCTTGTTCTAAAGCTCTTTGGGAACCGCTTGCGTAGCCCTACAGACCTGGGGGCTGCGGGCTTTCCTGCTGCCTTCAGCCTCGACACCACCCTTTCCCACTTGGCGCCGTGCCAGGCACAAAAATGGCCATACGGCTGGAGATGGGTCCCCCGCCCAAAGAGCCAGCAGGGAAAACTATGCCTTGTTCTAAAGCTCTTTGGGAACCGCTTGCGTAGCCCCACAGACCTGGGGGCTGCGGGCTTTCCTGCTGCCTTCAGCCTCGACACCACCCTTTCCCACTTGGCGCCGCGCTAGGCACAAAAATGGCCATACGGCTGGAGATGGGTCCCCCGCCCAAAGAGCCATCAGGGAAAACTATGCCTTCTTCTAAAGCTCTTTGGGAACCGCTTGCGTAGCCCCACAGACCTGGGGGCTGCGGGCTTTGCTGCTGCCTTCAGCCTCGACACCACCCTTTCCCACTTGGCGCCGCGCCAGGCACAAAAATGGCCATACGGCTGGAGATGGGTCCCCCGCCCAAAGAGCCAGTAGGGAAAATTATGCCTTGTTCTAAAGCTCTTTGGGAACCGCTTGCGTAGCCCCACAGACCTGGGGGCTGCGGGCTTTGCTGCTGCCTTCAGCCTCAAAGCCACCCTTTCCCACTTGGCGCCGGGCCAGGCACAAAAATTGCCATACGGCTGGAGATGGGTCCCATGCCAAAAGAGCCAGCAGGGAAGACTATGCCTTGTTCTAAAGCTCTTTGGGAACCGCTTGCGTAGCCCCACAGACCTGGGGGTTGCGGGCTTTCCTGCTTCCTTCAGCCTCAAAACCACCCTTTCCCACTACGCACCGCGCCAGGCACAAAAATGGCCATACGATTGGAGATGGGTCCCCCGCCCAAAGAGCCAGCAGGGAAAACTATGCCTTGTTCTAAAGCTCTTTGGGAACCGCTTGCGTAGCCCCACAGACCTGGGGGCTGCAGGCTTTCCTGCTGCCTTCAGACTCGACACCACCCATTCCCACTTGGCGCCGCGCCAGGCACAAAAATGGCCATACGGCTGGAGATGGGTCCCCCGCCCAAAGAACAAGCAGGGAAAACTATGATTTGTTCTAAAGCTCTTTGGGAACCGCTTGCGTAGCCCCACAGACCTGGGGGCTGCGGGCTTTCCTGCTGCCTTCAGACTCGACACCACCCTTTCCCACTTGGCACCGCGCCAGGCACAAAAATGGCCATACAGCTGGAGATGGGTCCCCCGCCCAAAGAGCCAGCAGGGAAAACTATGCCTTGTTCTAAAGCTCTTTGGGAACCGCTTGCTTGGCCCCACAGACCTGGGGGCTGCAGGCTTTGCTGCTGCCTTCAACCTCAAAGCCACCCTTTCCCACTTGGCGCCCTATCAGGCACAAAAATGGCCTATGGATGGAGATGGGTCCCATGCCCAAAGAGCCAGCAGGGAAAACTATGCCTTGTTCTAAAGCTCTTTGGGAACCGCTTGCTTGGCCCCACAGACCTGGGGGCTGCAGGCTTTCCTCCTGCCTTCAGCCTCAAAACCACCCTTTCCCACTACGCACCGCGCCAGGCACAAAAATGGCCATACGGCTGGAGATGGGTCCCCCGCCCAAAGAGCTAGCAGGGAAAACTATGCCTTGTTCTAAAGCTCTTTGGGAACCACTTGCGTAGCCCCACAGACCTGGGGGCTGTGGGCTTTCCTGCTGCCTTCAGCCTCGACACCACCCTTTCCCACTTGGCGCCGCGCCAAGCACAAAAATGGCCATACGGCTGGAGATGGGTCCCCCGCCCAAAGAGCCAGCAGGGAAAACTATGCCTTGTTCTAAAGCTCTTTGGGAACCGCTTGCGTAGCCCCACAGACCTGGGGGCTGCGGGCTTTCCTGCTGCCTTCAGCCTCAACACCACCCTTTCCCACTTGGCGCCGGGCCAGGGACAAAAATGGCCATACGGCTGGAGATGGGTCCCCCGCCCAGAGAGCCAGCAGGGAAAATTATGCCTTGTTCTAAAGCTCTTTGGGAACCGCTTGCGTAGCCCCACAGACCTGGGGGCTGCGGGCTTTCCTGCTGCCTTCAGCCTCAAAGCCACCCTTTCCCACTTGGCGTCGCGCCAGGCACAAAAATGGCCTATGGCTGGAGATGGGTCCCATGCCCAAAGACCCAGCAGGGAAAACTATGCCTTGTTCTAAAGCTCTTTGGGAACCGCTTGCGTAGCCCCACAGACCTGGGGGCTGCAGGCTTTGCTGCTGCCGTCAGCCTCAAAGCCACCCTTTCCCACATGGCGTCGTGCTAGGCACAAAAATGGCCATACGGCTGGAGATGGGTCCCCCGCCCAGAGAGCCAGCAAGGAAAATTATGCCTTGTTCTAAAGCTCTTTGGGAACCGCTTGCGTAGCCGCACAGACCTGGGGGCTGCGGGCTTTCCTGCTGCCTTCAGCCTCAAAGCCACCCTTTCCCACTTGGCGCCGCATCAGGCACAAAAATGGCCTATGGCTGGAGATGGGTCCCATGCCCAAAGAGCCAGCAAGGAAAACTATGCCTTGTTCTAAAGCTCTTTGGGAACCGCTTGCGTAGCCCCACAGACCTGGGGGCTGCAGGCTTTCCTGCTGCCTTCAGCCTCAAAGCCACCCTTTCCCACTTGGCACTCCATCAGGCAAAAAAATGGCCTATGGCTGGAGATCGGTCCCATGCCCAAAGACCCAGCAAGGAAAACTATGCCTTGTTCTAAAGCTCTTTGGGAACCGCTTGCGTGGCCCCACAGACGTGGGGGCTGCAGGCTTTGCTGCTGCCTTCAGCCTCAAAGCCACCCTTTCCCACTTGGCGCCGCGCCAGGCACAAAAACAGCCTATGGCTGCAGATGGGTGCCCCGCCCAGAGAGCCAGCAGGGAAAACTATGCCTTGTTCTAAAGCTCTTTGGGAACCGCTTGCGTAGCCCCACAGACCTGGGGGCTGCAGGCTTTCCTGCTGCCTTCAGCCTCGACAGCACCCTTTCCCACTTGGCGTCGCGCCAGGCAGAAAAATGGCCTATGGGTGGAGATGGGTCCCATGCCCAAAGAGCCAGCAGGTAAAACTATGCCTTGTTCTAAAGCTCTTTGGGAACCGCTTGCATAGCCCCACAGACCTGGGGGCTGTGGGCTTTCCTGCTGCCTTCAGCCTCGACACCACCCTTTCCCACTTGGCGCCGTGCCAGGCACAAAAATGGCCATACGGCTGGAGATGGGTCCCCCGCCCAAAGAGCCAGCAGGGAAAACTATGCCTTGTTCTAAAGCTCTTTGGGAACCGCTTGCGTAGCCCCACAGACCTGGGGGCTGCGGGCTTTGCTGCTGCCTTCAGCCTCAAAACCACCCTTTCCCGCTTCGCGCCGGGCCAGGCACAAAAATGGCCATACGGCTGGAGATGGGTCCCACGCCCAAAGAGCCAGCAGTGAAAACTATGCCTTGTTCTAAAGCTCTTTGGGAACCGCTTGCGTAGCCACACAGACCTGGGGGCTGCGGGCTTTCCTGCTGCCTTCAGCCTCGACACCACCCTTTCCCACTTGGCGCCGCGCCAGGCACAAAAATGGCCATACGGCTGGAGATGGGTCCCCCGCCCAAAGAGCCAGCAGGGAAAACTATGCCTTGTTCTAAAGCTCTTTGGGAACCGCTTGCATAGCCCCAAAGACCTGGGGGCTGCAGGCTCTCCTGCTGCCTTCAGCCTCAAAGCCACCCTTTCCCACTTGGCGCCGCGCCAGGCACAAAAATGGTCTATGGCTGGAGATGGGTCCCCCGCCCAAAGAGCCAGCAGGGAAAACTAGGCCTTGTTCTAAAGCTCTTTGGGAACCGCTTGCGTAGCCGCACAGACCTGGGGGCTGCAGGCTTTCCTGCTGCCTTCAGCCTCAAAGCCACCCTTTCCCAATACGCACCGCGCCAGGCACAAAAATGGCCTATGGCTGGAGATGGGTCCCATGCCCAAAGACCCAGCAAGGAAAACTATGCATTGTTCTAAAGCTCTTTGGGAACCGCTTGCGTAGCCCCACAGACCTGGGGGCTGCAGGCTTTCCTGCTGCCTTCAGCCTCAAAGCCACCCTTTCCCACTTGGCGTCGCGCTAGGCACAAATTGGCCATACGGCTGGAGATGGGTCCCCCGCCCAAAGAGCCAGCAGGGAAAACTATGCCTTGTTCTAAAGCTCTTTAGGAACCACTTGCGTAGCCCCACAGACCTGGGGGCTGCAGGCTTTCCTGCTGCCTTCAGACTCGACACCACCCTTTCCCACTTGGCGTCGCGCTAGGCACAAATTGGCCATACGGCTGGAGATGGGTCCCCCGCCCAAAGAGCCAGCAGGGAAAACTATGCCTTGTTCTAAAGCTCTTTGGGAACCGCTTGCGTAGCCCCACAGACCTGGGGGCTGCAGGCTTTCCTGCTGCCTTCAGACTCGACACCACCCTTTCCCACTTGGCATCGCGCCTGGCAGAAAAATGGCCTATGGCTGGAGATGGGTCCCATGCCCTAACAGCCTGCAGGGAAAACTATGCCTTGTTCTAAAGCTCTTTGGGAACCGCTTGCGTAGCCCCACAGACCTTAGGGCTGCAGGCTTTGCTCCTGCCTTCAGCCTCAAAGCCACCCTTTCACACTTGGCACCGCGCCAGGCACAAAAATGGCCATACGGCTGGAGATGGGTCCCCCGCCCAAAGAGCCAGCAGGGAAAACTATGCCTTGTTCTAAAGCTCTTTGGGAACCGCTTGCGTAGCCCTACAGACCTGGGGGCTGCGGGCTTTCCTGCTGCCTTCAGCCTCGACACCACCCTTTCCCACTTGGCGCCGTGCCAGGCACAAAAATGGCCATACGGCTGGAGATGGGTCCCCCGCCCAAAGAGCCAGCAGGGAAAACTATGCCTTGTTCTAAAGCTCTTTGGGAACCGCTTGCGTAGCCCCACAGACCTGGGGGCTGCGGGCTTTCCTGCTGCCTTCAGCCTCGACACCACCCTTTCCCACTTGGCGCCGCGCTAGGCACAAAAATGGCCATACGGCTGGAGATGGGTCCCCCGCCCAAAGAGCCATCAGGGAAAACTATGCCTTCTTCTAAAGCTCTTTGGGAACCGCTTGCGTAGCCCCACAGACCTGGGGGCTGCGGGCTTTGCTGCTGCCTTCAGCCTCGACACCACCCTTTCCCACTTGGCGCCGCGCCAGGCACAAAAATGGCCATACGGCTGGAGATGGGTCCCCCGCCCAAAGAGCCAGTAGGGAAAATTATGCCTTGTTCTAAAGCTCTTTGGGAACCGCTTGCGTAGCCCCACAGACCTGGGGGCTGCGGGCTTTGCTGCTGCCTTCAGCCTCAAAGCCACCCTTTCCCACTTGGCGCCGGGCCAGGCACAAAAATTGCCATACGGCTGGAGATGGGTCCCATGCCAAAAGAGCCAGCAGGGAAGACTATGCCTTGTTCTAAAGCTCTTTGGGAACCGCTTGCGTAGCCCCACAGACCTGGGGGTTGCGGGCTTTCCTGCTTCCTTCAGCCTCAAAACCACCCTTTCCCACTACGCACCGCGCCAGGCACAAAAATGGCCATACGATTGGAGATGGGTCCCCCGCCCAAAGAGCCAGCAGGGAAAACTATGCCTTGTTCTAAAGCTCTTTGGGAACCGCTTGCGTAGCCCCACAGACCTGGGGGCTGCAGGCTTTCCTGCTGCCTTCAGACTCGACACCACCCATTCCCACTTGGCGCCGCGCCAGGCACAAAAATGGCCATACGGCTGGAGATGGGTCCCCCGCCCAAAGAACAAGCAGGGAAAACTATGATTTGTTCTAAAGCTCTTTGGGAACCGCTTGCGTAGCCCCACAGACCTGGGGGCTGCGGGCTTTCCTGCTGCCTTCAGCCTCGACACCACCCTTTCCCACTGGGCGCCGCGCCAGGCACAAAAATGGCCATACGGCTGGAGATGGGTCCCCCGCCCAAGGAGCCAGCACGGAAAACTATGCCTTGTTCTAAAGCTCTTTGGGAACCGCTTGCGTAGCCCCACAGACCTGGGGGCTGCAGGCTTTCCTGCTGCCTTCAACCTCGACACCACCCTTTCCCACTTGGCGTCGCGCCAGGCACAAAAATGGCCTATGGCTGGAGATGGGTCCCCCGCCCAAAGAGCCAGCAGGGAAAACTATGCCTTGTTCTAAAGCTCTTTGGGAACCGCTTGCGTAGCCCCACACACCTGGGGGCTGTGGGCTTTCCTTCTGCCTTCATGTTCGACAACACCCTTTCCCACTTGGCGCCGCGCCAGGCACAAAAATGGCCATACGGCTGGAGATGGGTCCCCCGCCCAAAGAGCCAGCAGGGAAAACTATGCCTTGTTCTAAAGCTCTTTGGGAACCGCTTGCGTAGCCCCACAGACCTGGGGGCTGCAGGCTTTCCTGCTGCCTTCAGGCTCGACAGCACCCTTTCCCACTTGGCACTGCGCCATGCACAAAAATGGCCTATGGCTGGAGATGGGTCCCCCGCCCAAAGAACAAGCAGCGGAAACTATGCCTTGTTCTAAAGCTCTTTGGGAACCGCTTGCATAGCCTAAGAGACTTGGGGGCTGCAGACTTTCCTGCTGCCTTCAGCCTCAAAGCCACCCTTTCCCATTTGGCGCCGCGGTAGGCACAAAAATGGCCATACGGCTGGAGATGGGTTCCATGCCCAAAGAGCCAGCAGGGAAAACTATGCCTTGTTCTAAAGCTCTTTGGGAACCGCTTGCGTAGCCCTACAGACCTGGGGGCTTCGGGCTTTGCTGCTGCCTTCAGCCTCGAAACCACCCTTTCCCACTTGGCGCCGGGCCAGGCACAAAAATGGCCTATGGCTGGACATGGGTCCCATGCCCAAAGAGCCAGCAAGGAAAACTATGCCTTCTTCTAAAGCTCTTTGGGAACCGCTTGCGTAGCAACACAGACCTGGGGGCTGCGGGCTTTCCTGCTGCCTTCAGCCTCAAAGCCACCCTTTCCCACTACGCACCGCGCCAGGCACAAAAATGGCCTATGACTGGAGATGGGTCCCATGCCCAAAGAGCCATCACGGAAAACTATGCCTTGTTCTAAAGCTCTTTGGGAACAGCTTCCTTGGCCCCACAGAGCTGTGGTCTGCAGGCTTTCCTGCTGCCTTCAGCCTCAAAACCACCCTTTCACACTACGCACCGCGCCAGGCACAAAAATGGCCATACGGCTGGAGATGGGTCCCCCGCCCAAAGAGCCAGCAGGGAAAACTATGCCTTGTTCTAAAGCTCTTTGGGAACCGCTTGCGTAGCCCCACAGACCTGGGGGCTGCAGGCTTTCCTGCTGCCTTCAGACTCGACACCACCCATTCCCACTTGGCGCCGCGCCAGGCACAAAAATGGCCATACGGCTGGAGATGGGTCCCCCGCCCAAAGAACAAGCAGGGAAAACTATGATTTGTTCTAAAGCTCTTTGGGAACTGCTTGCGTAGCCCCACAGACCTGGGGGCTGCGGGCTTTCCTGCTGCCTTCAGACTCGACACCACCCTTTCCCACTTGGCACCGCGCCAGGCACAAAAATGGCCATACAGCTGGAGATGGGTCCCCCGCCCAAAGAGCCAGCAGGGAAAACTATGCCTTGTTCTAAAGCTCTTTGGGAACCGCTTGCGTAGCCCCACAGACCTGGGGGCTGCAGGCTTTGCTGCTGCCTTCAACCTCAAAGCCACCCTTTTCCACTGGACACCGCATCAGGCACAAAAATGGCCATATGGCTGGAGATGGGTCCCCTGCCCAAAGAGCCAGCAAGGAAAACTATGCCTTGTTCTAAAGCTCTTTGGGAACCACTTGCGTAGCTCCACAGACCTGGGAGCTGCGGGCTTTCCTGCTGCCTTCAGCCTCGACACCACCCTTTCCCACTGGGCGCCGCGCCAGGCACAAAAATGGCCATACGGCTGGAGATGGGTCCCCCGCCCAAGGAGCCAGCACGGAAAACTATGCCTTGTTCTAAAGCTCTTTGGGAACCGCTTGCGTAGCCCCACAGACCTGGGGGCTGCAGGCTTTCCTGCTGCCTTCAACCTCGACACCACCCTTTCCCACTTGGCGTCGCGCCAGGCACAAAAATGGCCTATGGCTGGAGATGGGTCCCCCGCCCAAAGAGCCAGCAGGGAAAACTATGCCTTGTTCTAAAGCTCTTTGGGAACCGCTTTCGTAGCCGCACAGACCTGGGGGCTGTGGGCTTTCCTTCTGCCTTCATGTTCGACAACACCCTTTCCCACTTGGCGCCGCGCCAGGCACAAAAATGGCCATACGGCTGGAGATGGGTCCCCCGCCCAAAGAGCCAGCAGGGAAAACTATGCCTTGTTCTAAAGCTCTTTGGGAACCGCTTGCGTAGCCCCACAGACCTGGGGGCTGCAGGCTTTCCTGCTGCCTTCAGGCTCGACAGCACCCTTTCCCACTTGGCACTGCGCCAGGCACAAAAATGGCCTATGGCTGGAGATGGGTCCCCCGCCCAAAGAACAAGCAGCGGAAACTATGCCTTGTTCTAAAGCTCTTTGGGAACCGCTTGCATAGCCTAAGAGACTTGGGGGCTGCAGACTTTCCTGCTGCCTTCAGCCTCAAAGCCACCCTTTCCCATTTGGCGCCGCCGTAGGCACAAAAATGGCCATACGGCTGGAGATGGGTTCCATGCCCAAAGAGCCAGCAGGGAAAACTATGCCTTGTTCTAAAGCTCTTTGGGAACCGCTTGCGTAGCCCTACAGACCTGGGGGCTTCGGGCTTTGCTGCTGCCTTCAGCCTCGACACCACCCTTTCCCACTTGGCGCCGGGCCAGGCACAAAAATGGCCTATGGCTGGAGATGGGTCCCATGCCCAAAGAGCCAGCAAGGAAAACTATGCCTTCTTCTAAAGCTCTTTGGGAACCGCTTGCGTAGCCCCACAGACCTGGGGGCTGCGGGCTTTCCTGCTGCCTTCAGCCTCAAAGCCACCCTTTCCCACTACGCACCGCGCCAGGCACAAAAATGGCCTATGGCTGGAGATGGGTCCCATGCCCAAAGAGCCATCACGGAAAACTATGCCTTGTTCTAAAGCTCTTTGGGAACAGCTTCCTTGGCCCCACAGAGCTGTGGGCTGCAGGCTTTCCTGCTGCCTTCAGCCTCAAAACCACCCTTTCACACTACGCACCGCGCCAGGCACAAAAATGGCCATACGGCTGGAGATGGGTCCCCCGCCCAAAGAGCCAGCAGGGAAAACTATGCCTTGTTCTAAAGCTCTTTGGGAACCGCTTGCGTAGCCCCACAGACCTGGGGGCTGTGGGCTTTCCTGCTGCCTTCAGCCTCGACACCACCCTTTCCCACTTGGCGCCGAGCCAGGCACAAAAATGGCCATACGGCTGGAGATGGGTCCCCCGCCCAAAGAGCCAGCAGGGAAAACTATGCCTTGTTCTAAAGCTCTTTGGGAACCGCTTGCGTAGCCCCACAGACCTGGGGGCTGCAGGCTTTCCTGCTGCCTTCAGCCTCAAAGCCACCCTTTCCCACTTGGCGCCGCGCCAGGCACAAAAATGGCCTATGGCTGGATATGGGTCCCCCCGCCCAAAGAGCCAGCAGGGAAAACTATGCCTTGTTCTAAAGCTCTTTGGGAACCACTTGCGTAGCCCTACAGACGTGGGGCCTGCAGGCTTTCCTGCTGCCTTCAGCCTCAAAACCACCCTTTCCCACTTGGCGCCGCGCCAGGCACAAAAATGGCCTATGGCTGGAGATGGGTCCCCCGCCCAAAGAGCCAGCAGGGAAAATTATGCCTTGTTCTAAAGCTCTTTGGGAAACGCTTGCGTAGCCCCACAGACCTGGGGGCTGCGGGCTTTCCTGCTGCCTTCAGCCTCGACACCACCCTTTCCCACTTGGCACTGCGCCAGGCACAAAAATGGCCTATGGCTGGAGATGGGTCCCCGGCCCAGAGAGCCAGCAGGGAAGACTATGCCTTGTTCTAAAGCTCTTTGGGAACCGCTTGCGTAGCCCCACAGACCTGGGGGCTGCAGGCTTTCCTGCTGCCTTCAGCCTCAAAGCCACCCTTTCCCATTTGGCGCCGCGCTAGGCACAAAAATGGCCATACGGCTGGAGATGGGTCCCCCGCCCAAAGAGCCAGCAGGGAAAACTATGCCTTGTTCTAAAGCTCTTTGGGAACCGCTTGCGTAGCCCCACAGACCTGGGGGCTGCGGGCTTTCCTGCTGCCTTCAGCCTCAAAACCACCCTTTCCCACTTGGCGCCGCGCCAGGCACAAAAATGGCCATACGGCTGGAGATGGGTCCCATGCCCAAAGAGCCAGCAGGGAAAACTATGCCTTGTTCTAAAGCTCTTTGGGAACCGCTTGTGTAGCCCCACAGACCTGGGGGCTGCAGGCTTTCCTGCTGCCTTCAACCTCGACACCACCCTTTCCCACTTGGCGTCGCGCCAGGCACAAAAATGGCCTATGGCTGGAGATGGGTCCCATGCCCAAAGAGCCAGCAGGGAAAACTATGCCTTGTTCTAAAGCTCTTTGGGAACCGCTTGCGTAGCCCCACAGACCTGGGGGCTGCGGGCTTTCCTGCTGCCTTCAGCCTCGACAACACCCTTTCCCACTTGGCGTCGCGCCAGGCACAAAAATGGCCTATGGCTGGAGATGGGTCTCCCGCCCAAAGAGCCAGTAGGGAAAACTATGCCTTGTTCTAAAGCTCTTTGGGAACCGCTTGCGTAGCCCCACAGACCTGGGGGCTGCGGGCTTTCCTGCTGCCTTCAGCGTCAAAGCCACCCTTTCCCACTTGGCGTCGTGCCAGGCACAAAAATGGCCATATGTCTGCAGATTGGTCCCCCACCCAAAGAGCCAGCAGGGAAAACTATGCCTTGTTCTAAAGCTCTTTGGGAACCGCTTGCGTAGCCCCACAGACCTGGGGGCTGCGGGCTTTCCTGCTGTCTTCAGCCTCAAAGCAACCCTTTCCCACTTGGCGCCGCGCCAGGCACAAAAATGGCCATACGGCTGGAGATGGGTCCCCCGCCCAAAGAGCCAGCAGGGAAAACTATGCCTTGTTCTAAAGCTCTTTGGGAACCGCTTGTGTGGCCCCACAGACCTGGGGGCTGCGGGCTTTCCTGCTGCCTTCAGCCTCGACAACACCCTTTCCCACTTGGCGTCGCGCCAGGCACAAAAATGGCCTATGGCTGGAGATGGGTCTCCCGCCCAAAGAGCCAGCAGGGAAAACTATGCCTTGTTCTAAAGCTCTTTGGGAACCGCTTTCGTAGCCGCACAGACCTGGGGGCTGCGGGCTTTGCTGCTGCTTTCAGCCTCAAAGCCACCCTTTCCCACTTTGCGCCGGGCCAGGCGCAAAAATGGCCGTACGGCTGGAGATGGGTCCCCCGCCCAAAGAGCCAGCAGGGAAAACTATGCCTTGTTCTAAAGATCTTTGTGATCCGCTTGTGTAGCCGCACAGACCTGGGGGCTGCAGGCTTTCCTGCTGCCTTCAGCCTCAAAACCATCCTATGCCACTACGCACCGCGCCAGGCACAAAAATAGCCATACGGCTGGAGATGGGTCCCCCGCCCAAAGAGCCAGCAGTGAAAACTATGCCTTGTTCTAAAGCTCTTTGTGATCCGCTTGTGTAGCCGCACAGACCTGGGGGCTGCAGGCTTTCCTGCTGCCTTCAGCCTCAAAACCATCCTATGCCACTACGCACCGCGCCAGGCACAAAAATAGCCATACGGCTGGAGATGGGTCCCCCGCCCAAAGAGCCAGCAGGGAAAACTATGCCTTGTTCTAAAGCTCTTTGGGAACCGCTTGCGTAGCCCCACACACCTGGGGGCTGCAGGCTTTCCTGCTGCCTTCAGCCTCGACAGAACCCTTTCCCACTTGGCTTCGTGCCAGGCACAAAAATGGCCTATGGCTGGAGATGGGTCCCATGCCCTAAGAGCCAGCTGGGAAAACTATGCCTTGTTCTAAAGCTCTTTGGGAACCGCTTGCGTAGCACCACAGACCTGGGGGCTACAGGCTTTCCTGCTGCCTTCAGCCTCAAAACCACCCTTTCCCACTTGGCGCCGCGCCAGGCACAAAAATGGCCATACGGCTGGAGATGGGTCCCATGCCCAAAGAGCCAGCAGGGAAAACTATGCCTTGTTCTAAAGCTCTTTGGGAACCGCTTGTGTAGCCCCACAGACCTGGGGGCTGCAGGCTTTCCTGCTGCCTTCAACCTCGACACCACCCTTTCCCACTTGGCGTCGCGCCAGGCACAAAAATGGCCTATGGCTGGAGATGGGTCCCATGCCCAAAGAGCCAGCAGGGAAAATTATGCCTTGTTCTAAAGCTCTTTGGGAACCGCTTGCGTAGCCCCACAGACCTGGGGGCTGCGGGCTTTCCTGCTGCCTTCAGCCTCGACAACACCCTTTCCCACTTGGCGTCGCGCCAGGCACAAAAATGGCCTATGGCTGGAGATGGGTCTCCCGCCCAAAGAGCCAGTAGGGAAAACTATGCCTTGTTCTAAAGCTCTTTGGGAACCGCTTGCGTAGCCCCACAGACCTGGGGGCTGCGGGCTTTCCTGCTGCCTTCAGCGTCAAAGCCACCCTTTCCCACTTGGCGTCGTGCCAGGCACAAAAATGGCCATATGTCTGCAGATGGGTCCCCCGCCCAAAGAGCCAGCAGGGAAAACTATGCCTTGTTCTAAAGCTCTTTGGGAACCGCTTGCGTAGCCCCACAGACCTGGGGGCTGCGGGCTTTCCTGCTGTCTTCAGCCTCAAAGCAACCCTTTCCCACTTGGCGCCCTATCAGGCACAAAAATGGCCTATGGATGGAGATGGGTCCCATGCCTAAAGAGCTAGCAGGGAAAACTATGCCTTGTTCTAAAGCTCTTTGGGAACTGCTTGCGTAGCCCCACAGACCTGGGGGCTGCGGGCTTTGCTGCTGCCTTCAGCCTCAAAGCCACCCTTTCCCACTTGGCGCCGCGCCAGGCACAAAAATGGCCATACGGCTGGAGATGGGTCCCCCGCCCAAAGAGCCAGCAGGGAAAACTATGCCTTGTTCTAAAGCTCTTTGGGAACCGCTTGTGTGGCCCCACAGACCTGGGGGCTGCGGGCTTTCCTGCTGCCTTCAGCCTCGACAACACCCTTTCCCACTTGGCGTCGCGCCAGGCACAAAAACGGCCTATGGCTGGAGATGGGTCTCCCGCCCAAAGAGCCAGCAGGGAAAACTATGCCTTCTTCTAAAGCTCTTTGGGAACCGCTTTCGTAGCCGCACAGACCTGGGGGCTGCGGGCTTTGCTGCTGCCTTCAGCCTCAAAGCCACCCTTTCCCACTTTGCGCCGGGCCAGGCGCAAAAATGGCCGTACGGCTGGAGATGGGTCCCCCGCCCAAAGAGCCAGCAGGGAAAACTATGCCTTGTTCTAAAGATCTTTGTGATCCGCTTGTGTAGCCGCACAGACCTGGGGGCTGCAGGCTTTCCTGCTGCCTTCAGCCTCAAAACCATCCTATGCCACTACGCACCGCGCCAGGCACAAAAATGGCCATACGGCTGGAGATGGGTCCCCCGCCCAAAGAGCCAGCAGGGAAAACTATGCCTTGTTCTAAAGCTCTTTGGGAACCGCTTGCGTAGCCCCACAGACCTGGGGGCTGCAGGCTTTCCTGCTGCCTTCAGGCTCGACAGCACCCTTTCCCACTTGGCACTGCGCCAGGCACAAAAATGGCCTATGGCTGGAGATGGGTCCCCCGCCCAAAGAACAAGCAGCGGAAACTATGCCTTGTTCTAAAGCTCTTTGGGAACCGCTTGCATAGCCTAAGAGACTTGGGGGCTGCAGACTTTCCTGCTGCCTTCAGCCTCAAAGCCACCCTTTCCCATTTGGCGCCGCCGTAGGCACAAAAATGGCCATACGGCTGGAGATGGGTTCCATGCCCAAAGAGCCAGCAGGGAAAACTATGCCTTGTTCTAAAGCTCTTTGGGAACCGCTTGCGTAGCCCTACAGACCTGGGGGCTTCGGGCTTTGCTGCTGCCTTCAGCCTCGACACCACCCTTTCCCACTTGGCGCCGGGCCAGGCACAAAAATGGCCTATGGCTGGAGATGGGTCCCATGCCCAAAGAGCCAGCAAGGAAAACTATGCCTTCTTCTAAAGCTCTTTGGGAACCGCTTGCGTAGCCCCACAGACCTGGGGGCTGCGGGCTTTCCTGCTGCCTTCAGCCTCAAAGCCACCCTTTCCCACTACGCACCGCGCCAGGCACAAAAATGGCCTATGGCTGGAGATGGGTCCCATGCCCAAAGAGCCATCACGGAAAACTATGCCTTGTTCTAAAGCTCTTTGGGAACAGCTTCCTTGGCCCCACAGACCTGGGGGCTGCAGGCTTTCCTGCTGCCTTCAGCCTCAAAACCACCCTTTCACACTACGCACCGCGCCAGGCACAAAAATGGCCATACGGCTGGAGATGGGTCCCCCGCCCAAAGAGCCAGCAGGGAAAACTATGCCTTGTTCTAAAGCTCTTTGGGAACCGCTTGCGTAGCCCCACAGACCTGGGGGCTGTGGGCTTTCCTGCTGCCTTCAGCCTCGACACCACCCTTTCCCACTTGGCGCCGAGCCAGGCACAAAAATGGCCTATGGCTGGATATGGGTCCCCCCGCCCAAAGAGCCAGCAGGGAAAACTATGCCTTGTTCTAAAGCTCTTTGGGAACCACTTGCGTAGCCCCACAGACGTGGGGCCTGCAGGCTTTCCTGCTGCCTTCAGCCTCAAAACCACCCTTTCCCACTTGGCGCCGCGCCAGGCACAAAAATGGCCTATGGCTGGAGATGGGTCCCCCGCCCAAAGAGCCAGCAGGGAAAACTATGCCTTGTTCTAAAGCTCTTTGGGAACCGCTTGCGTAGCCCCACAGACCTGGGGGCTGCGGGCTTTCCTGCTGCCTTCAGCCTCGACACCACCCTTTCCCACTTGGAACTGCGCCAGGCACAAAAATGGCCTATGGCTGGAGATGGGTCCCCGGCCCAGAGAGCCAGCAGGGAAAACTATGCCTTGTTCTAAAGCTCTTTGGGAACCGCTTGCGTAGCCCCACAGACCTGGGGGCTGCAGGCTTTCCTGCTGCCTTCAGCCTCAAAGCCACCCTTTCCCATTTGGCGCCGCGCTAGGCACAAAAATGGCCATACGGCTGGAGATGGGTCCCCCGCCCAAAGAGCCAGCAGGGAAAACTATGCCTTGTTCTAAAGCTCTTTGGGAACCGCTTGCGTAGCCCCACAGACCTGGGGGCTGCGGGCTTTCCTGCTGCCTTCAGCCTCAAAACCACCCTTTCCCACTTGGCGCCGCGCCAGGCACAAAAATGGCCATACGGCTGGAGATGGGTCCCATGCCCAAAAAGCCAGCAGGGAAAACTATGCCTTGTTCTAAAGCTCTTTGGGAACCGCTTGTGTAGCCCCACAGACCTGGGGGCTGCAGGCTTTCCTGCTGCCTTCAACCTCGACACCACCCTTTCCCACTTGGCGTCGCGCCAGGCACAAAAATGGCCTATGGCTGGAGATGGGTCCCATGCCCAAAGAGCCAGCAGGGAAAACTATGCCTTGTTCTAAAGCTCTTTGGGAACCGCTTGCGTAGCCCCACAGACCTGGGGGCTGCGGGCTTTCCTGCTGCCTTCAGCCTCGACAACACCCTTTCCCACTTGGCGTCGCGCCAGGCACAAAAATGGCCTATGGCTGGAGATGGGTCTCCCGCCCAAAGAGCCAGTAGGGAAAACTATGCCTTGTTCTAAAGCTCTTTGGGAACCGCTTGCGTAGCCCCACAGACCTGGGGGCTGCGGGCTTTCCTGCTGCCTTCAGCGTCAAAGCCACCCTTTCCCACTTGGCGTCGTGCCAGGCACAAAAATGGCCATATGTCTGCAGATGGGTCCCCCGCCCAAAGAGCCAGCAGGGAAAACTATGCCTTGTTCTAAAGCTCTTTGGGAACCGCTTGCGTAGCCCCACAGACCTGGGGGCTGCGGGCTTTCCTGCTGTCTTCAGCCTCAAAGCAACCCTTTCCCACTTGGCGCCGCGCCAGGCACAAAAATGGCCATACGGCTGGAGATGGGTCCCCCGTCCAAAGAGCCAGCAGGGAAAACTATGCCTTGTTCTAAAGCTCTTTGGGAACCGCTTGTGTGGCCCCACAGACCTGGGGGCTGCGGGCTTTCCTGCTGCCTTCAGCCTCGACAACACCCTTTCCCACTTGGCGTCGCGCCAGGCACAAAAATGGCCTATGGCTGGAGATGGGTCTCCCGCCCAAAGAGCCAGCAGGGAAAACTATGCCTTGTTCTAAAGCTCTTTGGGAACCGCTTTCGTAGCCGCACAGACCTGGGGGCTGCGGGCTTTGCTGCTGCCTTCAGCCTCAAAGCCACCCTTTCCCACTTTGCGCCGGGCCAGGCGCAAAAATGGCCGTACGGCTGGAGATGGGTCCCCCGCCCAAAGAGCCAGCAGGGAAAACTATGCCTTGTTCTAAAGATCTTTGTGATCCGCTTGTGTAGCCGCACAGACCTGGGGGCTGCAGGCTTTCCTGCTGCCTTCAGCCTCAAAACCATCCTATGCCACTACGCACCGCGCCAGGCACAAAAATAGCCATACGGCTGGAGATGGGTCCCCCGCCCAAAGAGCCAGCAGTGAAAACTATGCCTTGTTCTAAAGCTCTTTGTGATCCGCTTGTGTAGCCGCACAGACCTGGGGGCTGCAGGCTTTCCTGCTGCCTTCAGCCTCAAAACCATCCTATGCCACTACGCACCGCGCCAGGCACAAAAATAGCCATACGGCTGGAGATGGGTCCCCCGCCCAAAGAGCCAGCAGGGAAAACTATGCCTTGTTCTAAAGCTCTTTGGGAACCGCTTGCGTAGCCCCACACACCTGGGGGCTGCAGGCTTTCCTGCTGCCTTCAGCCTCGACAGCACCCTTTCCCACTTGGCTTCGTGCCAGGCACAAAAATGGCCTATGGCTGGAGATGGGTCCCATGCCCTAAGAGCCAGCTGGGAAAACTATGCCTTGTTCTAAAGCTCTTTGGGAACCGCTTGCGTAGCACCACAGACCTGGGGGCTGCAGGCTTTGCTCCTGCCTTCAGCCTCAAAGCCACCCTTTCCCACCTGGCGCCGCGCCAGGCTCAAAAATGGCCATACGGCTGGAGATGGGTCCCCCGCCCAGAGAGCCAGCAGGGAAAACTATGCCTTGTTCTAAAGCTCTTTGGGAACCGCTTGCGTAGCCCCACAGACCTGGGGGCTGCGGGCTTTCCTGCTGCCTTCAGCCTCAAAACCACCCTTTCCCACTTGGCGCCGCGCCAGGCACAAAAATGGCCATACGGCTGGAGATGGGTCCCATGCCCAAAGAGCCAGCAGGGAAAACTATGCCTTGTTCTAAAGCTCTTTGGGAACCGCTTGTGTAGCCCCACAGACCTGGGGGCTGCAGGCTTTCCTGCTGCCTTCAACCTCGACACCACCCTTTCCCACTTGGCGTCGCGCCAGGCACAAAAATGGCCTATGGCTGGAGATGGGTCCCATGCCCAAAGAGCCAGCAGGGAAAACTATGCCTTGTTCTAAAGCTCTTTGGGAACCGCTTGCGTAGCCCCACAGACCTGGGGGCTGCGGGCTTTCCTGCTGCCTTCAGCCTCGACAACACCCTTTCCCACTTGGCGTCGCGCCAGGCACAAAAATGGCCTATGGCTGGAGATGGGTCTCCCGCCCAAAGAGCCAGTAGGGAAAACTATGCCTTGTTCTAAAGCTCTTTGGGAACCGCTTGCGTAGCCGCACAGACCTGGGGGCTGCGGGCTTTCCTGCTGCCTTCAGCGTCAAAGCCACCCTTTCCCACTTGGCGTCGTGCCAGGCACAAAAATGGCCATATGTCTGCAGATGGGTCCCCCGCCCAAAGAGCCAGCAGGGAAAACTATGCCTTGTTCTAAAGCTCTTTGGGAACCGCTTGCGTAGCCCCACAGACCTGGGGGCTGCGGGCTTTCCTGCTGTCTTCAGCCTCAAAGCCACCCTTTCCCACTTGGCGCCCTATCAGGCACAAAAATGGCCTATGGATGGAGATGGGTCCCATGCCTAAAGAGCCAGCAGGGAAAACTATGCCTTGTTCTAAAGCTCTTTGGGAACTGCTTGCGTAGCCCCACAGACCTGGGGGCTGCGGGCTTTGCTGCTGCCTTCAGCCTCAAAGCCACCCTTTCCCACTTGGCGCCGCGCCAGGCACAAAAATGGCCATACGGCTGGAGATGGGTCCCCCGCCCAAAGAGCCAGCAGGGAAAACTATGCCTTGTTCTAAAGCTCTTTGGGAACCGCTTGTGTGGCCCCACAGACCTGGGGGCTGCGGGCTTTCCTGCTGCCTTCAGCCTCGACAACACCCTTTCCCACTTGGCGTCGCGCCAGGCACAAAAATGGCCTATGGCTGGAGATGGGTCTCCCGCCCAAAGAGCCAGCAGGGAAAACTATGCCTTGTTCTAAAGCTCTTTGGGAACCGCTTTCGTAGCCGCACAGACCTGGGGGCTGCGGGCTTTGCTGCTGCCTTCAGCCTCAAAGCCACCCTTTCCCACTTTGCGCCGGGCCAGGCGCAAAAATGGCCGTACGGCTGGAGATGGGTCCCCCGCCCAAAGAGCCAGCAGGGAAAACTATGCCTTGTTCTAAAGATCTTTGTGATCCGCTTGTGTAGCCGCACAGACCTGGGGGCTGCAGGCTTTCCTGCTGCCTTCAGCCTCAAAACCATCCTATGCCACTACGCACCGCGCCAGGCACAAAAATAGCCATACGGCTGGAGATGGGTCCCCCGCCCAAAGAGCCAGCAGTGAAAACTATGCCTTGTTCTAAAGCTCTTTGTGATCCGCTTGTGTAGCCGCACAGACCTGGGGGCTGCAGGCTTTCCTGCTGCCTTCAGCCTCAAAACCATCCTATGCCACTACGCACCGCGCCAGGCACAAAAATAGCCATACGGCTGGAGATGGGTCCCCCGCCCAAAGAGCCAGCAGGGAAAACTATGCCTTGTTCTAAAGCTCTTTGGGAACCGCTTGCGTAGCCCCACACACCTGGGGGCTGCAGGCTTTCCTGCTGCCTTCAGCCTCGACAGCACCCTTTCCCACTTGGCTTCGTGCCAGGCACAAAAATGGCCTATGGCTGGAGATGGGTCCCATGCCCTAAGAGCCAGCTGGGAAAACTATGCCTTGTTCTAAAGCTCTTTGGGAACCGCTTGCGTAGCACCACAGACCTGGGGGCTGCAGGCTTTGCTCCTGCCTTCAGCCTCAAAGCCACCCTTTCCCACCTGGCGCCGCGCCAGGCACAAAAATGGCCATACGGCTGGAGATGGGTCCCCCGCCCAAAGAACAAGCAGGGAAAACTATGATTTGTTCTAAAGCTCTTTGGGAACCGCTTGCGTAGCCCCACAGACCTGGGGGCTGCGGGCTTTCCTGCTGCCTTCAGCCTCGACACCACCCTTTCCCACTTGGCGCCGCGCCAGGCACAAAAATGGCCATACAGCTGGAGATGGGTCCCCCGCCCAAAGAGCCAGCAGGGAAAACTATGCCTTGTTCTAAAGCTCTTTGGGAACCGCTTGCGTAGCCCCACAGACCTGGGGGCTGCAGGCTTTGCTGCTGCCTTCAACCTCAAAGCCACCCTATTCCACTGGACACCGCATCAGGCACAAAAATGGCCATATGGCTGGAGATGGGTCCCCTGCCCAAAGAGCCAGCAAGGAAAACTATGCCTTGTTCTAAAGCTCTTTGGGAACCACTTGCGTAGCTCCACAGACCTGGGAGCTGCGGGCTTTCCTGCTGCCTTCAGCCTCGACACCACCCTTTCCCACTTGGCGCCGCGCCAGGCACAAAAATGGCCATATGGCTGGAGATGGGTCCCCCGCCCAAGGAGCCAGCACGGAAAACTATGCCTTGTTCTAAAGCTCTTTGGGAACCGCTTGCGTAGCCCCACAGACCTGGGGGCTGCAGGCTTTCCTGCTGCCTTCAACCTCGACACCACCCTTTCCCACTTGGCGTCGCGCCAGGCACAAAAATGGCCTATGGCTGGAGATGGGTCCCCCGAACAAAGAGCCAGCAGGGAAAACTATGCCTTGTTCTAAAGCTCTTTGGGAACCGCTTGCGTAGCCCCACACACCTGGGGGCTGTGGGCTTTCCTTCTGCCTTCATGTTCGACAACACCCTTTCCCACTTGGCGCCGCGCCAGGCACAAAAATGGCCATACGGCTGGAGATGGGTCCCCCGCCCAAAGAACAAGCAGGGAAAACTATGCCTTGTTCTAAAGCTCTTTGGGAACCGCTTGCGTAGCCCCACAGACCTGGGGGCTGCAGGCTTTCCTGCTGCCTTCAGGCTCGACAGCACCCTTTCCCACTTGGCACTGCGCCAGGCACAAAAATGGCCTATGGCTGGAGATGGGTCCCATGCCCAAAGAACAAGCAGCGGAAACTATGCCTTGTTCTAAAGCTCTTTGGGAACCGCTTGCATAGCCTAAGAGACTTGGGGGCTGCAGACTTTCCTGCTGCCTTCAGCCTCAAAGCCACCCTTTCCCATTTGGCGCCGCGGTAGGTACAAAAATGGCCATACGGCTGGAGATGGGTTCCATGCCCAAAGAGCCAGCAGGGAAAACTATGCCTTGTTCTAAAGCTCTTTGGGAACCGCTTGCGTAGCCCCACAGACCTGGGGGCTGTGGGCTTTCCTGCTGCCTTCAGCCTCGACACCACCCTTTCCCACTTGGCGCCGGGCCAGGCACAAAAATGGCCATACGGCTGGAGATGGGTCCCCCGCCCAAAGAGCCAGCAGGGAAAACTATGCCTTGTTCTAAAGCTCTTTGGGAACCGCTTGCGTAGCCCCACAGACCTGGGGGCTGCAGGCTTTCCTGCTGCCTTCAGCCTCAAAGCCACCCTTTCCCACTTGGCGCCGCGCCAGGCACAAAAATGGCCTATGGCTGGATATGGGTCCCCCGCCCAAAGAGCCAGCAGGGAAAACTATGCCTTGTTCTAAAGCTCTTTGGGAACCACTTGCGTAGCCCCACAGACGTGGGGCCTGCAGGCTTTCCTGCTGCCTTCAGCCTCGACACCACCCTTTCCCACTTGGCGCCGCGCCAGGCACAAAAATGGCCTATGGCTGGAGATGGGTCCCCCGCCCAAAGAGCCAGCAGGGAAAACTATGCCTTGTTCTAAAGCTCTTTGGGAACCGCTTGCGTAGCCCCACAGACCTGGGGGCTGCGGGCTTTCCTGCTGCCTTCAGCCTCGACACCACCCTTTCCCACTTGGCACTGCGCCAGGCACAAAAATGGCCTATGGCTGGAGATGGGTCCCCGGCCCAGAGAGCCAGCAGGGAAGACTATGCCTTGTTCTAAAGCTCTTTGGGAACCGCTTGCGTAGCCCCACAGACCTGGGGGCTGCGGGCTTTGCTGCTGCCTTCAGCCTCGACACCACCCTTTCCCACTTGGCGCCGCGCCAGGCACAAAAATGGCCATACGGCTGGAGATGGGTCCCATGCCCAAAGAGCCAGCAGGGAAAACTATGCCTTGTTCTAAAGCTCTTTGGGAACCGCTTGTGTAGCCCCACAGACCTGGGGGCTGCAGGCTTTCCTGCTGCCTTCAACCTCGACACCACCCTTTCCCACTTGGCGTCGCGCCAGGCACAAAAATGGCCTATGGGTGGAGATGGGTCCCATGCCCAAAGAGCCAGCAGGGAAAACTATGCCTTGTTCTAAAGCTCTTTGGGAACCGCTTGCGTAGCCCCACAGACCTGGGGGCTGCGGGCTTTCCTGCTGCCTTCAGCCTCGACAACACCCTTTCCCACTTGGCGTCGCGCCAGGCACAAAAATGGCCTATGGCTGGAGATGGGTCTCCCGCCCAAAGAGCCAGTAGGGAAAACTATGCCTTGTTCTAAAGCTCTTTGGGAACCGCTTGCGTAGCCGCACAGACCTGGGGGCTGCGGGCTTTCCTGCTGCCTTCAGCGTCAAAGCCACCCTTTCCCACTTGGCGTCGTGCCAGGCACAAAAATGGCCATATGTCTGCAGATGGGTCCCCCGTCCAAAGAGCCAGCAGGGAAAACTATGCCTTGTTCTAAAGCTCTTTGGGAACCGCTTGCGTAGCCCCACAGACCTGGGGGCTGCGGGCTTTCCTGCTGTCTTCAGCCTCAAAGCAACCCTTTCCCACTTGGCGCCCTATCAGGCACAAAAATGGCCTATGGATGGAGATGGGTCCCATGCCTAAAGAGCCAGCAGGGAAAACTATGCCTTGTTCTAAAGCTCTTTGGGAACCGCTTGTGTGGCCCCACAGACCTGGGGGCTGCGGGCTTTCCTGCTGCCTTCAGCCTCGACAACACCCTTTCCCACTTGGCGTCGCGCCAGGCACAAAAATGGCCTATGGCTGGAGATGGGTCTCCCGCCCAAAGAGCCAGCAGGGAAAACTATGCCTTGTTCTAAAGCTCTTTGGGAACCGCTTTCGTAGCCGCACAGACCTGGGGGCTGCGGGCTTTCCTGCTGCCTTCAGCCTCAAAGCCACCCTTTCCCACTTTGCGCCGGGCCAGGCGCAAAAATGGCCGTACGGCTGGAGATGGGTCCCCCGCCCAAAGAGCCAGCAGGGAAAACTATGCCTTGTTCTAAAGATCTTTGTGATCCGCTTGTGTAGCCGCACAGACCTGGGGGCTGCAGGCTTTCCTGCTGCCTTCAGCCTCAAAACCATCCTATGCCACTACGCACCGCGCCAGGCACAAAAATAGCCATACGGCTGGAGATGGGTCCCCCGCCCAAAGAGCCAGCAGTGAAAACTATGCCTTGTTCTAAAGCTCTTTGTGATCCGCTTGTGTAGCCGCACAGACCTGGGGGCTGCAGGCTTTCCTGCTGCCTTCAGCCTCAAAACCATCCTATGCCACTACGCACCGCGCCAGGCACAAAAATAGCCATACGGCTGGAGATGGGTCCCCCGCCCAAAGAGCCAGCAGGGAAAACTATGCCTTGTTCTAAAGCTCTTTGGGAACCGCTTGCGTAGACCCACACACCTGGGGGCTGCAGGCTTTCCTGCTGCCTTCAGCCTCGACAGCACCCTTTCCCACTTGGCTTCGTGCCAGGCACAAAAATGGCCTATGGCTGGAGATGGGTCCCATGCCCTAAGAGCCAGCAGGGAAAACTATGCCTTGTTCTAAAGCTCTTTGGGAACCGCTTGCTTGGCCCCACAGACCTGGGGGCTGCAGTCTTTGCTGCTGCCTTCAGCCTCGACACCACCCTTTCCCACTTGGCGCCCTATCAGGCACAAAAATGGCCATACGGCTGGAGATGGGTCCCCCGCCCAGAGAGCCAGCAGGGAAAACTATGCCTTGTTCTAAAGCTCTTTGGGAACCGCTTGCGTAGCCGCACAGACCTGGGGGCTGCGGGCTTTCCTGCTGCCTTCAGCCTCGACAGCACCCTTTCCCACTTGGCGCCCTATCAAGCACAAAAATGGCCTATGGCTGGAGATGGGTCCCATGCCCAAAGAGCCAGCAGGGAAAACTATGCCTTGTTCTAAAGCTCTTTGGGAACCGCTTGCGTAGCCCCACACACGTGGGGGCTGCGGGCTTTCCTGCTGCCTTCAGCCTCAAAACCACCCTTTCCCACTTGGCGCTGCGCCAGGCACAAAAATGGCCATATGGCTGGAGATGGGTCCCCCGCCCAAAGAGCCAGCAGGGAAAATTATGCCTTGTTCTAAAGCTCTTTGGGAACCGCTTGCGTAGCCCCACAGACCTGGGGGCTGCGGGCTTTCCTGCTGCCTTCAGCCTCGACACCACCCTTTCCCACTTGGCACTGCGCCAGGCACAAAAATGGCCTATGGCTGGAGATGGGTCCCCCGCCCAAAGAGCCAGCAGGGAAAACTATGCCTTGTTCTAAAGCTCTTTGGGAACCGCTTGCGTAGCCCCACAGACCTGGGGGCTGCAGACTTTCCTGCTGCCTTCAGCCTCAAAGCCACCCTTTCCCATTTGGCGCCGCGCTAGGCACAAAAATGGCCATACGGCTGGAGATGGGTCCCCCGCCCAAAGAGCCAGCAGGGAAAACTATGCCTTGTTCTAAAGCTCTTTGGGAACCGCTTGCGTAGCCCCACAGACCTGGGGGCTGCGGGCTTTCCTGCTGCCTTCAGCCTCGACAACACCCTTTCCCACTTGGCGTCGCGCCAGGCACAAAAATGGCCTATGGCTGGAGATGGGTCTCCCGCCCAAAGAGCCAGTAGGGAAAACTATGCCTTGTTCTAAAGCTCTTTGGGAACCGCTTGCGTAGCCCCACAGACCTGGGGGCTGCGGGCTTTCCTGCTGCCTTCAGCGTCAAAGCCACCCTTTCCCACTTGGCGTCGTGCCAGGCACAAAAATGGCCATATGTCTGCAGATGGGTCCCCCGCCCAAAGAGCCAGCAGGGAAAACTATGCCTTGTTCTAAAGCTCTTTGGGAACCGCTTGCGTAGCCCCACAGACCTGGGGGCTGCGGGCTTTCCTGCTGTCTTCAGCCTCAAAGCAACCCTTTCCCACTTGGCGCCCTATCAGGCACAAAAATGGCCTATGGATGGAGATGGGTCCCATGCCTAAAGAGCCAGCAGGGAAAACTATGCCTTGTTCTAAAGCTCTTTGGGAACTGCTTGCGTAGCCCCACAGACCTGGGGGCTGCGGGCTTTGCTGCTGCCTTCAGCCTCAAAGCCACCCTTTCCCACTTGGCGCCGCGCCAGGCACAAAAATGGCCATACGGCTGGAGATGGGTCCCCCGCCCAAAGAGCCAGCAGGGAAAACTATGCCTTGTTCTAAAGCTCTTTGGGAACCGCTTGTGTGGCCCCACAGACCTGGGGGCTGCGGGCTTTCCTGCTGCCTTCAGCCTCGACAACACCCTTTCCCACTTGGCGTCGCGCCAGGCACAAAAATGGCCTATGGCTGGAGATGGGTCTCCCGCCCAAAGAGCCAGCAGGGAAAACTATGCCTTGTTCTAAAGCTCTTTGGGAACCGCTTTCGTAGCCGCACAGACCTGGGGGCTGCGGGCTTTCCTGCTGCCTTCAGCCTCAAAGCCACCCTTTCCCACTTTGCGCCGGGCCAGGCGCAAAAATGGCCGTACGGCTGGAGATGGGTCCCCCGCCCAAAGAGCCAGCAGGGAAAACTATGCCTTGTTCTAAAGCTCTTTGTGATCCGCTTGTGTAGCCGCACAGACCTGGGGGCTGCAGGCTTTCCTGCTGCCTTCAGCCTCAAAACCATCCTATGCCACTACGCACCGCGCCAGGCACAAAAATAGCCATACGGCTGGAGATGGGTCCCCCGCCCAAAGAGCCAGCAGGGAAAACTATGCCTTGTTCTAAAGCTCTTTGGGAACCGCTTGCGTAGCCCCACACACCTGGGGGCTGCAGGCTTTCCTGCTGCCTTCAGCCTCGACAGCACCCTTTCCCACTTGGCTTCGTGCCAGGCACAAAAATGGCCTATGGCTGGAGATGGGTCCTATGCCCTAAGAGCCAGCAGGGAAAACTATGCCTTGTTCTAAAGCTCTTTGGGAACCGCTTGCTTGGCCCCACAGACCTGGGGGCTGCAGTCTTTGCTGCTGCCTTCAGCCTCGACACCACCCTTTCCCACTTGGCGCCCTATCAGGCACAAAAATGGCCATACGGCTGGAGATGGGTCCCCCGCCCAGAGAGCCAGCAGGGAAAACTATGCCTTGTTCTAAAGCTCTTTGGGAACCGCTTGCGTAGCCGCACAGACCTGGGGGCTGCGGGCTTTCCTGCTGCCTTCAGCCTCGACAGCACCCTTTCCCACTTGGCGCCCTATCAAGCACAAAAATGGCCTATGGCTGGAGATGGGTCCCATGCCCAAAGAGCCAGCAGGGAAAACTATGCCTTGTTCTAAAGCTCTTTGGGAACCGCTTGCGTAGCCCCACACACCTGGGGGCTGCGGGCTTTCCTGCTGCCTTCAGCCTCAAAACCACCCTTTCCCACTTGGCGCTGCGCCAGGCACAAAAATGGCCATATGGCTGGAGATGGGTCCCCCGCCCAAAGAGCCAGCAGGGAAAATTATGCCTTGTTCTAAAGCTCTTTGGGAACCGCTTGCGTAGCCCCACAGACCTGGGGGCTGCGGGCTTTCCTGCTGCCTTCAAGCCTCAAAGCCACCCTTTCCCACTGGGCGCCGGGCCAGGCACAAAAATGGCCTATGGCTGGAGATGGGTCCCCCGCCCAAAGAGCCAGCAGGGAAAACTATGCCTTGTTCTAAAGCTCTTTGGGAACTGCTTGCGTAGCCCCACAGACCTGGGGGCTGCGGGCTTTCCTGCTGCCTTCAGCCTCGACACCACCCTTTCCCACTTGGCACTGCTCCAGGCTCAAAAATGGCCATACGGCTGGAGATGGGTCCCCCGCCCAGAGAGCCAGCAGGGAAAACTATGCCTTGTTCTAAAGCTCTTTGGGAACCGCTTGCGTAGCCCCACACACCTGGGGGCTGCGGGCTTTCCTGCTGCCTTCAGTCTCAAAGCCACCCTTTCCCACTTGGCGCTGGGCCAGGCACAAAAATGGCCATACGGCTGGAGATGGGTCCCCTGCCAAAAGAGCCAGCAGGGAAAACTATGCCTTGTTCTAAAGCTCTTTGGGAACCGCTTGCGTAGCCCCACAGACCTGGGGGCTGCGGGCTTTCCTGCTGCCTTCAGCCTCAAAGCCACCCTTTCGCACTTGGGGCTTCGCCAGGCACAAAAATGGCCATATGGCTGGAGATGGGTACCCCGCCCAAAGAGCGAGCAGGGAAAACTATGCCTTGTTCTAAAGCTCTTTGGGAACCGCTTGCGTAGCCCCACAGACCTGGGGGCTGCGGGCTTTCCTGCTGCCTTCAGCCTCAAAGCCACCCTTTCCCACTTGGCGCCGGGCCAGGGACAAAAATGGCCATACGGCTGGAGATGGGTCCCATGCCCAAAGAGCCAGCAGGGAAAACTATGCCTTGTTCTAAAGCTCTTTGGGAACCGCTTGCTTGGCCCCACAGACCTGGGGGCTGCAGGCTTTGCTGCTGCCTTCAGCCTCGACACCACCCTTACCCACTTGGCGCCGCGCCAGGCACAAAAATGGCCATACGGCTGGAGATGGGTCCCCCGCCCAAAGAGCCAGCAGGGAAAACTATGCCTTGTTCTAAAGCTCTTTGGGAACCGCTTGCGTAGCCCCACAGACCTGGGGGCTGCGGGCTTTCCTGCTGCCTTCAGCCTCAAAACCACCCTTTCCCACTACGCACCGCGCCAGGCACAAAAATGGCCATACGGCTGGAGATGGGTCCCCCGCCCAAAGAGCCAGCAGGGAAAACTATGCCTTGTTCTAAAGCTCTTTATGAACCGCTTGCTTGGCCCCACAGACGTGGGGGCTGCGGGCTTTCCTGCTGCCTTCAGCCTCAAAACCACCCTTTCCCACTACGCACCGCGTCAGGCACAAAAATGGCCTATGGCTGGAGATGGGTCCCCCGCCCAAAGAGACAGCAGGGAAAATTATGCCTTGTTCTAAAGCTCTTTGGGAACTGCTTGCGTAGTCCCACAGACCTGGGGGCTGCGGGCTTTCCTGCTGCCTTCAGCCTCAAAACCACCCTTTCCCACTACGCACCGCGCTAGGCATAGAAATAGCCATACGACTGGAGATGGGTCCCCCGCCCAAAGAGCCAGCAGGGAAAACTATGCCTTGTTCTAAAGCTCTTTGGGAACCGCTTGCATAGCCCCACAGACCTGGGGGCTGCAGGCTTTGCTGCTGCCTTCAGCCTCAAAACCACCCTTTCCCACTTGGCGCCGCGCCAGGCACAAAAATGGCCATACGGCTGGAGATGGGTCCCCCGCCCAAAGAGCCAGCAGGGAAAACTATGCCTTGTTCTAAAGCTCTTTGGGAACCGCTTGTGTAGCCCCACAGACCTGGGGGCTGCGGGCTTTCCTGCTGCCTTCAGCCTCGACACCACCCTTTCCCACTTGGCGCCGCGCCAGGCACAAAAATGGCCATACGGCTGGAGATGGGTCCCCCGCCCAGAGAGCCAGCAAGGAAAATTATGCCTTGTTCTAAAGCTCTTTGGGAACCGCTTGCGTAGCCCCACAGACCTGGGGGCTGCGGGCTTTGCTGCTGCCTTCAGCCTCAAAGCCACCCTTTCCCACTTGGCGTCGCGCTAGGCACAAAAATGGCCATACGGCTGGAGATGGGTCCCCCGCCCAGAGAGCCAGCAAGGAAAATTATGCCTTGTTCTAAAGCTCTTTGGGAACCGCTTGCGTAGCCGCACAGACCTGGGGGCTGCGGGCTTTCCTGCTGCCTTCAGCCTCAAAGCCACCCTTTCCCACTTGGCGCCGCATCAGGCACAAAAATGGCCTATGGCTGGAGATGGGTCCCATGCCCAAAGAGCCAGCAAGGAAAACTATGCCTTGTTCTAAAGCTCTTTGGGAACCGCTTGCGTAGCCCCACAGACCTGGGGGCTGCAGGCTTTCCTGCTGCCTTCAGCCTCAAAGCCACCCTTTCCCACTTGGCACTCCATCAGGTAAAAAAATGATCTATGGCTGGAGATCGGTCCCATGCCCAAAGACCCAGCAAGGAAAACTATGCCTTGTTCTAAAGCTCTTTGGGAACCGCCTGCGTGGCCCCACAGACGTGGGGCCTGCAGGCTTTGCTGCTGCCTTCAGCCTCAACGCCACCCTTTCCCACTTGGCGCCGCGCTAGGCACAAAAATGGTCTATGGCTGGAGATGGGTCCCCCGCCCAGAGAGCCAGCAGGGAAAACTATGCCTTGTTCTAAAGCTCTTTGGGAACCGCTTGCGTAGCCCTACAGACATGGGGGCTGCGGGCTTTCCTGCTGCCTTCAGCCTCGACACCACCCTTTCCCACTTGGCGCCGTGCCAGGCACAAAAATGGCCATACGGCTGGAGATGGGTCCCCCGCCCAAAGAGCCAGCAGGGAAAACTATGCCTTGTTCTAAAGCTCTTTGGGAACCGCTTGCGTAGCCCCAAAGACCTGGGGGCTGCGGGCTTTCCTGCTGCCTTCAGCCTCAAAACCACCCTTTCCCACTACGCACCGCGCCAGGCATAAAAATAGCCATACGACTGGAGATGGGTCCCCCGCCCAAAGAGCCAGCAGGGAAAACTATGCCTTGTTCTAAAGCTCTTTGGGAACCGCTTGCGTAGCCCCACAGACCTGGGGGCTGCGGGCTTTGCTGCTGCCTTCAGCCTCGACAGCACCCTTTCCCACTTGGCGCCGCGCCAGGCACAAAAACGGCCTATGGCTGGAGATGGGTCCCCCGCCCAAAGAGCCAGCAGGGAAAATTATGCCTTGTTCTAAAGCTCTTTGGGAACCGCTTGCGTAGCCCCAGAGACTTGGGGGCTGCAGGCTTTCCTGCTGTCTTCAGCCTCAAAGCCACCCTTTCCCACTTGGCGCCGCGCCAGGCACAAAAATGGCCTATGGCTGGAGATGGGTCCCATGCCCAAAGAGCCAGCAGGGAAAACTATGCCTTGTTCTAAAGCTCTTTGGGAACCGCTTGCTTGGCCCCACAGACGTGGGGGCTGCAGGCTTTGCTGCTGCCTTCAGCCTCAAAACCACCCTTTCCCACTTGGCGCCGCGCCAGGCACAAAAATGGCCATACGGCTGGAGATGGGTCCCCCGCCCAAAGAGCCAGCAGGGAAAACTATGCCTTGTTCTAAAGCTCTTTGGGAACCGCTTGCGTAGCCGCACAGACCTGGGGGCTGCGGGCTTTCCTGCTGCCTTCAGCCTCAAAACCACCCTTTCCCACTTGGCGCCGCGCCAGGCACAAAAATGGCCATACGGCTGGAGATGGGTCCCATGCCCAAAGACCCAGCAGGGAAAACTATGCCTTGTTCTAAAGCTCTTTGGGAACCGCTTGCGTAGCCCCACAGACCTGGGGGCTGCGGGCTTTGCTGCTGCCTTCAGCCTCAAAGCCACCCTTTCCCACTTGGCGTCGCGCTAGGCACAAAAATGGCCATACGGCTGGAGATGGGTCCCCCGCCCAGAGAGCCAGCAAGGAAAATTATGCCTTGTTCTAAAGCTCTTTGGGAACCGCTTGCGTAGCCGCACAGACCTGGGGGCTGCGGGCTTTCCTGCTGCCTTCAGCCTCAAAGCCACCCTTTCCCACTTGGCGCCGCATCAGGCACAAAAATGGCCTATGGGTGGAGATGGGTCCCATGCCCAAAGAGCCAGCAAGGAAAACTATGCCTTGTTCTAAAGCTCTTTGGGAACCGCTTGCGTAGCCCCACAGACCTGGGGGCTGCAGGCTTTCCTGCTGCCTTCAGCCTCAAAGCCACCCTTTCCCACTTGGCACTCCATCAGGCAAAAAAATGGCCTATGGCTGGAGATCGGTCCCATGCCCAAAGACCCAGCAAGGAAAACTATGCCTTGTTCTAAAGCTCTTTGGGAACCGCTTGCGTGGCCCCACAGACGTGGGGCCTGCAGGCTTTGCTGCTGCCTTCAGCCTCAAAGCCACCCTTTCCCACTTGGCGCCGCGCCATGCACAGAAATGGCCTATGGCTGGAGATGGGTCCCATGCCCAAAGAGCCAGCAGGGAAAACTATGCCTTGTTCTAAAGCTCTTTGGGAACCGCTTGCTTGGCCCCACAGACCTGGGGGCTGCAGGCTTTCCTGCTGCCTTCAGCCTCAAAACCACCCTTTCCCACTTGGCGCCGCGCCAGGCACAAAAATGGCCATACGGCTGGAAATGGGTCCCCCGTCCAAAGAGCCAGCAGGGAAAACTATGCCTTCTTCTAAAGCTCTTTGGGAACCGCTTGCGTAGCCCCACAGACCTGGGGGCTGCAGGCTTTCCTGCTGCCTTCAGCCTCAAAGCCACCCTTTCCCACTTGGCGCCCTATCAGGCACAAAAATGGCCTATGGCTGGAGATGGGTCCCATGCCCAAAGAGCCAGCAGGGAAAACTATGCCTTGTTCTAAAGCTCTTTGGGAACCGCTTGCGTAGCCCGACAGACCTGGGGGCTGCAGGTTTTCCTGCTGCCTTCAGCCTCAAAACCACCCTTTCCCACTACGCACCGCGCCAGGCACAAAAATGGCGATACGGCTGGAGATGGGTCCCCCGCCCAAAGAGCCAGCAGGGAAAACTATGCCTTGTTCTAAAGCTCTTTGGGAACCGCTTGCGTAGCCCCACAGACCTGGGGGCTGCGGGCTTTCCTGCTGCCTTCAGCCTCCACACCACCCTTTCCCACTTGGCGCCGCGCCAGGCACAAAAATGGCCATACGGCTGGAGATGGGTCCCCCGCCCAGAGAGCCAGCAAGGAAAATTATGCCTTGTTCTAAAGCTCTTTGGGAACCGCTTGCGTAGCCCCACAGACCTGGCGCTGCGGGCTTTCCTGCTGCCTTCAGCCTCAAAGCCACCCTTTCCCACTTGGTGTCGCGCCAGGCACAAAAATGGCCTATGGCTGGAGATGGGTCCCATGCCCAAAGACCCAGCAGGGAAAACTATGCCTTGTTCTAAAGCTCTTTGGGAACCGCTTGCGTAGCCCCACAGACCTGGGGGCTGCAGGCTTTGCTGCTGCCTTCAGCCTCAAAGCCACCCTTGCCCACTTGGCGTCGCGCTAGGCACAAAAATGGCCATACGGCTGGAGATGGGTCCCCCGCCCAGAGAGCCAGCAAGGAAAATTTTGCCTTGTTCTAAAGCTCTTTGGGAACCGCTTGCGTAGCCGCACAGACCTGGGGGCTGCGGGCTTTCCTGCTGCCTTCAGCCTCAAAGCCACCCTTTCCCACTTGGCGCCGCATCAGGCACAAAAATGGCCTATGGCTGGAGATGGGGCCCATGCCCAAAGAGCCAGCAAGGAAAACTATGCCTTGTTCTAAAGCTCTTTGGGAACCGCTTGCGTAGCCCCACAGACCTGGGGGCTGCAGGCTTTCCTGCTGCCTTCAGCCTCAAAGCCACCCTTTCCCACTTGGCACTCCATCAGGTAAAAAAATGGCCTATGGCTGGAGATCGGTCCCATGCCCAAAGACCCAGCAAGGAAAACTATGCCTTGTTCTAAAGCTCTTTGGGAACCGCTTGCGTGGCCCCACAGACGTGGGGCCTGCAGGCTTTGCTGCTGCCTTCAGCCTCAAAGCCACCCTTTCCCACTTGGCGCCGCGCTAGGCACAAAAATGGTCTATGGCTGGAGATGGTTCCCCCGCCCAGAGAGCCAGCAGGGAAAACTATGCCTTGTTCTAAAGCTCTTTGGGAACCGCTTGCGTAGCCCTACAGACATGGGGGCTGCGGGCTTTCCTGCTGCCTTCAGCCTCGACACCACCCTTTCCCACTTGGCGCCGTGCCAGGCACAAAAATGGCCATACGGCTGGAGATGGGTCCCATGCCCAAAGAGCCAGCAGGGAAAACTATGCCTTGTTCTAAAGCTCTTTGGGAACCGCTTGCGTAGCCCCAAAGACCTGGGGGCTGCGGGCTTTCCTGCTGCCTTCAGCCTCAAAACCACCCTTTCCCACTACGCACCGCGCCAGGCATAAAAATAGCCATACGACTGGAGATGGGTCCCCCGCCCAAAGAGCCAGCAGGGAAAACTATGCCTTGTTCTAAAGCTCTTTGGGAACCGCTTGCATAGCCCCACAGACCTGGGGGCTGCAGGCTTTGCTGCTGCCTTCAGCCTCGACAGCACCCTTTCCCACTTGGCGCCGCGCCAGGCACAAAAACGGCCTATGGCTGGAGATGGGTCCCCCGCCCAGAGAGCCAGCAGGGAAAATTATGCCTTGTTCTAAAGCTCTTTGGGAACTGCTTGCGTAGCCCCAGAGACTTGGGGGCTGCATGCTTTCCTGCTGCCTTCAGCCTCAAAGCCACCCTTTCCCACTTGGTGCCGCGCCAGGCACAAAAATGGCCTATGGCTGGAGATGGGTCCCATGCCCAAAGAGCCAGCAGGGAAAACTATGCCTTGTTCTAAAGCTCTTTGGGAACCGCTTGCTTGGCCCCACAGACCTGGGGGCTGCAGGCTTTGCTGCTGCCTTCAGCCTCAAAACCACCCTTTCCCACTTGGCGCCGCGCCAGGCACATAAATGGCCATACGGCTGGAGATGGGTCCCCCGCCCAAAGAGCCAGCAGGGAAAACTATGCCTTGTTCTAAAGCTCTTTGGGAACCGCTTGCGTAGCCGCACAGACCTGGGGGCTGCGGGCTTTCCTGCTGCCTTCAGCGTCAAAACCACCCTTTACCACTACGCACCGCGCCAGGCAGAAAAATGGCCATACGGCTGGAAATGGGTCCCCCGTCCAAAGAGCCAGCAGGGAAAACTATGCCTTCTTCTAAAGCTCTTTGGGAACTGCTTGCGTAGCCCCACAGACCTGGGGGCTGCAGGCTTTCCTGCTGCCTTCAGCCTCAAAACCACCCTTTCCCACTTGGCGCCGCGCCAGGCACAAAAATGGCCATACGGCTGGAGATGGGTCCCCCGCCCAAAGAGCCAGCAGGGAAAACTATGCCTTGTTCTAAAGCTCTTTGGGAACCGCTTGTGTAGCCCCACAGACCTGGGGGCTGCGTGCTTTCCTGCTGCCTTCAGCCTCGACACCACCCTTTCCCACTTGGCGCCGCGCCAGGCACAAAAATGGCCATACGGCTGGAGATGGGTCCCCCGCCCAGAGAGCCAGCAAGGAAAATTATGCCTTGTTCTAAAGCTCTTTGGGAACCGCTTGCGTAGCCCCACAGACCTGGGGGCTGCGGGCTTTCCTGCTGCCTTCAGCCTCAAAGCCACCCTTTCCCACTTGGCGCCGCATCAGGCACAAAAATGGCCTATGGCTGGAGATGGGTCCCATGCCCAAAGAGCCAGCAAGGAAAATTATGCCTTGTTCTAAAGCTCTTTGGGAACCGCTTGCGTAGCCCCACAGACCTGGGGGCTGCAGGCTTTCCTGCTGCCTTCAGCCTCAAAGCCACCCTTTCACACTTGGCACTCCATCAGGCAAAAAAATGGCCTATGGCTGGAGATCGGTCCCATGCCCAAAGACCCAGCAAGGAAAACTATGCCTTGTTCTAAAGCTCTTTGGGAACCGCTTGCGTGGCCCCACAGACGTGGGGCCTGCAGGCTTTGCTGCTGCCTTCAGCCTCAAAGCCACCCTTTCCCACTTGGCGCCGCGCCAGGCACAAAAATGGCCTATGGCTGGAGATGGGTCCCATGCCCAAAGAGCCAGCAGGGAAAACTATGCCTTGTTCTAAAGCTCTTTGGGAACCGCTTGCTTGGCCCCACAGACCTGGGGGCTGCAGGCTTTGCTGCTGCCTTCAGCCTCAAAACCACCCTTTCCCACTTGGCGCCGCGCCAGGCACAAAAATGGCCATACGGCTGGAGATGGGTCCCCCGCCCAAAGAGCCAGCAGGGAAAACTATGCCTTGTTCTAAAGCTCTTTGGGAACCGCTTGCGTAGCCGCACAGACCTGGGGGCTGCGGGCTTTCCTGCTGCCTTCAGCGTCAAAACCACCCTTTACCACTACGCACCGCGCCAGGCACAAAAATGGCCATACGGCTGGAAATGGGTCCCCCGTCCAAAGAGCCAGCAGGGAAAACTATGCCTTCTTCTAAAGCTCTTTGGGAACCGCTTGCGTAGCCCCACAGACCTGGGGGCTGCAGGCTTTCCTGCTGCCTTCAGCCTCAAAGCCACCCTTTCCCACTTGGCGCCCTATCAGGCACAAAAATGGCCTATGGCTGGAGATGGGTCCCATGCCCAAAGAGCCATCAGGGAAAACTATGCCTTGTTCTAAAGCTCTTTGGGAACCGCTTGCTTGGCCCCACAGACCTGGGGGCTGCAGGCTTTCCTGCTGCCTTCAGCCTCAAAACCACCCTTTCCCACTACGCACCGCGCCAGGCACAAAAATGGCCATACGGCTGGAAATGGGTCCCCCGCCCAAAGAGCCAGCAGGGAAAACTATGCCTTGTTCTAAAGCTCTTTGGGAACCGCTTGCGTAGCCCCACAGACCTGGGGGCTGCGGGCTTTCCTGCTGCCTTCAGCCTCCACACCACCCTTTCCCACTTGGCGCCGCGCCAGGCACAAAAATGGCCATACGGCTGGAGATGGGTCCCCCGCCCAGAGAGCCAGCAAGGAAAATTATGCCTTGTTCTAAAGCTCTTTGGGAACCGCTTGCGTAGCCCCACAGACCTGGCGCTGCGGGCTTTCCTGCTGCCTTCAGCCTCAAAGCCACCCTTTCCCACTTGGTGTCGCGCCAGGCACAAAAATGGCCTATGGCTGGAGATGGGTCCCATGCCCAAAGACCCAGCAGGGAAAACTATGCCTTGTTCTAAAGCTCTTTGGGAACCGCTTGCGTAGCCCCACAGACCTGGGGGCTGCAGGCTTTGCTGCTGCCTTCAGCCTCAAAGCCACCCTTTCCCACTTGGCGTCGCGCTAGGCACAAAAATGGCCATACGGCTGGAGATGGGTCCCCCGCCCAGAGAGCCAGCAAGGAAAATTTTGCCTTGTTCTAAAGCTCTTTGGGAACCGCTTGCGTAGCCGCACAGACCTGGGGGCTGCGGGCTTTCCTGCTGCCTTCAGCCTCAAAGCCACCCTTTCCCACTTGGCGCCGCATCAGGCACAAAAATGGCCTATGGCTGGAGATGGGGCCCATGCCCAAAGAGCCAGCAAGGAAAACTATGCCTTGTTCTAAAGCTCTTTGGGAACCGCTTGCGTAGCCCCACAGACCTGGGGGCTGCAGGCTTTCCTGCTGCCTTCAGCCTCAAAGCCACCCTTTCCCACTTGGCACTCCATCAGGTAAAAAAATGATCTATGGCTGGAGATCGGTCCCATGCCCAAAGACCCAGCAAGGAAAACTATGCCTTGTTCTAAAGCTCTTTGGGAACCGCTTGCGTGGCCCCACAGACGTGGGGCCTGCAGGCTTTGCTGCTGCCTTCAGCCTCAAAGCCACCCTTTCCCACTTGGCGCCGCGCTAGGCACAAAAATGGCCATACGGCTGGAGATGGGTCCCCCGCCCAAAGAGCCAGCAGGGAAAACTATGCCTTGTTCTAAAGCTCTTTGGGAACCGCTTGCGTAGCCCCAAAGACCTGGGGGCTGCGGGCTTTCCTGCTGCCTTCAGCCTCAAAACCACCCTTTCCCACTTGGCGCCGCGCCAGACACAAAAATGGCCATACGGCTGGAGATGGGTCCCATGCCCAAAGACCCAGCAGGGAAAACTATGCCTTGTTCTAAAGCTCTTTGGGAACCGCTTGCGTAGCCCCACAGACCTGGGGGCTGCGGGCTTTGCTGCTGCCTTCAGCCTCAAAGCCACCCTTTCCCACTTGGCGTCGCGCTAGGCACAAAAATGGCCATACGGCTGGAGATGGGTCCCCCGCCCAAAGAGCCAGCAAGGAAAATTATGCCTTGTTCTAAAGCTCTTTGGGAACCGCTTGCGTAGCCGCACAGACCTGGGGGCTGCGGGCTTTCCTGCTGCCTTCAGCCTCAAAGCCACCCTTTCCCACTTGGCGCCGCATCAGGCACAAAAATGGCCTATGGCTGGAGATGGGTCCCATGCCCAAAGAGCCAGCAAGGAAAACTATGCCTTGTTCTAAAGCTCTTTGGGAACCGCTTGCGTAGCCCCACAGACCTGGGGGCTGCAGGCTTTCCTGCTGCCTTCAGCCTCAAAGCCACCCTTTCACACTTGGCACTCCATCAGGCAAAAAAATGGCCTATGGGTGGAGATCGGTCCCATGCCCAAAGACCCAGCAAGGAAAACTATGCCTTGTTCTAAAGCTCTTTGGGAACCGCTTGCGTGGCCCCACAGACGTGGGGCCTGCAGGCTTTGCTGCTGCCTTCAGCCTCAAAGCCACCCTTTCCCACTTGGCGCCGCGCCAGGCACAAAAATGGCCTATGGCTGGAGATGGGTCCCATGCCCAAAGAGCCAGCAGGGAAAACTATGCCTTGTTCTAAAGCTCTTTGGGAACCGCTTGCTTGGCCCCACAGACCTGGGGGCTGCAGGCTTTGCTGCTGCCTTCAGCCTCAAAACCACCCTTTCCCACTTGGCGCCGCGCCAGGCACAAAAATGGCCATACGGCTGGAGATGGGTCCCCCGCCCAAAGAGCCAGCAGGGAAAACTATGCCTTGTTCTAAAGCTCTTTGGGAACCGCTTGCGTAGCCGCACAGACCTGGGGGCTGCGGGCTTTGCTGCTGCCTTCAGCGTCAAAACCACCCTTTACCACTACGCACCGCGCCAGGCACAAAAATGGCCATACGGCTGGAAATGGGTCCCCCGTCCAAAGAGCCAGCAGGGAAAACTATGCCTTCTTCTAAAGCTCTTTGGGAACCGCTTGCGTAGCCCCACAGACCTGGGGGCTGCAGGCTTTCCTGCTGCCTTCAGCCTCAAAGCCACCCTTTCCCACTTGGCGCCCTATCAGGCACAAAAATGGCCTATGGCTGGAGATGGGTCCCATGCCCAAAGAGCCATCAGGGAAAACTATGCCTTGTTCTAAAGCTCTTTGGGAACCGCTTGCTTGGCCGCACAGACCTGGGGGCTGCAGGTTTTCCTGCTGCCTTCAGCCTCAAAACCACCCTTTCCCACTACGCACCGCGCCAGGCACAAAAATGGCCATACGGCTGGAGATGGGTCCCCCGCCCAAAGAGCCAGCAGGGAAAACTATGCCTTGTTCTAAAGCTCTTTGGGAACCGCTTGCGTAGCCCCACAGACCTGGGGGCTGCGGGCTTTCCTGCTGCCTTCAGCCTCGACACCACCCTTTCCCACTTGGCGCCGCGCCAGGCACAAAAATGGCCATACGGCTGGAGATGGGTCCCCCGCCCAGAGAGCCAGCAAGGAAAATTATGCCTTGTTCTAAAGCTCTTTGGGAACCGCTTGCGTAGCCCCACAGACCTGGGGGCTGCGGGCTTTCCTGCTGCCTTCAGCCTCGACACCACCCTTTCCCACTTGGCGCCGCGCCAGGCACAAAAATGGCCATACGGCTGGAGATGGGTCCCCCGCCCAGAGAGCCAGCAAGGAAAATTATGCCTTGTTCTAAAGCTCTTTGGGAACCGCTTGCGTAGCCCCACAGACCTGGCGCTGCGGGCTTTCCTGCTGCCTTCAGCCTCAAAGCCACCCTTTCCCACTTGGTGTCGCGCCAGGCACAAAAATGGCCTATGGCTGGAGATGGGTCCCATGCCCAAAGACCCAGCAGGGAAAACTATGCCTTGTTCTAAAGCTCTTTGGGAACCGCTTGCGTAGCCCCACAGACCTGGGGGCTGCAGGCTTTGCTGCTGCCTTCAGCCTCAAAGCCACCCTTTCCCACTTGGCGTCGCGCTAGGCACAAAAATGGCCATACGGCTGGAGATGGGTCCCCCGCCCAGAGAGCCAGCAAGGAAAATTTTGCCTTGTTCTAAAGCTCTTTGGGAACCGCTTGCGTAGCCGCACAGACCTGGGGGCTGCGGGCTTTCCTGCTGCCTTCAGCCTCAAAGCCACCCTTTCCCACTTGGCGCCGCATCAGGCACAAAAATGGCCTATGGCTGGAGATGGGGCCCATGCCCAAAGAGCCAGCAAGGAAAACTATGCCTTGTTCTAAAGCTCTTTGGGAACCGCTTGCGTAGCCCCACAGACCTGGGGGCTGAGGCTTTCCTGCTGCCTTCAGCCTCAAAGCCACCCTTTCCCACTTGGCACTCCATCAGGTAAAAAAATGGCCTATGGCTGGAGATCGGTCCCATGCCCAAAGACCCAGCAAGGAAAACTATGCCTTGTTCTAAAGCTCTTTGGGAACCGCTTGCGTGGCCCCACAGACGTGGGGACTGCAGGCTTTGCTGCTGCCTTCAGCCTCAAAACAACCCTTTCCCACTACGCACCGCGCCAGGCATAAAAATAGCCATACGACTGGAGATGGGTCCCCCGCCCAAAGAGCCAGCAGGGAAAACTATGCCTTGTTCTAAAGCTCTTTGGGAACCGCTTGCATAGCCCCACAGACCTGGGGGCTGCAGGCTTTGCTGCTGCCTTCAGCCTCGACAGCACCCTTTCCCACTTGGCGCCGCGCCAGGCACAAAAACGGCCTATGGCTGGAGATGGGTCCCCCGCCCAGAGAGCCAGCAGGGAAAATTATGCCTTGTTCTAAAGCTCTTTGGGAACTGCTTGCGTAGCCCCAGAGACTTGGGGGCTGCAGGCTTTCCTGCTGCCTTCAGCCTCAAAGCCACCCTTTCCCACTTGGCGCCGCGCCAGGCACAAAAATGGCCTATGGCTGGAGATGGGTCCCATGCCCAAAGAGCCATCAGGGAAAACTATGCCTTGTTCTAAAGCTCTTTGGGAACCGCTTGCTTGGCCCCACAGACCTGGGGGCTGCGGGCTTTGCTGCTGCCTTCAGCCTCGACACCACCCTTTCCCACTTGGCGCCGCGCCAGGCACATAAATGGCCATACGGCTGGAGATGGGTCCCCCGCCCAAAGAGCCAGCAGGGAAAACTATGCCTTGTTCTAAAGCTCTTTGGGAACCGCTTGCGTAGCCGCACAGACCTGGGGGCTGCGGGCTTTCCTGCTGCCTTCAGCGTCAAAACCACCCTTTACCACTACGCACCGCGCCAGGCAGAAAAATGGCCATACGGCTGGAAATGGGTCCCCCGTCCAAAGAGCCAGCAGGGAAAACTATGCCTTCTTCTAAAGCTCTTTGGGAACCGCTTGCGTAGCCCCACAGACCTGGGGGCTGCAGGCTTTCCTGCTGCCTTCAGCCTCAAAACCACCCTTTCCCACTTGGCGCCGCGCCAGGCACAAAAATGGCCATACGGCTGGAGATGGGTCCCCCGCCCAAAGAGCCAGCAGGGAAAACTATGCCTTGTTCTAAAGCTCTTTGGGAACCGCTTGTGTAGCCCCACAGACCTGGGGGCTGCGGGCTTTCCTGCTGCCTTCAGCCTCGACACCACCCTTTCCCACTTGGCGCCGCGCCAGGCACAAAAATGGCCATACGGCTGGAGATGGGTCCCCCGCCCAGAGAGCCAGCAAGGAAAATTATGCCTTGTTCTAAAGCTCTTTGGGAACCGCTTGCGTAGCCCCACAGACCTGGGGGCTGCGGGCTTTCCTGCTGCCTTCAGCCTCAAAGCCACCCTTTCCCACTTGGCGTCGCGCCAGGCACAAAAATGGCCTATGGCTGGAGATGGGTCCCATGCCCAAAGACCCAGCAGGGAAAACTATGCCTTGTTCTAAAGCTCTTTGGGAACCGCTTGCGTAGCCCCACAGACCTGGGGGCTGCGGGCTTTCCTGCTGCCTTCAGCCTCAAAGCCACCCTTTCCCACTTGGCGCCGCATCAGGCACAAAAATGGCCTATGGCTGGAGATGGGTCCCATGCCCAAAGAGCCAGCAAGGAAAACTATGCCTTGTTCTAAAGCTCTTTGGGAACCGCTTGCGTAGCCCCACAGACCTGGGGGCTGCAGGCTTTCCTGCTGCCTTCAGCCTCAAAGCCACCCTTTCCCACTTGGCACTCCATCAGGCAAAAAAATGGCCTATGGCTGGAGATCGGTCCCATGCCCAAAGACCCAGCAAGGAAAACTATGCCTTGTTCTAAAGCTCTTTGGGAACCGCTTGCGTGGCCCCACAGACGTGGGGCCTGCAGGCTTTGCTGCTGCCTTCAGCCTCAAAGCCACCCTTTCCCACTTGGCGCCGCGCCAGGCACAAAAATGGCCTATGGCTGGAGATGGGTCCCATGCCCAAAGAGCCAGCAGGGAAAACTATGCCTTGTTCTAAAGCTCTTTGGGAACCGCTTGCTTGGCCCCACAGACCTGGGGGCTGCAGGCTTTGCTGCTGCCTTCAGCCTCAAAACCACCCTTTCCCACTTGGCGCCGCGCCAGGCACAAAAATGGCCATACGGCTGGAGATGGGTCCCCCGCCCAAAGAGCCAGCAGGGAAAACTATGCCTTGTTCTAAAGCTCTTTGGGAACCGCTTGCGTAGCCGCACAGACCTGGGGGCTGCGGGCTTTCCTGCTGCCTTCAGCGTCAAAACCACCCTTTACCACTACGCACCGCGCCAGGCACAAAAATGGCCATACGGCTGGAAATGGGTCCCCCGTCCAAAGAGCCAGCAGGGAAAACTATGCCTTCTTCTAAAGCTCTTTGGGAACCGCTTGCGTAGCCCCACAGACCTGGGGGCTGCAGGCTTTGCTGCTGCCTTCAGCCTCAAAGCCACCCTTTCCCACTTGGCGTCGCGCTAGGCACAAAAATGGCCATACGGCTGGAGATGGGTCCCCCGCCCAGAGAGCCAGCAAGGAAAATTTTGCCTTGTTCTAAAGCTCTTTGGGAACCGCTTGCGTAGCCGCACAGACCTGGGGGCTGCGGGCTTTCCTGCTGCCTTCAGCCTCAAAGCCACCCTTTCCCACTTGGCGCCGCATCAGGCACAAAAATGGCCTATGGCTGGAGATGGGGCCCATGCCCAAAGAGCCAGCAAGGAAAACTATGCCTTGTTCTAAAGCTCTTTGGGAACCGCTTGCGTAGCCCCACAGACCTGGGGGCTGCAGGCTTTCCTGCTGCCTTCCGCCTCAAAGCCACCCTTTCCCACTTGGCACTCCATCAGGTAAAAAAATGGCCTATGGCTGGAGATCGGTCCCATGCCCAAAGACCCAGCAAGGAAAACTATGCCTTGTTCTAAAGCTCTTTGGGAACCGCTTGCGTGGCCCCACAGACGTGGGGACTGCAGGCTTTGCTGCTGCCTTCAGCCTCAAAACAACCCTTTCCCACTACGCACCGCGCCAGGCATAAAAATAGCCATACGACTGGAGATGGGTCCCCCGCCCAAAGAGCCAGCAGGGAAAACTATGCCTTGTTCTAAAGCTCTTTGGGAACCGCTTGCATAGCCCCACAGACCTGGGGGCTGCAGGCTTTGCTGCTGCCTTCAGCCTCGACAGCACCCTTTCCCACTTGGCGCCGCGCCAGGCACAAAAACGGCCTATGGCTGGAGATGGGTCCCCCGCCCAGAGAGCCAGCAGGGAAAATTATGCCTTGTTCTAAAGCTCTTTGGGAACTGCTTGCGTAGCCCCAGAGACTTGGGGGCTGCAGGCTTTCCTGCTGCCTTCAGCCTCAAAGCCACCCTTTCCCACTTGGCGCCGCGCCAGGCACAAAAATGGCCTATGGCTGGAGATGGGTCCCATGCCCAAAGAGCCAGCAGGGAAAACTATGCCTTGTTCTAAAGCTCTTTGGGAACCGCTTGCTTGGCCCCACAGACCTGGGGGCTGCAGGCTTTGCTGCTGCCTTCAGCCTCAAAACCACCCTTTCCCACTTGGCGCCGCGCCAGGCACATAAATGGCCATACGGCTGGAGATGGGTCCCCCGCCCAAAGAGCCAGCAGGGAAAACTATGCCTTGTTCTAAAGCTCTTTGGGAACCGCTTGCGTAGCCGCACAGACCTGGGGGCTGCGGGCTTTCCTGCTGCCTTCAGCGTCAAAACCACCCTTTACCACTACGCACCGCGCCAGGCAGAAAAAATGGCCATACGGCTGGAAATGGGTCCCCCGTCCAAAGAGCCAGCAGGGAAAACTATGCCTTCTTCTAAAGCTCTTTGGGAACCGCTTGCGTAGCCCCACAGACCTGGGGGCTGCAGGCTTTCCTGCTGCCTTCAGCCTCAAAACCACCCTTTCCCACTTGGCGCCGCGCCAGGCACAAAAATGGCCATACGGCTGGAGATGGGTCCCCCGCCCAAAGAGCCAGCAGGGAAAACTATGCCTTGTTCTAAAGCTCTTTGGGAACCGCTTGTGTAGCCCCACAGACCTGGGGGCTGCGGGCTTTCCTGCTGCCTTCAGCCTCGACACCACCCTTTCCCACTTGGCGCCGCGCCAGGCACAAAAATGGCCATACGGCTGGAGATGGGTCCCCCGCCCAGAGAGCCAGCAAGGAAAATTATGCCTTGTTCTAAAGCTCTTTGGGAACCGCTTGCGTAGCCCCACAGACCTGGGGGCTGCGGGCTTTCCTGCTGCCTTCAGCCTCAAAGCCACCCTTTCCCACTTGGCGTCGCGCCAGGCACAAAAATGGCCTATGGCTGGAGATGGGTCCCATGCCCAAAGACCCAGCAGGGAAAACTATGCCTTGTTCTAAAGCTCTTTGGGAACCGCTTGCGTAGCCCCACAGACCTGGGGGCTGCGGGCTTTCCTGCTGCCTTCAGCCTCAAAGCCACCCTTTCCCACTTGGCGCCGCATCAGGCACAAAAATGGCCTATGGCTGGAGATGGGTCCCATGCCCAAAGAGCCAGCAAGGAAAACTATGCCTTGTTCTAAAGCTCTTTGGGAACCGCTTGCGTAGCCCCACAGACCTGGGGGCTGCAGGCTTTCCTGCTGCCTTCAGCCTCAAAGCCACCCTTTCCCACTTGGCACTCCATCAGGCAAAAAAATGGCCTATGGCTGGAGATCGGTCCCATGCCCAAAGACCCAGCAAGGAAAACTATGCCTTGTTCTAAAGCTCTTTGGGAACCGCTTGCGTGGCCCCACAGACGTGGGGCCTGCAGGCTTTGCTGCTGCCTTCAGCCTCAAAGCCACCCTTTCCCACTTGGCGCCGCGCCAGGCACAAAAATGGCCTATGGCTGGAGATGGGTCCCATGCCCAAAGAGCCAGCAGGGAAAACTATGCCTTGTTCTAAAGCTCTTTGGGAACCGCTTGCTTGGCCCCACAGACCTGGGGGCTGCAGGCTTTGCTGCTGCCTTCAGCCTCAAAACCACCCTTTCCCACTTGGCGCCGCGCCAGGCACAAAAATGGCCATACGGCTGGAGATGGGTCCCCCGCCCAAAGAGCCAGCAGGGAAAACTATGCCTTGTTCTAAAGCTCTTTGGGAACCGCTTGCGTAGCCGCACAGACCTGGGGGCTGCGGGCTTTCCTGCTGCCTTCAGCGTCAAAACCACCCTTTACCACTACGCACCGCGCCAGGCACAAAAATGGCCATACGGCTGGAAATGGGTCCCCCGTCCAAAGAGCCAGCAGGGAAAACTATGCCTTCTTCTAAAGCTCTTTGGGAACCGCTTGCGTAGCCCCACAGACCTGGGGGCTGCAGGCTTTCCTGCTGCCTTCAGCCTCAAAGCCACCCTTTCCCACTTGGCGCCCTATCAGGCACAAAAATGGCCTATGGCTGGAGATGGGTCCCATGCCCAAAGAGCCATCAGGGAAAACTATGCCTTGTTCTAAAGCTCTTTGGGAACCGCTTGCTTGGCCCCACAGACCTGGGGGCTGCTGGCTTTCCTGCTGCCTTCAGCCTCAAAACCACCCTTTCCCACTACGCACCGCGCCAGGCACAAAAATGGCCATACGGCTGGAAATGGGTCCCCCGCCCAAAGAGCCAGCAGGGAAAACTATGCCTTGTTCTAAAGCTCTTTGGGAACCGCTTGCGTAGCCCCACAGACCTGGGGGCTGCGGGCTTTCCTGCTGCCTTCAGCCTCGACAGCACCCTTTCCCACTTGGCGCCGCGCCAGGCACAAAAATGGCCATACGGCTGGAGATGGGTCCCCCGCCCAGAGAGCCAGCAAGGAAAATTATGCCTTGTTCTAAAGCTCTTTGGGAACCGCTTGCGTAGCCCCACAGACCTGGCGCTGCGGGCTTTCCTGCTGCCTTCAGCCTCAAAGCCACCCTTTCCCACTTGGTGTCGCGCCAGGCACAAAAATGGCCTATGGCTGGAGATGGGTCCCATGCCCAAAGAGCCAGCAGGGAAAACTATGCCTTGTTCTAAAGCTCTTTGGGAACCGCTTGCGTAGCCCCACAGACCTGGGGGCTGCAGGCTTTGCTGCTGCCTTCAGCCTCAAAGCCACCCTTTCCCACTTGGCGTCGCGCTAGGCACAAAAATGGCCATACGGCTGGAGATGGGTCCCCCGCCCAGAGAGCCAGCAAGGAAAATTTTGCCTTGTTCTAAAGCTCTTTGGGAACCGCTTGCGTAGCCGCACAGACCTGGGGGCTGCGGGCTTTCCTGCTGCCTTCAGCCTCAAAGCCACCCTTTCCCACTTGGCGCCGCATCAGGCACAAAAATGGCCTATGGCTGGAGATGGGGCCCATGCCCAAAGAGCCAGCAAGGAAAACTATGCCTTGTTCTAAAGCTCTTTGGGAACCGCTTGCGTAGCCCCACAGACCTGGGGGCTGCAGGCTTTCCTGCTGCCTTCAGCCTCAAAGCCACCCTTTCCCACTTGGCACTCCATCAGGTAAAAAAATGATCTATGGCTGGAGATCGGTCCCATGCCCAAAGACCCAGCAAGGAAAACTATGCCTTGTTCTAAAGCTCTTTGGGAACCGCTTGCGTGGCCCCACAGACGTGGGGCCTGCAGGCTTTGCTGCTGCCTTCAGCCTCAAAGCCACCCTTTCCCACTTGGCGCCGCGCTAGGCACAAAAATGGTCTATGGCTGGAGATGGGTCCCCCGCCCAGAGAGCCAGCAGGGAAAACTATGCCTTGTTCTAAAGCTCTTTGGGAACCGCTTGCGTAGCCCTACAGACATGGGGGCTGCGGGCTTTCCTGCTGCCTTCAGCCTCGACACCACCCTTTCCCACTTGGCGCCGTGCCAGGCACAAAAATGGCCATACGGCTGGAGATGGGTCCCCCGCCCAAAGAGCCAGCAGGGAAAACTATGCCAAGAGCCAGCAGGAAAACTATGCCTTGTTCTAAAGCTCTTTGGAACCGCTTGCGTAGCCCCAAAGACCTGGGGCTGCGGGCTTTCCTGCTGCCTTCAGCCTCAAACCACCCTTTCCCACTTGGCGCCGCGCCAGACACAAAAATGGCCATACGGCTGGAGATGGGTCCCATGCCCAAAGACCCAGCAGGGAAAACTATGCCTTGTTCTAAAGCTCTTTGGGAACCGCTTGCGTAGCCCCCACAGACCTGGGGGCTGCGGGCTTTGCTGCTGCCTTCAGCCTCAAAGCCACCCTTTCCCACTTGCGTCGCGCTAGGCACAAAAATGGCCATACGGCTGGAGATGGGTCCCCCGCCCAGAGAGCCAGCAAGGAAAATTATGCCTTGTTCTAAAGCTCTTTGGGAACCGCTTGCGTAGCCGCACAGACCTGGGGGCTGCGGCTTTCCTGCTGCCTTCAGCCCTCAAAGCCACCCTTTCCCACTTGGCGCCGCATCAGGCACAAAAATGGCCTATGGCTGGAGATGGGTCCCCATGCCCAAAGAGCCAGCAAGGAAAACTATGCCTTGTTCTAAGCTCTTTGGGAACCGCTTGCGTAGCCCCACAGACCTGGGGGCTGCAGGCTTTCCTGCTGCCTTCAGCCTCAAAGCCACCCTTTCCACTTGGCGCCGCGCCAGGCACAAAAATGGCCTATGGCTGGAGATGGGTCCCATGCCAAAGAGCCAGCAGGAAAACCTATGCCTTGTTCTAAAGCTCTTTGGGAACCTCTTGCTTGGCCCCACAGACCTGGGGCTGCAGGCTTTGCTGCTGCCTTCAGCTCAAAACACCCTTTCCCACTTGGCGCCGCGCCAGGCACAAAAATGGCCATACGGCTGGAGATGGGTCCCCCGCCCAAAGAGCCAGCAGGGAAAACTATGCTTGTTCTAAAGCTCTTTGGGAACCGCTTGCGTAGCTGCACAGACCTGGGGGCTGCGGGCTTTGCTGCTGCCTTCAGCGTCAAAACCACCCTTTACCACTACGCACCGCGCCAGGCACAAAAATGGCCATACGGCTGGAATGGGTCCCCCGTCCAAAGAGCCAGCAGGGAAAACTATGCCTTCTTCTAAAGCTCTTTGGGAACCGCTTGCGTAGCCCCACAGACCTGGGGGCTGCAGGCTTTCCTGCTGCCTTCAGCCTCAAAGCCACCCTTTCCCACTTGGCGCCCTATCAGGCACAAAAATGGCCTATGGCTGGAGATGGGTCCCATGCCCAAAGAGCCATCAGGGAAAACTATGCCTTGTTCTAAAGCTCTTTGGGAACCGCTTGCTTGGCCGCACAGACCTGGGGGCTGCAGGTTTTCCTGCTGCCTTCAGCCTCAAAACCACCCTTTCCCACTACGCACCGCGCCAGCACAAAAATGGCCATACGCTGGAGATGGGTCCCCGCCCAAAGAGCCAGCAGGGAAAACTATGCCTTGTTCTAAGCTCTTTGGGAACCGCTTGCGTAGCCCCACAGACCTGGGGGCTGCGGGCTTTCCTGCTGCCTTCAGCCTCGACACCACCCTTTCCCACTTGGCGCGCGCAGGCACAAAAATGGCCATACGGCTGGAGATGGGTCCCCCGCCCAGAGAGCCAGCAAGGAAAATTATGCCTTGTTCTAAAGCTCTTGGGAACCGCTTGCGTAGCCCACAGACGTGGGGGCTGCGGGCTTTCCTGCTGCCATCAGCCTCGACACCACCCTTTCCCACTTGGCGCCGCGCCAGGCACAAAAATGGCCATACGGCTGGGATGGGTCCCCCGCCCAGAGAGCAGCAAGGAAAATTATGCCTTGTTCTAAAGCTCTTTGGGAACCGCTTGCGTAGCCCCACAGACCTGGCGCTGCGGGCTTGCTGCTGCCTTCAGCCTCAAAGCCACCCTTTCCCACTTGGTGTCGCGCCAGGCACAAAAATGGCCTATGGCTGGAGATGGGTCCCTGCCCAAAGACCCAGCAGGTAAAACTATGCCTTGTTCTAAAGCTCTTTGGGAACCGCTTGCGTAGCCCCACAGACCTGGGGGCTGCAGGCTTTGCTGCTGCCTTCAGCCTCAAAGCCACCCTTTCCCACTTGGCGTCGCGCTAGGCACAAAAATGGCCATACGGCTGGAGATGGGTCCCCCGCCCAGAGAGCCAGCAAGGAAAATTTTGCCTTGTTCTAAAGCTCTTTGGGAACCGCTTGCGTAGCCGCACAGACCTGGGGGCTGCGGGCTTTCCTGCTGCCTTCAGCCTCAAAGCCACCCTTTCCCACTTGGCGCCGCATCAGGCACAAAATTGGCCTATGGCTGGAGATGGGTCCCCCGCCCAAAGAGCCAGCAAGGAAACTATGCCTTGTTCTAAAGCTCTTTGGGAACCGCTTGCGTAGCCCCACAGACCTGGGGGCTGCAGGCTTTCCTGCTGCCTTCAGCCTCAAAGCCACCCTTTCCCACTTGCACTCCATCAGGTAAAAAAATGGCCTATGGCTGGAGATCGGTCCCCATGCCCAAAGACCCAGCAAGGAAAACTATGCCTTGTTCGAAAAGCTCTTTGGAACCGCTTGCGTGCCCCACAGACGTGGGGCCTGCAGGCTTTGCTGCTGCCTTCAGCCTCAAAGCCACCCTTTCCCACTTGGCGCCGCGCTAGGCACAAAAATGGTCTATGGCTGGAGATGGGTCCCCCGCCCAGAGAGCCAGCAGGGAAAACTATGCCTTGTTCTAAAGCTCTTTGGAACCGCTTGCGTAGCCCTACAGACATGGGGGCTGCGGGCTTTCCTGCTGCCTTCAGCCTCGACACCACCCTTTCCCACTTGGCGCCGTGCCAGGCACAAAAATGGCCATACGGGCTGGAGATGGGTCCCCCGCCCAAAGAGCCAGCAGGGAAAACTATGCTTGTTCTAAAGCTCTTTGGGAACCGCTTGCATAGCCCCACAGATCTGGGGCTGCAGGCTTTGCTGCTGCCTTCAGCCTCGACAGCACCCTTTCCCACTTGGCGCCGCGCCAGGCAACAAAAACGGCCTATGGCTGGAGATGGGTCCCCCGCCCAGAGAGCCAGCAGGGAAAATTATGCCTTGTTCTAAAGCTCTTTGGGAACTGCTTGCGTAGCCCCAGAGACTTGGGGGCTGCAGGCTTTCCTGCTGCCTTCAGCCTCAAAGCCACCCTTTCCCACTTGGCGCCGCGCCAGGCACAACAAAATGGCCTATGGCTGGAGATGGGTCCCATGCCCTAAGAGCCAGCAGGGAAAACTATGCCTTGTTCTAAAGCTCTTTGGGAACCGCTTGCTTGGCCCCACAGACCTGGGGGCTGCAGGCTTTGCTGCTGCCTTCAGCCTCGACACCACCCTTACCCACTTGGCGCCGCGCCAGGCACAAAAATGGCCATACGGCTGGAGATGGGTCCCCCGCCCAAAAGAGCCAGCAGGGAAAACTATGCCTTGTTCTAAAGCTCTTTGGGAACCGCTTGCGTAGCCGCACAGACCTGGGGGCTGCGGGCTTTGCTGCTGCCTTCAGCGTCAAAACCACCCTTTACCACTACGCACCGCGCCAGGCACAAAAAATGGCCATACGGCTGGAAATGGGTCCCCCGTCCAAAGAGCCAGCAGGGAAAACTATGCCTTCTTCTAAAGCTCTTTGGGAACCGCTTGCGTAGCCCCACAGACCTGGGGGCTGCGGGCTTTCCTGCTGCCTTCAGCCTCAAAGCCACCCTTTCCCACTTGGCGCCGCATCAGGCACAAAAATGGCCTATGGCTGGAGATGGGGCCCATGCCAAAGAGCCAGCAAGGAAAACTATGCCTTGTTCTAAAGCTCTTTGGGAACCGCTTGCGTAGCCCCACAGACCTGGGGGCTGCAGGCTTTCCTGCTGCCTTCAGCCTCAAAGCCACCCTTTCCACTTGGCACTCCATCAGGTAAAAAATGATCTATGGCTGGAGATCGGTCCCATGCCAAAGACCCAGCAAGGAAAACTATGCCTTGTTCTAAAGCTCTTTGGGAACCGCTTGCGTGGCCCCACAGACGTGGGGCCTGCAGGCTTTGCTGCTGCCTTCAGCCTCAAAGCCACCTTTCCCACTTGGCGCCGCGCTAGGCACAAAATGGTCTATGGCTGGAGATGGGTCCCCCGCCCAGAGAGCCAGCAGGGAAAACTATGCCTTGTTCTAAAGCTCTTTGGGAACCGCTTGCGTAGCCCCACACACCTGGGGGCTGCGGCTTTCCTGCTGCCTTCAGCCTCACAGCCACCCTTTCCTACTTGGCGCCTGCGCAGGCACAAAAATTTCCATATGGCTGGAGACTAGTCCTCCGCCCAAAGAGCCAGCAGGGAAAACTATGCCTTGTTCTAAAGCTCTTTGGGAACCGCTTGCGTAGCCCCAAAGACCTGGGGGCTGCGGCTTTCCTGCTGCCTTCAGCCTCAAACCACCCTTTCCCACTTGGCAGCCAGCAGGCAAAAATATGGCCTGTATGGCTGGAGATCGGTCCCCACCCAAAGACGCTAGCAGGGAAAATATGCTTGTTCTAAAGCTCTTTGGGAACCGCTTGCTGGCCCCACATAACTTGGGGCCTGCAGGCTTTGCTGCTGCCTTCAGCCTCAACAACACCCTTTCCCACTTGGCGCCGCGCAGGCACAAATATGGCCGTATGGCTGGAGATGGGTCCCCACCCAAAGAGCCTAGCAGGGAAAACTATGCCTTGTTCTAAAGCTCTTTGGGACACGCTTGCGTAGCCCCACACACCTGGGGGCTGCAGGCTTTCCTGCTGCCTTCAGCCTCAAAACCACCCTTTCCCACTTGGCGCCGCGCCAGGCACAAAAATGGCCACATGCCTGGAGATGGGTCCCACGCCCAAAGAGCCAGCAGGGAAAACTATGCCTTGTTCTAAAGCTCTTTGGGAACTGCTTGCGTAGCCCCACACACCTGGGGGCTGCAGGCTTTCCTGCTGCTTCAGCCTCAAAACCACCCTTTCCCACTTGGCGCCGCGGCAGGCACAAAAATGGCCGTATGGCTGGAGATGGGTCCCACGCCCAAAGAGCCAGCAGGGAAAACTATGCCTTGTTCTAAAGCTCTTTGGGAACCGCTTGCGTAGCCCCAAAGACCTGGGGGCTGCAGGCTTTCCTGCTGCCTTCAGCCTCAAAGCAACCCTTTCCTAATTGGCGCCGCGCCAGGCACAAAAATTTCCATATGGCTGGAGACTAGTCTCACGCCCAAAGAGCCAGCAGGAAAACTCTGCCTTGTTCTAAAGCTCTTTGGGAACCGCTTGCGTAGCCCCACAGACCTGGGGGCTGCAGGCTTTCCTGCTGCCTTCAGCCTCAAAACCACCCTTTCCCACTTGGCGCCGCGCCAGGCACAAAAATGGCCATATGGCTGGAGATGTGTCCCACGCCCAAAGAGCCAGCAGGGGAAAACTATGCCTTGTTCTAAAGCTCTTTGGGAACCGCTTGCGTAGCCCCACAGACCTGGGGCTGCAGGCTTTCCTGCTGCCTTCAGCCTCAAAACCACCCTTTCCCACTTGGCGCCGCGGCAGCACAAAAATGGCCGTATGGCTGGAGATGGGTCCCACGCCCAAAGAGCCAGCAGGGAAAACTATGCCTTGTTCTAAAGCTCTTTGGGAACCGCTTGCGTAGCCCCACAGACCTGGGGGCTGCAGGCTTTCCTGCTGCCTTCAGCCTCAAAGCAACCCTTTCCTAATTGGCGCTGCGCCAGGCACAAAAATTTCCATATGGCTGGAGACTAGTCTCACGCCCAAAGAGCCAGCAGGGAAAACTATGCCTTGTTCTAAGCTCTTTGGGAACCGCTTGCGTAGCCCCACACACCTGGGGGCTGCAGGCTTTCCTGCTGGCCTTCAGCCTCAAAACCACGCTTTCCCACTTGGCGCCGCGCAGGCACAAAAATGGCCATATGGCTGGAGATGGGTCCCACGCCCAAAGAGCCAGCAGGGAAAACTCTGCCTTGTTCTAAAGCTCTTTGGGACACGCTTGCGTAGCCCCACAGACCTGGGGCTGCAGGCTTTCCTGCTGCCTTCAGCCTCAAAACCACCCTTTCCTAATTGGCGCTGCGCCAGGCACAAAAATTTCCATATGGCTGGAGACTAGTCTCACGCCCAAAGAGCCAGCAGGGAAAATTATGCCTTGTTCTAACGCTCTTTCCGAACCACTTGCGTAGCCCCACAGACCTGGGGCTGCAGGCTTTCCTGCTGCCTTCAGCCTCAAAACCACCCTTTCCCACTTGGCGCCGCGGCAGGCACAAAAATGGCCACATGGCTGGAGATGGGTCCCACGCCCAAAGAGCCAGCAGGGAAAACTATGCCTTGTTCTAAAGCTCTTTGGGAACCGCTTGTGTAGCCCCACAGACCTGGGGGCTGCAGGCTTTCCTGCTGCCTTCAGCCTCAAAACCACCCTTTCCCACTTGGCGCCGCGCCAGGCACAGAAATGGCCATCTGTCTGGAGATTGGTCCCACGCCCAAAGAGCCAGCAGGGAAAACTATGCCTTGTTCTAAAGCTCTTTGGGAACCGCTTGCGTAGCCCCACACACCTGGGGGCTGCAGGCTTTCCTGCTGCCTTCAGCCTCAAAACCACCCTTTCCCACTTGGCGCCGCGCCAGGCACAAAAATGGCCATATGGCTGGAGATGGGTCCCACGCCCAAAGAGCCAGCAGGGAAAACTATGCCTTGTTCTAAAGCTCTTTGGGAACCGCTTGCGTAGCCCCACACACCTGGGGGCTGCAGGCTTTCCTGCTGCCTTCAGCCTCAAAACCACCCTTTCCCACTTGGCGCCGCGCCAGGCACAAAAATGGCCATATGGCTGGAGATGGGTCCCACGCCCAAAGAGCCAGCAGGGAAAACCATGCCTTGTTCTAAAGCTCTTTCGGAACCGCTTGCGTAGCCCCACACACTGGGGGCTGCAGGCTTTCCTGCTGCCTTCAGCCTCAAAACCACCTTTTCCACTTGGCGCCGCACCAGGCACAAAAATGGCCATATGGCTGGAGATGGGTCCCACGCCCAAAGAGCCAGCAGGGAAAACTATGCCTTGTTCTAAAGCTCTTTGGGAACTGCATTGTGTAGCCCCACATAACTTGGGGCTGCAGGCTTTCCTGCTGCCTTCAGCCTCAAAACCACCCTTTCCCACTTGGCGCCGCGCAGGCACAAATATGGCCGTATGGCTGGAGATGGGTCCCCCACCCAAAGAGCTAGCAGGGAAAATTATGCCTTGTTCTAAAGCTCTTGGGACACGCTTGCGTAGCCCCACACACCTGGGGGCTGCAGGCTTTCCTGCTGCCTTCAGCCTCAAAACCACCCTTTCCCACTTGGCGCCGCGCCAGGCACAAAAATGGCCACATGCCTGGAGATGGGTCCCACGCCCAAAGAGCCAGCAGGGAAAACTATGCCTTGTTCTAAAGCTCTTTGGGAACTGCTTGCGTAGCCCCACACACCTGGGGGCTGCAGGCTTTCCTGCTGCCTTCAGCCTCAAAACCACCCTTTCCCACTTGGCGCCGCGCCAGGCACAAAAATGGCCGTATGGCTGGAGATGGGTCCCACGCCCAAAGAGCCAGCAGGGAAAACTATGCCTTGTTCTAAAGCTCTTTGGGGAACCGCTTGCGTAGCCCCAAAGACCTGGGGCTGCAGGCTTTCCTGCTGCCTTCAGCCTCAAAGCAACCCTTCCTAATTGGCGCCGCGCCAGGCACAAAAATTTTCATATGGCTGGAGACTAGTCTCACGCCCAAAGAGCCAGCAGGGAAAACTCTGCCTTGTTCTAAAGCTCTTTGGGAACCGCTTGCGTAGCCCCACAGACCTGGGGGCTGCAGGCTTTCCTGCTGCCTTCAGCCTCAAAACCACGCTTTCCCACTTGGCGCCGCGCCAGGCACAAAAATGGCCATATGGCTGGAGATGTGTCCCACGCCCAAAGAGCCAGCAGGGAAAACTATGCCTTGTTCTAAAGCTCTTTGGGAACCGCTTGCGTAGCCCCACAGACCTGGGGGCTGCAGGCTTTCCTGCTGCCTTCAGCCTCAAAACCACCCTTTCCCACTTGGCGCCGCGGCAGGCACAAAAATGGCCGTATGGCTGGAGATGGGTCCCACGCCCAAAGAGCCAGCAGGGAAAACTATGCCTTGTTCTAAAGCTCTTTGGAACCGCTTGCGTAGCCCCACAGACCTGGGGGCTGCAGGCTTTCCTGCTGCCTTCAGCCTCAAAGCAACCCTTTCCTAATTGGCGCTGCGCCAGGCACAAAAATTTCCATATGGCTGGAGACTAGTCTCACGCCCAAAGAGCCAGCAGGGAAAACTATGCCTTGTTCTAAAGCTCTTTGGGAACCGCTTGCGTAGCCCCACACACCTGGGGGCTGCAGGCTTTCCTGCTGCCTTCAGCCTCAAAACCACGCTTTCCCACTTGGCGCCGCGGCAGGCACAAAAATGGCCGTATGGCTGGAGATGGGTCCCACGCCCAAAGAGCCAGCAGGGAAAACTATGCCTTGTTCTAAAGCTCTTTGGGAACCGCTTGCGTAGCCCCAAAGACCTGGGGGCTGCAGGCTTTCCTGCTGCCTTCAGCCTCAAAGCAACCCTTTCCTAATTGGCGCCGCCCCAGGCACAAAAATTTCCATATGGCTGGAGACTAGTCTCACGCCCAAAGAGCCAGCAGGGAAAACTATGCCTTGTTCTAAAGCTCTTTGGGAACCGCTTGCGTAGCCCCACAGACCTGGGGGCTGCAGGCTTTCCTGCTGCCTTCAGCCTCAAAACCACCCTTTCCCACTTGGCGCCGCGCCAGGCACAAAAATGGCCATATGGCTGGAGATGTGTCCCACGCCCAAAGAGCCAGCAGGGAAAACTATGCCTTGTTCTAAAGCTCTTTGGGAACCGCTTGCGTAGCCCCACAGACCTGGGGGCTGCAGGCTTTCCTGCTGCCTTCAGCCTCAAAACCACGCTTTCCCACTTGGCGCCGCGCCAGGCACAAAAATGGCCGTATGGCTGGAGATGGGTCCCACGCCCAAAGAGCCAGCAGGGAAAACTATGCCTTGTTCTAAAGCTCTTTGGGACACGCTTGCGTAGCCCCACAGACCTGGGGGCTGCAGGCTTTCCTGCTGCCTTCAGCCCTCAAAACCACCCTTTCCCACTTGGCGCCGCGCCAGGCACAAAAATGGCCATATGGCTGGAGATGGGTCCCACGCCCAAAGAGCCAGCAGGGAAAACTATGCCTTGTTCTAAAGCTCTTTGGGAACCGCTTGCGTAGCCCCACACACCTGGGGGCTGCAGGCTTTCCTGCTGCCTTCAGCCTCAAAAACCACCCTTTCCACTTGGCGCCGCGGCAGGCACAAAAATGGCCGTATGGCTGGAGATGGGTCCCACGCCCAAAGAGCCAGCAGGGAAAACTATGCCTTGTTCTAAAGCTCTTTGGAACCGCTTGCGTAGCCCCAAAGACCTGGGGGCTGCAGGCTTTCCTGCTGCCTTCAGCCTCAAAGAAACCCTTTCCTAATTGGCGCTGCGCCAGGCACAAAAATTTCCATATGGCTGGAGACTAGTCTCACGCCCAAAGAGCCAGCAGGGAAAACTATGCCTTGTTCTAAAGCTCTTTGGGAACTGCTTGCGTAGCCCCACAGACCTGGGGGCTGCAGGCTTTCCTGCTGCCTTCAGCCTCAAAGCCACCCTTCCCACTTGGCGCCACGCCAGCCAAAAATGGCCATCTGTCTGGAGATGGGTCCCACGCCCAAAGAGCCAGCAGGGAAAACTCTGCCTTGTTCTAAAGCTCTTTGGGAACCGCTTGCGTAGCCCCACAGACCTGGGGGCTGGCAGGCTTTCCTGCTGCCTTCAGCCTCAAAACCACCCTTTCCCACTTGGCGCCGCGCCAGGCACAAAAAATGGCCATATGGCTGGAGATGTGTCCCACGCCCAAAGAGCCAGCAGGGAAAACTATGCCTTGTTCTAAAGCTCTTTGGGAACCGCTTGCGTAGCCCCACACACCTGGGGGCTGCAGGCTTTCCTGCTGCCTTCAGCCTCAAAACCACCCTTTCCACTTGGCGCCGCGGCAGGCACAAAAATGGCCGTATGGCTGGAGATGGGTCCCACGCCCAAAGAGCCAGCAGGGAAAACTATGCCTTGTTCTAAAGCTCTTTGGGAACCGCTTGCGTAGCCCCACAGACCTGGGGGCTGCAGGCTTTCCTGCTGCCTTCAGCCTCAAAGCAACCCTTTCCTAATTGGCGCTGCGCCAGGCACAAAAATTTCCATATGGCTGGAGACTAGTCTCACGCCCAAAGAGCCAGCAGGGAAAACTCTGCCTTGTTCTAAAGCTCTTTGGGAACCGCTTGCGTAGCCCCACACACCTGGGGGCTGCAGGCTTTCCTGCTGCCTTCAGCCTCAAAACCACGCTTTCCCACTTGGCGCCGCGCCAGGCACAAAAATGGCCATCTGTCTGGAGATTGGTCCCACGCCCAAAGAGCCAGCAGGGAAAACTATGCCTTGTTCTAAAGCTCTTTGGGACACGCTTGCGTAGCCCCACAGACCTGGGGGCTGCAGGCTTTCCTGCTGCCTTCAGCCTCAAAACCACCCTTTCCCACTTGGCGCCGCGCCAGGCACAAAAATGGCCATATGGCTGGAGATGGGTCCCACGCCCAAAGAGTCAGCAGGGAAAACTATGCCTTGTTCTAAAGCTCTTTGGGAACCGCTTGCGTAGCCCCACAGACCTGGGGGCTGCAGGCTTTCCTGCTGCCTTCAGCCTCAGAGCAACCCTTTCCTAATTGGCGCTGCGCCAGGCACAAAAATTTCCATATGTCTGGAGACTAGTCTCACGCCCAAAGAGCCAGCAGGGAAAACTATGCCTTGTTCTAAAGCTCTTTGGGACACGCTTGCGTAGCCCCACAGACCTGGGGGCTGCAGGCTTTCCTGCTGCCTTCAGCCTCAAAACCACCCTTTCCCACTTGGCGCCGCGCCAGGCACAAAAATGGCCATATGGCTGGAGATGGGTCCCACGCCCAAAGAGTCAGCAGGGAAAACTATGCCTTGTTCTAAAGCTCTTTGGGAACCGGCTTGCGTAGCCCCACAGACCTGGGGGCTGCAGGCTTTCCTGCTGCCTTCAGCCTCAAAACCACCCTTTCCCACTTGGCGCCGCGCCAGACACAAAAATGGCCATATGGCTGGAGATGTGTCC